>NC_060120.1:1070362479-1070682906 GCF_021461395.2 Schistocerca americana | reverse complement strand
TTGTACTTAAGTCGGCATTGTGCCTTTTGTATTAAATTCGGATGCAATTTCTGTGTTTGATCATCAATAAGAAGGTCCAAGTTATACAGTAAACCTGAAGTGAAGCATCTTAATCTAAAACGCAACTCACAGGAGAGGTCCAAATCATAGAAAGTTATAGTGTCAGTCCTCTTGTACTTAAGTCGGCATTGTGTCTTTTGTATTAAATTCGGATGCAAATTCTGTGTTTCATCGTCAATAAGAAGGTCCAAGGTATATAGTAAACCTGAAGTGAGGCATCGGAATCTAAGACTGGACTCACAGGAGAGGTTCAAATCATTGAAAGTTAGAGTGTCACTCCCCTTGTACCTAAGTCGACATTGTGATTTTTGTATTAAATTCGGATGCAATTTCTGTGTTTCATCGTCAATAGGAAGGTCCAAGGGATACAGTAAACCTGAAGTGAAGCATCGGAATCTAAAACTGTACTCACAGGAGAAGTTTAAGTCAAAGAAAGTTAGAGTGTCTGTCCTCTAGTACTTGAGTCGGCATTGTGCCTTTTGTATTAAATTCGGATGCAATTTCTGTGTTTCATCGTGAATAAGAAAGTCCAAGGGATACAGTAAACCTGAAGTGAAGCATCGGAATCTGAAACCGGACTCACAGGAGAGGTTTGAATAGCAGAAATTTAGAGTGTCAGCCGTCTTGTACTTAAGTCGGCATTGTGCGTTTTGTATTAAATTCGGATGCAATTTCTATGTTTCATCGTCAATAAGAAGATCGAAGGTATACAGTAAAACTGAAGAGAAGCATCGGAATCTAAAACTGGACTCACAGGATCGGTTCACATCATAAAAAGTTAGTGTCAGTCCTCTTGTACTTCAGTCGGCATTGTGCCGTTTTTAATTAAATTCAAATGCAATTTCTGTGCTTCATCGTCAATAAGATGGTTTAAGGTACACAGTAAACCTGAAGTGAAGCATCAAAATCTAAAATTGGACTCACAGGAGGGGTTTAAATCAAAGAAAGTTAGAGTGTCTGTCCTCTTGTACTTAAGTCGGCATTGTGGCTTTTGTATTAAATTCGGATGCCATTTCTGTGTTTCATCGTCAATAAGAGGGTCCAAGGTATACAGTAAACCTGAAGTGAAGCCTCGGAATCTAAAACTGGACTCACAGGAGAGGTTCAAATCATAGAAAGTTAGAGTGTCGGTCCTCTTCTACTTTCGTCGGCATTGTGCCTTTTGTATTAAATTCGGATGCAATTTCTGTGTTTGATCATCAATAAGAAGGTCCAAGGTATACAGTAAACCTTAAGTGAAGCATCGGAATCTAAAACTCAACTCACAGGAGTGGTTCAAATCATAGAAAGTTGTAGTGTCTGTCCTCTACTACTTAAGTCGGCATTGTACCTTTTGTATTAAATTCGGATGCAATTTCTGTGTTTCATCGTCAACAAGAAGGCCCAAGGTATACAGTAAACCTGAAGTGAAGCATCGGAATCTAAAACTGGACTCACTGGAGAGGTTCAAATCATAGAAAGTTAAGGTGTCAGTCCTCTTCTACTTACGTCGGCATTGTGCCTTTTGTATTAATTTCGAATGCAATTTCTGTGTTTCATCGTCAATAAGAAGGTCCAAGGTATACAGTAAACCTGAAGTGAAGCATCAAAATCTAAAACTGGACTCACAGGAGGGGTTTAAATCAAAGAAAGTTAGAGTGTCTGTCCTCTTGTACTTAAATCGGCATTGTGCCTTTTGTATTAAATTCGGATGCAATTTCTGTGTTTGATCATCAATAAGAAGGTCAAGTTATACAGTAAACCCGAAGTGAAGCATCGGAATCTAAAACTCAACTCACAGTAGAGGTTCAAATCGTAGAAAGTTATAGTGTCAGTCCTCTTGTACTTAAGTCTTCATTGTGCCTTTTGTATTAAATTCGGATGCAATTTCTGTAATTCATCGTTAATAAGAAGGTCCAAGGTATACAGTAAACCTGAAGTGAAGCATCGGAATCTATAACTGGACTCACAGGAGAGGTTCAAATCATAGAAAGTTAAGGTGTCAGTCCTCTTCTACTTACGTCGGCATTGTGCCTTTTGTATTAATTTCGGATGCAATTTCTGTGTTTCATCGTCAATTAGAAGGTCGAAGGTATACAGTAAACCTGAAGTGAAGCATCGGAATCTAAAACTGGACTCACAGCAGGGGTTTAAATCAAAGAAAGTTACAGTGTCTGTCCTCTTGTACTTAAGTCGGCATTGTTCTTCTTGTATTAAATTCGGATGCAATTTCTGTGTTTCATCGTCAATAAGAACGTCCAAGGTATACAGCAAACCTGAAGTGAAGCATCGGAATCTAAAACTTGTCTCACAGGAGTGGTTCGAATCATAGAAATTTAGAGTGTCAGTCCTCTTGTACTTAAGTCTTCATTGTGCCTTTTGTATTAAATTCGGATGCAATTTCTGTGTTTCATCGTTAATAAGAAGGTACAAGGTATACAGTAAACCTGAAGTGAAGCATCGGAATCTAAAACTGGACTCACAGGAGAGGTTCAAATCATAGAAAGTTAAGGTGTCAGTCCTCTTCTACTTACGTCGGCATTGTGCATTTTGTGTTTATTTCGGATGCAATTTCAGTGTTTCATCGTCAATAAGAAGGTCTAAGGTATACAGTAAACCTGAAGTGAAGCATCGGAATCTAAAACTGGACCCACAGGAGAGGTTTAAATGAAAGAAAGTTAGAGTGTCTGTCCTCTTGTACTTAAGTCGGCATTGTGCTTTTTGTATTAAATTCGGATGCAATTTCTGTGTTTCATCGTCAATAAGAATTTCCAAGGGATACAGTAAACCTGAAGTGAAGCATCGGAATCTAAAACTGGACTCACAGGAGAGGTTTAAATCAAAGAAAATTACAGTGTCTGTCCTATTGTACTTAAGTCGTCATTGTGAATTTTGTATTAAATTCGGATGCAATTTCTGTGTTTCATCGTCAATAGGAAGGACCAAGGTATACAGTAAACCTGAAGTGAAGCATCGGAATCTACAACTGGATTCACAGGTGAGGTTCAAATTATAGAAAGTTAGAGTGTCAGTCCTCTTGTACTTAAGTCGGCATTGTGCCTTTTGTATTAAATTCGGAAGCAATTTCTATGATTCATCGTCAATAAGAAGGTCTTAGGTGTACTGTAAACCTGAAGTGAAGCATCGGAATCTAAAACTGGGCTCACAGAAAAGGTTCAAATCATAGAATGTTAGATTGTCAGTCGTCTTGTACTTAAGTCGGCATTGTGCCTTTTGTATAAAATTCGGATGCAATTTCTATGTTTCATCGTCAATAAGAAAGTCCAAGGTATTCTGTAAAACTGAAGAGAAGCATCGGAAACTAAAACTGGACTCACAGGAGAGGTTCAAATCATAGAAAGTTAGAGTGTCAGTCCTCTTGTACTTATGTCGGCATTGTGCCTTTTGTATTAAATTCGGATGCAATTTCTGTGATTCATCGTCAATAAGAAGGGCCAAGGGATACAGTAAACCTGAAGTGAAGCATCGGAATCAAAAACTGGACTCACAGGAGTGGTTTAAATTAAAGGAAGTTATAGTGTCTGTCCTCTTGTACTTAAGTCGACATTGTGCCTTTTGTATTAAATTCGGATGCAATTTCTGTGTTTCATCGTCAATAAGAAGGTCCAAGGGATACAGTAAACCTGAAGTGAAGCATCGGAATCTAAAACTGGACTACAGGAGAGGTATAAATCAAAGAATGTTAGAGTGTCTGTCCTCTTGTACTTAAGTCGTCATTGTGACTTTTGTATTAAATTCGGATGCATTTTCTGTGTTTGATCATCAATAAGAAGGTCCAAGTTATACAGTAAACCTGAAGTGAAGCATCGGAATCTAAAACTCAACTCACAGGAGAGGTTCAAATCATAGAAAGTTGTAGTGTCAGTCCTCTTGTACATAAGTCGGCATTGTGCCTTTTGTATTAAATTCGGATGCAATTTCTCTGTTTCGTCGTCAATAAGAAGGTCAAAGGTATATAGTAAACCTGAACTCAAGCATCGGAATCTAAAACTGGACTCTCAACAGAGGTTCAAATCATAGAAAGTGAGAGTGTCAGTCTTCTTGTACCTAAGTCGGCATTGTGCCTTTTGTATTAAATTCGGATTCAATTTCTGTGTTTGATCATCAATAAGAAGGTCCAAGTTATACAGTAAACCTGAAGTGAAGCATCGGAATCTAAAACTCAACTCACAGGAGAGGTTCAAATCATAGAAAGTTGTAGTGTCAGTCCTCTTGTACTTAAGTCGGCATTGTGCCTTTTGTATTAAATTCGGATGCAATTCCTCTGTTTCGTCGTCAATAAGAAGGTCCAAGGTATATAGTAAACCTGAAGTGAAGCATCGTAATCTAATACTGGAGACACAGGAGAGGTTCAAATCATCGAAAGTTAGAGTGTCACTCCCCTTGTACTTAAGTCGACATTGTGCCTTTTGTAGTAATTTCGGATGCAATCTCTGTGTTTCGTCGTCAATAAGAATGTCCAAGGAATACATTAAACCTGAAGTGAAGCATTCGAATCTAAAACTGGACTCACAGGAGAAGTTTAAATCAAAGAAAGTTAGAGTGTCTGTCATCTTGTACTTAAGTAGGCATTGTGCTTTTTGTGTTAAATTCGGATGCAATTTCTGTGTTTCATCGACAAAAAGAAGGGCTAAGGTATACAGTATACCTGAACTGAAGCATCGGAATGTAAAACTGGACTCACAGGAGAAGTTTAAATCAAAGAAAGTTAGAGTGTCAGTCCTCTTGTAATTAAGTCGGCATTGTGACTTTTGTATTAAATTTGGATGCAATTTCTGTGTTTCATCGTCAGTAAGAAGGTACAAGGGATACAGTAAACATGAAGTGAAGCATCGGAATCTAAAACTGGACTCACAGAAGAGGTTCAAATCATAGAAAGTTAGAGTGTCAGTCTTGTACTTAAGTCAGCATTCTGCCTTTTGTATTAAATTCGGATGCAATTTCTGTGTTTCATCGTCAATAAGAATGTCCAACGGATACAGTAAACCTGAAGTGAAGCATCGGAATCTAAAACTGGACTCACAGGAGAGGTTTAAATCAAAGAAAGATAGAGTAACGGTCCTCTTGTACTTAAGTCGGCATTGTGCCTTTTGTATTAAATTCGGATGCAATTTCTGTGTTTCATCTTCTATAAGAAGGTCCAAGGGACACAGTAAACCTGAAGTGAAGCATCGGAATCAAAAACTGGACTCACGGGAGTGGTTTAAATCAAAGACAGTTAGAGTGTCTGTCCTCTCGTACTTAAGTCGGCATTGTGCCTTTTGTATTAAATTCGGATGCAATTTCTGTAATTCATCGTCAATAAGAAGGTCCAAGGGATACAGTAAACCTGAAGTGAAGCATCGGAATCAAAAACTGGACTCACGGGAGTGGTTAAATTAAAGAATGTTAGAGCGTCTGTCCTCTTGTACTTAAGTCGACATTGTGCCTTTTGTATTAAATTCGGATGCAATTTCTGTGTTTCATCGTCAATAAGAAGGTCCAAGGTATACAATAAACCTGAAGTGAAGCATCGGAATCTAAAACTGGACTACAGGAGAGGTTAAAATCAAAGAATGTTAGAGTGTCTGTCCTCTTGTACTGAAGTCGGCATTGTGCCTTTTGTATTAATTTCGGATGCAATTTCTGAGCTTCATCGTCAATAAGAAGTTCCAAGGGATACAGAAAACCTGAAGTGAAGCATCGGAATTTAAACTGGACTCACAGGAGAGGTTCAAATCATAGAAAGTGAGAGTGTCAGTCTTCTTGTACTTAAGTCGGCATTGTGCCTTTTGTATTAAATTCGAATGCAATTTCTGTGTTTGATCATCAATAAGAAGGTCCAAGTTATACAGCAAACCTGAAGTGAAGCATCGGAATCAAAAACTGGACTCACAGGAGAAGTTTAAATCAAAGTAAGTTAGAGTGTCTGTCCTCTTGTACTTAAGTAGGCATTGTGCCTGTTGTGTTAAATTCGGATGCAATTTCTGAGTTTCATCGACAATAAGAAGGGCTAAGGTATACAGTAAACCTGAAGTGAAGCATCGGAATCTAAAAATGGAAACACAGGAGACGTTCCAATCATAGAAAGTTAGAGTGTCAGTCCTCTTGTACTTAAGTCTGCATTGTGCCTTTTGTATTAAATTCGGATGCAATTTCTGTGTTTCATCGTGAATAAAATGGTCCAAAGGATACAGTAAACCTCAAGTGAAGCATTGGAATCTAAAACTGGACTCACAGGAGAGGTTCAAATCACAGAAATTTATAGTGTCAGTCCTCTAGTACTTAAGTCGGCATTGTGCCTTTTGTATTAAATTCGGATGCATTTTCTGTGTTTCATCGTCAGTAAGAAGGTCCAAGGGATACAGTAAACCTGAAGTGAAGCATCGGAATCTAAAACTGGGCTCACAGAAGAGGTTCAAATCATAGAAAGTTAGAGTGTCAGTCTTGTACGTAAGTCAGCATTCTGCCTTTTGTATTAAATTCGTATGCAATTTCTGTGTTTCATCGTCAATAAGAAGGTCCAAGGGATACAGTAAGCTTGAACTGAAGCATCGGAATCTAAAACTGGACTCACAGGATAGGTTCAAATCACAGATAGTTAGAGTGTCTGTCCTCTTGTACCTAAGTCGGCATTGTGCCTTTTGTATTAAATTCGGATGCAATTTCTGTGCTTCATCGTCAATAAGAAGGTCCAAGGGATACAGTAAAACTGAAGTGAAGCATCGGAATCTAAAACTGGACTCACAGGAGAGGTTCAAATCATAGAAAGTGAGAGTGTCAGTCTTCTTGTACTTAAGTCGGCATTGTGCCTTTTGTATTAAATTCGAATGCAATTTCTGTGTTTGATCATCAATAAGAAGGTCCAAGTTATACAGCAAACCTGAAGTGAAGCATCGGAATCTAAAACTCAACTCACAGAAGAGGTTCCAATCATAGAAAAATAGAGTGTCAGTCCACTTGTACTTAAGTCGGCATTGTGCCTTTTGTATTAAATTCCAATGCATTTTCTGTGTTTCATCGTCAATAAGAAGGTCCAAGGGATACAGTAAACTTGAACTGAAGCATCGGAATCTAAAACTGGACTCACAGGATAGGTTCAAATCACAGATAGTTAGAGTGTCTGTCCTCTTGTACCTAAGTCGGCATTGTGCCTTTTGTATTAAATTCGGATGCAATTTCTGTGCTTCATCGTCAATAAGAAGGTCCAAGGGATACAGTAAAACTGAAGTGAAGCATCGGAATCTAAAACTGGACTCACAGGAGAGGTTCAAATCATAGATAGTGAGAGTGTCAGTCCTCTTGTTCTTAAGTCGGCATTGTGCCTTTTGTATTAAATTCGGATGCAATTTCTGTGTTTCATCGTCTATAAGAAGGTCCAAGGTATGTAGTAAACCTGAAGTGAAGCATTGGAATCTAAAACTTTACTCACAGGAGAGGTTCCAATCATAGAAAGTTAGAGTGTCGCTCCCCTTGTACTTAAGTCGACATGGTGCATTTGGTACTAAATTCGGATGCAATTTCTGTGTTTCGTCGTCAATAAGAAGGTCCAAGGTATACAGTAACCCTGAAGTGAAGCATCGGAATCTAAAACTGGACTCACTGGAGAGGTTTAAAACAAAGAAAGTTAGAGTGTCAGTCCTCTTGTACTTAAGTCGGCATTGTGCTTTTTGTATTAAATTCGGATGCAATTTCTGTGCTTCATCGTCAATAAGAAGGTCAAGGGATACAGTAAACCTGAAGTGAAGCATCGGAATCTAAAACTGGACTCACAGGAGAGGTTCAAAGCATAGAAAGTGAGAGTGTCAGTCCTCTTGTAATTAAGTCGGCATTGTGCCTTTTGTATTAAATTTGGATGCATTTTCTGTGTTTCATCGTCAGTAAGAAGGTCCAAGGGATACAGTAAACCTGAAGTGAAGCATCGGAATCTAAAACTGGGCTCACAGAAGAGGTTCAAATCATAGAAAGTTAGAGAGTCAGTCTTGTACGTAAGTCAGCATTCTGCCTTTTGTATTAAATTCGTATGCAATTTCTGTGTTTCATCGTCAATAAGAAGGTCCAACGGACACAGTAAACCTGAAGTGAAGCATCAGAATCTAAAACTGGACTCACAGGGGAGGTTTAAATCAAAGAAAGATAGAGTGTCGGTCCTCTTGTACTTAAGTCGGCATTGTGCCTTTTGTATTCAATTCGGATGCAATTTCTGTGTTTCATCGTCAATAAGAAGGTCCAAGGGATACAGTAAACCTGAAGTGTAGCATCGGAATCAAAAACTGGACTCACGGGAGTGGTTTAAATCAAAGAAAGTTAGAGTATCTCTCCTCTTGTACTTAAGTCGGCATTGTGCCTTTTGTATTAAATTCGGATGCAATTTCTGTGATTCATCATCAATAAGAAGGTTCAAGGGATACAGTAAACCTGAAGTGAAGCATCGAAATCTAAAACTGGACCCACTGGGGAGGTTTAAATCAAAGAAAGTTGGAGTGTCTGTCCTCTTGTACTTAAGTCGGCATTGTGCTTTTTGTATTAAATTCGGATGCAATTTCTGTGTTTCATCGTCAATAAGAAGGTCCAAGGTATACAGTAAACCTGAAGTGAAGCATCGGAATCTAAAACTGGACTCACAGGAGAGGTTCAAATCATAGAAAGTTAGAGTGACAGTCCTCTTGTACATAAGTCGGCATTGTGCCTTTTGTATTAAATTCGGATGCAATTTCTGTGTTTCATCGTCAATAAGATCGTCTTAGGTATACTGTAAACCTGAAGAGAAGCATCGGAATCAAGAACAGGACTCACAGGAGAGGTTCCAATCATAGAAAGTTAGAGTGTCAGACCTCTTGTACATAGGTCGGCTGTGTGCCTTTAGTATTAAATTCGGATGCAGTTTCTGTGTTTCATCGTCAATAAGAAGGTCCAAGGGATACAGTAAACCTAAAGTGAAGCATCGGAATCTAAAACTGGACTCACAGGAGAGGATTAAATCAAAGAAAGTTAGAGTGTCTGACCTCTTGTACTTAAGTTGGCATTGTGCCTTTTGTATTAAATTCGGATGCAATTTTTTGTGTTTCATCGTCAATAATAAGGTCCAAGCGATACAGTAAACCTGAAGTGAAGCATCGGAATCAAAAACTGGACCTACGGGAGAGGTTTAAATCAAAGAAAGTTAGAGTGTCTGTCCTCTTGTACTTAAGTCGGCATTGTGTCTTTTGTATTAAATTCGGATGCAATTTCTGTGTTTCATTGTCAATAAGAAGGTCCAAGGGATACAGTAAACCTGAAGTGAAGCATCGGAATCTAAAACTGGACTCACAGGAGAGGTTCAAATCATTGAAAGTTAGATTGTCGGTCCTCTTGTACCTAACTCGGCATTGTGCCTTTTGTAATAAATTCGGATGCAATTTCTGTGCGTCATCGTCAGTAAGAACGTCCAAGGGATACAGTAAACCTGAAGTGAAGCATCGGAATCTAAAACTGGACTCACAGGAGAGGTTCAAACCATAGAAAGGTAGAGTGTCTTGTACTTAAGTCAGCATTGTGCCTTTTGTATTAAATTCGGATGCAATTTCTGTGCTTCATTATCAATAAGAAGGTCCAACGGATACAGTAAGCATTAAGTGAAGCATCGGAATCTAAAACTTGACACACAGGAGAGGTTAAAATCAAAGAAAGTTAGAGTGTCTTTCCTCTTGTACTTACGTCGGCATGTCCTTTTGTATTAAATCCGGATGCAATTTCTGTGCTTCATCGTCAATAAGAAGGTCCAAGGGATACAGCAAACCTGAAGTGAAGCATCGGAAACTAAAACTGGACTCACAGGAGAGTTTTAAATCAAAGAAAGTTAGTGTTTCTGTCCACTTGTATTTAAGTCGGCATTGTGTCTTTTGTATTAAATTCGGATGCAATTTCTGTGTATCATCGTCAATAAGAAGGTCCAAGGTATAGAGTAAACCTGAAGTGAAGCATCGGAATCTAAAACTGGACTAACAGGAGGGGTTCAAATAATAGAAAGTTAGAGTGTCAGTCCTCTTCTACTTTCGTCGGCATTGTGCCTTTTGTATTAATTTCGGATGCAATTTCTGTGTTTCATCGTCAATAAGAAGGTCCAAGGGATACAGTAAACCTGAAGTGTAGCATCGGAATCAAAAACTGGACTCACGGGAATGGTTTAAATCAAAGAAAGTTAGAGTCTCTCTCCTCTTGTACTTAAGTCGGCATTGTGCCTTTTGTATTAAATTCGGATGCAATATCTGTGATTCATCGTCAATAAGAAGGTTCAAGGGATACAGTAAACCTGAAGTGAAGCGTCGGAATCTAAAACTGGACTCACTGGGGAGGTTTAAATCAAAGAAAGTTGGAGTGTCTGTCCTCTTGTACTTAAGTCGGCATTGTGCTTTTTGTATTAAATTCGGATGCAATTTCTGTGTTTCATCGTCAATAAGAAGGTCCAAGGTATACAGTAAACCTGAAGTGAAGCATCGGAATCTAAAACTGGACTCACAGGAGAGGTTCAATTCATAGAAAGTTAGAGTGACAGTCCTCTTGTACATAAGTCGGCATTGTGCCTTTTGTATTAAATTCGGATGCAATTTCTGTGTTTCATCGTCAATAAGATGGTCTTAGGTATACTGTAAACCTGACGTGAAGCATCGGAATCTTGAACAGGACTCACAGGAGGGGTTCCAATCATAGAAAGTAGAGTGTCAGACCTCTTGTACTTAAGTCGGCATTTTGCCTTTAGTATTAAATTCGGATGCAGTTTCTGTGTTTCATCGTCAATAAGAAGGTCCAAGGGATACATTAAACCTGAAGTGAAGCATTCGAATCTAAAACTGGACTCACAGGAGAAGTTTAAATCAAAGAAAGTTAGAGTGTCTGTCCTCTTGTGCTTAAGTCGGCATTGTGCCTTTTGTATTAAATTCGGATGCAATTTCTGTGTTTCATTGTCAATAAGAAGGTCCAAGGGATACAGCAAACCTGAAGTGAAGCATCGGAATCTAAAACTGGACTCACAGGAGAGGTTCAAATCATAGAATGTTAGATTGTCGGTCCTCTTGTACCTTACTCGGCATTGTGCCTTTTGTAATAAATTCGGATGCAATTTCTGTGCTTAATCGTCAGTAAGAACGTCCAAGGGATACAGTAAACCTGAAGTGAAGCTTCGGAATCTAAAACTGGACTCACAGGAGAGGTTCAAACCATTGAAAGTTAGAGTGTCTTGTACTTAAGTCAGCATTGTGCCTTTTGTATTAAGTTCGGATGCAATTTCTGTGCTTCATTATCAATAAGAAGGTCCAACGGATACAGTAAGCATTAAGTGAAGCATCGGAATCTAAAACTTGACACACAGGGGTGGTTAAAATCGAAGAAAGTTAGAGTGTCTTTCCTCTTGTACTTACGTCGACATGTGCCTTTTGTATTAAATCCGGATGCAATTTCTGTGTTTCATCGTCAATAAGAAGGTCCAAGGTATACAGTAAACCTGAAGTGAAGCATCGGAATCTAAAACTGGACTCACAGGAGAGGTTCAAATCATAGAAAGTTAGAGTGTCAGTCCTCTTGTACTTATGCCGACATTGTGCCCATTGTATTAAATTCGGATGCAATTTCTGTGTTTCATCGTCAATAAGAAGGTCCAAGGTATACAGTAAACCTGAAGCGAAGCATCGGAATCTAAAACTGGACTCACAGGAGAGGTTTAAATCAAAGAAAGTTAGAGTGTCTGTCGTCTTCTACTTACGTCGGCATTGTGCCTTTTGTATTAAATTCGGATGGAATTTCTGTGTTTCATCGTCAATAAGAAGGTCCAAGGTATACAGTACACCTGAGGTGAAGCATCGGAATCTAAAACTGGTTTCACACGAGAGGCTTAAATCAAAGAAAGTTAGAGTGTCTGTCCTCTAGTACGTAAGGTGGCATTGTGACTTTTGTATTAAATTCGGATGCAATTTCTTTGTTTCATCGTCAATAAGAAGGTCCAAGGGATACAGTAAACCGGAAGTGAAGCATCGGAATCTACAACTGGACTCACAGGACAGGTTTAAATCATAGCTAGTTAGAGTGTCTGTCCTCTTGTACTTAAGTCGGCATTGTGCATTTTGTATTAAATTCGGGTGCAATTTTTGTGTTACATCGTCATTAAGAAGGTCCAAGGGATACAGTAAACCTGAAGTGAAGCATCGGAATCTAAAACTGGACTCACAGGAGAGGTTCAAATCATAGAAAGTTAGATTGTCGGTCCTCTTGTACCTAACGAGGCATTGTGCCTTTTGTAATAAATTCGGATGCAATTTCTGTGCTTCATCGTCAGTAAGAACGTCCAAGGGATACAGTAAACCTGAAGTGAAGCTTCGGAATCTAAAACTGGACTCACAGGAGAGGTTCAAACCATAGAAAGTTAGAGTGTCTTGTACTTAAGTCAGCATTGTGCCTTTTGTATTAAGTTCGGATGCAATTTCTGTGCTTCATTATCAATAAGAAGGTCCAACGGATACAGTAAGCATTAAATGAAGCATCGGAATCTAAAACTTGACACACAGGAGAGGTTAAAATCAAAGAAAGTTAGAGTGTCTTTCCTCTTGTACTTACGTCGGCATGTGCCTTTTGTATTAAATCCGGATGCAATTTCTGTGCTTCATCGTCAATAAGATGGTCTTAGGTATACTGTAAACCTGAAGTGAAGCATCGGAATCTAAAACGGGACTCACAGGAGAGGTTCCAATCACAGAAAGTTAGAGTGTCAGACCTCTTGTACTTAAGTCGGCATTGTGGCTTTTGTATTAAATTCGGATGCAGTTTCTGTGTTTCATCGTCAATAAGAAGGTCCAAGGGATACAGTAAACCTGAAGTGAATCATGGGAATCTAAAACTGGACTCACAGGAGAGGTTCAAATCATAGAAAGTCAGAGTGTCAGTCCTCTTGTACTTAAGACTTCATTGTGCCTTTTGTTTTAGATTCGGATGCAATTTCTGTGTTTCATCGTCAATAAGAACGTCCAAGGTATAAAGGAAACCTAAAGTGAATCATCGGAATATAAAACTGAACTCACAGGAGAGGTTCAAATCATAGAAAGTCAGAGTGTCAGTCCTCTTGTACTTAAGACTTCATTGTGCCTTTTGTTTTAGATTCGGATGCAATTTCTGTGTTTCATCGTCAATAAGAAGGTCCAAGGGATACAGTAAACCGGAAGTGAAGCATCGGAATCTAAAACTGAACTCACAGCAGAGGTTCAAATCATAGAACGTTATAGTGTCAGTCCTCTTGTACTTAAGTCGGCATTGTGCCTTTTGTATTAAATTCGGATGCAATTTCTGTGCTTCATCGTCAATAAGAAGGTCCAATGGATACAGTAAACCTGAAGTGAAGCATCGGAATCTAAAACTGGACTCACAGAAGAGGTTCAAATCATAGAAAGTCAGAGTGTCAGTCCTCTTGTACTTAAGACTTCATTGTGCCTTTTGTTTTAGATTCGGATGCAATTTCTTGTTTCATCGTCAATAAGAAGGTCCAAGGGATACAGTAAACCGGAAGCGAAGCATCGGAATCTAAAACTGGACTCACAGGACAGGTTTAAATCATAGCAAGTTAGAGTGTCTGTCCTCTAGCTTTTAAGTCGGCATTGTGCGTTTTGTATTAAATTCGGATGCAATTTCTGTGTTTCATCGTCAATAAGAATGTCCAAGGGATACAGTAAACCAGAAGTGAAGCATCGGAAACTAAAACTGGACTCACTGGACAGGTTTAAATCATAGCAAGTTAGAGTGTCTGTCCTCTTGTACTTAAGTCGGCATTGTGCATTTTGTATTAAATTCGGGTGCAATTTCTGTGTTTCATCGTCAATAAGAAGGTCCAAGTTATACAGTAAACCTGAAGTGAAGCTTCGGAATCTAAAACTGGACTCACAGGAGAGGTTTAAATCAAAGAAACTTAGAGTGTCTGTCCTCTTGTACTTAAGTCGGCCTTGTGCCTCTAGTATTAAATTCGGATGCAATTTCTGTGTTTCATCGTCAATAAGAAGGTCCAAGGGATATAGTAAACCTGAAGTGAAGCATCGGAATCTAAAACTGGACTCACTGGAGAGGTTCAAATCATAGAAAGCGAGAGTGTCAGTCCTCTTGTACTTAAGTCGGCATTGTGCATTTTGTATTAAATTCGGATGCAATTTCTGCGTTTGATCATCAATAAGAATGTCCAAGGTATACAGTAAACCTGATGTGAAGCATCGGAATGTAAAACTCAACTCACAGGAAAGGCTCAAATCATAGAAAGTTGTAGTGTCAGTCCTCTTGTACTTAAGTCGGCATTGTGCTTTTTGTATTATATTCGGATGCAATTTCTGTGTTTCATCGTCAATAAGAAGGTCCAAGGGATACAGAAAACCTGAAAGGAAGCATCGGAATCTAAAACTGGACTCACAGGAGAGGTTCAAATTATATGAAGTTGGAGTGTCACTCCTCTTGTACCTAAGTCAGCATTGTGCCTTCTGTATTAAATTCGGATGCAATTTCTGTGCTTCATCGTCAATAAGAAGGTCCAATGGATACAGTAAACCTGAAGTGAAGCATCGGAATCTAAAACTGGACTCACAGGAGAGGTTCAAATCATAGAAAGTGAGAGTGTCAATTCTCTTTTACTTAAGTCGGCATTGTGCCCATTGTATGAAATTCGGATGCAATTAATGTGTTTCATCGTCAATAAGAAGGTCCAAGGTATACAGTAAACCTGAAGAGAAGCATCGGAATCTAAAACTGGACTCACAGGAGAGGTACAAATCATGGGAAGTTAGAGTGTCTGTCCTCTTGTACTTAAGTCTGCATTGTGCCTTTTGTATTAAATTCGAATCCAATTTCAGTGTTTCATCGCCTATAAGAAGGTCCAAGGTATATAGTAAACTTGAAGTTAGCATCGGAAACTAAAACTGGCCTCACAGGAGAGGTTCAAATCATAGAAAGTCAGAGTGTCAGTCCTCTTGTACTTAAGACTTCATTGTGCAATTGTTTTAGATTCGGATGCAATTTCTGTGTTTCATCGTCAATAAGAAGGTCCAAGGCACGCAGTAAACCTGAAGTGAAGCATCGAAATCTAAAACTGGACTCACAGGAGAGGTTCAAATCATAGAAAGTTAGAGTGTCAGTCCTCTACTACTTACGTCGGCATTGTGTCTTTTGTATTAAATTCGGGTCGAATTTCTGTGTTTCATCGTTAATAAGAAGGTCCAAGGTATACAGTAAACCTAAAGTGAAGCATCGGAATCTAAAACTGGACTCACAGGAGAGGTTTAAATCAAAGAAAGTTAGAGTGTCTGTCCTCTAGTACTTAAGAAGGCATTGTACCTTTTGTATTAAATTCGGATGCAATTTCTGTGTTTCATCGTCAATAAGAAGGTCCAAGGGATACAGTAAACCGGAAGTAAAGCATCGGAATCTAAAACTGGACTCATAGGACAGGTTTAAATCATAGCAAGTAAGAGTGTCCGTCCTCTTGTACTTAAGTCGGCATTGTGCATTTTGTATTAAATTCGGGTGCAATTTCTGTGTTTCATCGTCAGTAAGAAGGTCCAAGGAATACAGTACACCTGAAGTGAAGCATCGGAATCTAAAACTGGACTCACAGGAGAAGCTTAAATCAAAGATACTTAGAGTGTCTGTCCTCTTGTACTTAAGTCGGCCATGTGCCTTTTGTATCAAATTCGGATGCAATTTCTGTGTTTCATCGTCAAGAAGAAGGTCCAAGGGATACAGTGAACCGGAAGTGAAGCATCGGAATCTAAAACTGGACTCATAGGACAGGTTTAAATCATAGACAGTGAGAGTGCCAGTTCTCTTGTACTTAAGTCGACATTGTGCCTTTTGTATTGAATTCGGATGCAGTTTCTGTGTTTCATCGTCAATAAGAAGGTCCTTGGGATACAGTACACCTGAAGTGAAGCATCGGAATCTAAAACTGGACTCACAGGAGAGGTTCAAATCATAGAAAGTGAGAGTGTCAATTCTCCTTACTTAAGTCGGCATTGTGCCCATTGTAATAAATTCGGATGCAATTTTTGTGTCTCATCGTCAATAAGAATGTCCAAGGTATACAGTAAACCTGAAGTGAAGCATCGGAATCTAAAACTGGACTCACAGGAGAGGTACAAATCATGGGAAGTTAGAGTGTCTGTCTTCTTGTACTTAAGTCTGCATTGTGCCTTTTGTATTAAATTCGGATGCAATTTCTGTGTTTCATCGCATATGAGAAGATCCAAGGTATATAGTAAACTTGACGGTAGCATCGGAACTAAAACTGGCCTCACAGGAGAGGTTCAAATCATAGAAAGTCAAAGTGTCAGTCCTCTTGTACTTAAGACTTCATTGTGCCTTTTGTTTTAGATTCGGATGCAATTTCTGTGTTTCATCGTCAATACGAAGGTCCAAGGTATACAGTAAACCTGAAGTGAAGCATCGGAATCTAAAACTGGACTCACAGGAGAGGTTCAATTCATAGAAAGTTAGAGTGTCAGTCCTCTTCTGCTTACGTCGGCATTGTGTCTTTTGTATTAAATTCGGGTCGAATTTCTGTGTTTCATCGTCAATAAGAAGGTCCAAGGTATACAGTAAACCTAAAGTGAAGCATCGGAATCTAAAACTGGACTCACAGGAGAGGTTTAAATCAAAGAAAGTTAGAGTGTCTGTACTCAATTACATAAGAAGGCATTGTACCTTTTGTATTAAATTCGGATGCAATTTCTGTGTTTCATCGTCAATAAGAAGGTCCAAGGGATTCAGTAAACCGGAAGTGAAGCATCGGAATCTAAAACTGGACTCATAGGACAGGTTTAAATCATAGCATGTCAGAGTGTCCGTCCTCTTGTACTTAAGTCGGCATTGTGCATTTTGTATTAAATTCGGGTGCAATATCTGTGTTTCATCGTCAATAAGAACGTCCAAGGGATACAGTACACCTGAAGTGAAGCATCGGGATCTAAAACTGGACTCACAGGAGAGGCTTAAATCAAAGATACTTAGAGTGTCTGTCCTCTTGTACTTAAGTCAGCCTTGTGCCTTTTCTATTACGTTCGGATGCAATTTCTGTGTTTCATCGTCAATAAGAAGGTCCAAAACATACAGTAAACCTGAAGTGAAGCATCGGAATCTAAAACTGGACTCTCAGGAGAGGTTCAAATCATAGAAAGTGAGAGTGTCAGTCCTCTTGTACTTAAGTCGGCATTGTGCCTTTTGTATTAAATTCGGATGCAAGTTCTGCGTTTGATCATCAATAAGAATGTCCAAGGTATACAGTAAACCTGATGTGAAACATCGGAATCTAAAACTCAACTCACAGGAGAGGTTCAAATCATAGAAAGTTATAGTGTCAGTCCTCTTGTACTTAAGTCGGCATTGTGCCTTTTGTATTATATTCGGATGCAATTTCTGTGTTTCATCGTCAGTAAAATGGTCCAAGGGATACAGTAAACCTGAAAGGAAGCATTGGAATCTAAAACTGGACTCACAGGAGAGGTTCAAATCATAGAAAGTGAGAGTGTCAGTTCTCTTGTACTTAAGTCAGCATTGTGCCTTTTGTATTGAATTCGGATGCAATTTCTCTGTTTCATCGTCAATAAGAAGGTCCATGGGATACAGTAAACCTGAAGTGAAGCATCGGAATCTAAAACTGGACTCACAGGAGAGGTTAAATCGTAGAAAGTCAGAGTGTCAGTCCTCTTGTACTTAAGACTTCATTGTGCCTTTTGTATTTGATACGGATGCAATTTCTGTGTTTCATCGTCAATAAGAAGGTCCAAGGTATACAGTAAAGCTGAAGTGAAGAATCGGAATCTAAAACTGGACTCACAGGAGAGGTTCAAATAATAGAAAGTTAGAGTGTCTGTCCTCTTGTACATAAGTCGGCATTGTGTCATTTGTATTAAATTCGGTTGAAATTTCTGTGTTTCATCGTCAATAAGAAGGTCCAAGGTATACAGTAAACCTGAAGTGAAGCATCGGAATCTAAAACTGAACTCACAGGAGAGGTACAAAACATAGGACGTTAGAGTGTCAGTCCTCTTGTACTTAAGTCTGCTTTGTCCCTTTTGTATTAAATTCAGATGCAATTTCTGTGTTTCATCGTCAATAAGAAGGCCCAAGGTATATAGTAAACCTGAAGTGAAGCATCGGAATCTAAAACTGGACTCACAGGAGAGGTTAAATCGTAGAAAGTCAGAGTGTCAGTCCTCTTGTACTTAAGACTTCATTGTGCCTTTTGTATTTGATACGGATGCAATTTCTGTGTTTCATCGTCATAAAGAAGGTCCAAGGTATACAGTAAAGCTGAAGTGAAGAATCGGAATCTAAAACTGGACTCACAGGAGAGGTTCAAATAATAGAAAGTTAGAGTGTCTGTCCTCTTGTACATAAGTCGGCATTGTGTCATTTGTATTAAATTCGGGTGAAATTTCTGTGTTTCATCGTCAATAAGAAGGTCCAAGGTATACAGTAAACCTGCAGTGAAGCATCGGAATCTGAAACTGGACTCACAGGAGAAGTTCAAAGCATAGAAAGTTAGAGTGTCGCCCCCCTTGTACTTAAGTCGACATTGTGCCTTTGGTACTAAATTCGGATGCAATTTCTGTGTTTCGTCGTCAATAAGAAGGTCCAAGGTATACAGTAAACCTGAAGTGAAGCATCGGAATCTAAAACTGGACTCACTGGAGAGGTTTAAAACAAAGAAAGTTAGAGTGTCAATCCTCTTGTAATTAAGTCGGCATTGTGCTTTTTGTATTAAATTCGGATGCAATTTCTGCGCTTCATCGTCAATAAGAAGGTCAAGGTATACAGTAAATCTGAAGTGAAGCATCGGAATCTAAAACTGGACCCACGGGAGAGGTTCAAAGCATAGAAAGTGAGAGTGTCAGTCCTCTTGTAATTAAGTCGGCATTTTGCCTTTTGTATTAAATTTGGATGCATTTTCTGTGTTTCATCGTCAGTAAGAAGGTCCAAGGGATACAGTAAACCTGAAGTGAAGCATCGGAATCTAAAACTGGACTTACAGAAGAGGTTCAAATCATAGAAAGTTAGAGTGTCAGTCTTGTACGTAAGTCAGCATTCTGCCTTTTGTATTAATTTCGTATGCAATTTCTGTGTTTCATCGTCAATAAGAAGGTCCAACGGACACAGTAAACCTGATGTGAAGCATCAGAATCTAAAACTGGACTCACAGATGAGGTTTAAATCAAAGAAAGATATAGTGTCGGTCCTCTTGTACTTAAGTCGGCATTGTGCCTTTGGTATTAAATTCGGATGCAATTTCTGTGTTTCATCGTCACTAAGAAGGTCCAAGGGATACAGTAAACCTGAAGTGTAGCATCGGAATCAAAAACTGGACTCACGGGAGTGGTTTAAATCAAAGAAAGTTAGAGTGTCTCTCCTCTTGTACTTAAGTCGGCATTGTGCCTTTTGTATTAAATTCGGATGCAATTTCTGTGATTCATCGTCAATAAGAAGGTTCAAGGGATACAGTAAACCTGAAGTGAAGCATCGGAATCTAAAACTGGAATCACTGGGGAGGTTTAAATCAAAGAAAGTTGGAGTGTCTGTCCTCTTGTACTTAAGTCGGCATTGTGCTTTTTGTATTAAATTCGGATGCAATTTCTGTGTTTCATCGTCAATAAGAAGGTCCAAGGTATACAGTAAACCTGAAGTGAAGCATCGGAATCTAAAACTGGACTCACAGGAGAGGTTCAAATCATAGAAAGTTAGAGTGTCAGCCCTCTTGTACATAAGTCGGCATTGTGCCTTTTGTATTAAATTCGGATGCAATTTCTGTGTTTCATCGTCAATAAGAAGGTCTTAGGTATACTGTAAACCTGAAGTGAAGCATCGGAATCTAGATCAGGACTCACAGGAGTGGGTTCCAATCATAGAAAGTTAGAGTGTCAGACCTCTTGTACTTAAGTCGGCATTGTGCCTTTAGTATTAAATTCGGATGCAGTTTCTGTGTTTCATCGTCAATAAGAAGGTCCAAGAGATACAGTAAACCTGAAGTGAAGCATCGGAATCTAAAACTGGACTCACAGGAGAGGATTAAATCAAAGAAAGTTACAGTGTCTGACCTCTTGTACTTAAGTTGGCATTGTGCCTTTTGTATTAAATTCGGATGCAATTTTTTGTGTTTCATCGTCAATAATAAGGTCCAAGCGATACAGTAAACCTGAAGTGAAGCATCGGAATCAAAAACTGGACCTACGGGAGAGGTTTAAATCAAAGAAAGTTAGAGTGTCTGTCCTCTTGTACTTAAGTCATCATTGTGCCTTTTGTATTAAATTCGGATGCAATTTCTGTGTTTCATTGTCAATAAGAAGGTCCAAGGGATACAGTAAACCTGAAGTGAAGCATCGGAATCTAAAACTGGACTCACTGGAGAGGTTTAAATCAAAGAAAGTTAGAGTGTCAGTCCTCTTGTACTTATGTCGGCATTGTGCCTTTTGTATTAAATTCGGATGCAATTTCTGTGTTTCATCGTCAATAAGAAGGTCCAAGGTATACGGGAAACCTGAAGTGAAGCATCGGAATCTAAAACTGGACTCACAGGAGAGGTTCAAATCATAGAAAGTTAGATTGTCGGTCCTCTTGTACCTAACTCGGCATTGTGCCTTTTGTAATAAATTCGGATGCAATTTCTGTGCTTCATCGTCAGTAAGATCGTCCAAGGGATACAGTAAACCTGAAGTGAAGCATCGGCAACTAAAACTGAACTCACAGGAGAGGTTTAAACCAAAGAAAGTTAGTGTGTCTGTCCTCTTGTACTTAAGTCGGCATTGTGCCTTTTGTATTAAAATCGGATGCAATTTATGTGTATCATCGTCAATATGAAGGTCCAAGGTATAGAGTAAACCTGAAGTGAAGCATCGGAATCTAAAACTGGACTAACAGGAGAGGTTCAAATAATAGAAAGTTAGAGTGTCAGTCCTCTTCTACTTTCGTCGGCATTGTGCATTTTGTATTAATTTCGGATGCAATTTCTGTGTTTCATCGTCAATAAGATGGTCTTAGGTATACTGTAAACCTGAAGTGAAGCATCGGAATCTAAAACGGGACTCACAGGAGAGGTTCCAATCATAGAAAGTTAGAGTGTCAGACCTCTTGTACTTAAGTCGGCATTGTGGCTTTTGTATTAAATTCGGATGCAGTTTCTGTGTTTCATCGTCAATAAGAAGGTCCAAGGGATACAGTAAACCTGAAGTGAATCATCGGAATCTAAAACTGGACTCACTGGAGAGGTTTAAATCAAAGAAAGTTAGAGTGTCTGTCCTCTTGTACTTAAGTCGGCGTTGTGCCTTATGTATTAAATTCGGAAGCAATTTCTGTGTTTCACCGTCAATAAGAAGGTCGAAGAGTTACAGTAAACCTGAAGTGAAGCATTGGAATCTAAAACTGGACTCACAGGAGAGGTTCAAATCATAGAAAGTTAGAGTGTCAGTCCACTTGTACTTAAGTCGGCATTGTGCCTTTTGTATTAAATTCGGATGCAATTTCTGTGTTTCATCGTCAATAAGAAGGTCCAAGGGATACAGTAAACCTGAAGTGAAGCATCGGCATCTAAAACTGGAGTCTCAGGAGAGGTTCACATCATAGAAAGTTAGAGCGTCAGTCCTCTTGTACTTAAGTCGGCATTGTGTCTTTTGTATTATATTAGGATGCAATTTCTGTGTTCATCGTCCATAAGAAAGTCCACGGGATACAGTAAACCTGAAGTGAAGCATCGGAATCTAAAACTGGCCTCACAGGAGAGGTTCAAATCATAGAAAGTGAGAGTGTGAGTCCTCTTTTACTTAAGTCGGCATTGTGCCTTTCCCTTGAAATTCGGATGCAATTTCTGTGTTTCATCGTCAATAAGAACGTCCAAGGTATAAAGGAAACCTAAAGTGAATCATCGGAATATAAAACTGAACTCACAGGAGAGGTTCAAATCATAGAAAGTTAGAGTGTCAGTCCTCTTGTACTTATGCCGACATTGTGCCCATTGTATTAAATTCGGATGCAATTTCTGTGTTTCATCGTCAATAAGAAGGTACAAGGTATACAGTAAACCTGAAGTGAAGCATCGGAATCTAAAACTGGACTCACAGGAAAGGTTCAAATCATAGAAATTTATAGTGTCAGTCCTCATCTACTTACGTCGGAATTGTGCCTTTTGTATTAAATTCGGATGGAATTTCTGTGTTTCATCGTCAATAAGAAGGTCCAAGGTATACAGTAAGCCTGAGGTGAAGCATCGGAATCTAAAACTGGTTTAACACGAGAGGCTTAAATCAAAGAAAGTTAGTGTGTCTGTCCTCTAGTACTTAAGGCGGCATTGTGCCTTTTGTATTAAATTCGGATGCAATTTCTGTGTTTCATCGTCAATAAGAAGGTCCAAGGGATACAGTAAACCGAAAGTGAAGCATCGGAATCTAAAACTGGACTCACAGGACAGGTTTAAATCATAGCAAGTTAGAGTGTCTGTCCTCTAGCTTTTAAGTCGGCATTGTGCCTTTTGTATTAAATTCGGATGCAATTTCTGTGTTTCATCGTCAATAAGAAGGTCCAAGGGATACAGTAAACCGGAAGTGAAGCATCGGAAACTAAAACTGGACTCACAGGACAGGTTTAAATCATAGCAAGTTAGAGTGTCTGTCCTCTTGTACTTAAGTCGGCATTGTCTATTTTGTATTATATTCGGATGCAATTTCTGTGTTTCATCGTCAGTAAGAAGGTCCAAGGGATACAGTAAACCTGAAAGGAAGCATCGGAATCTAAAACTGGACTCACAGGAGAGGTTCAAATTATATAAATTTGTAGTGTCACTCCTCTTGTACTTAAGTCAGCATTGTGCCTTCTGTATTAAATTCGGATGCAATTTCTGTGCTTCATCGTCAATAAGAAGGTCCAATGGATACAGTAAACCTGAAGTGAAGCATCGGAATCTAAAACTGGACTCACAGGAGAGGTTCAAATCATAGAAAGTGAGAGTGTCAAATCTCTTGTACTTAAGTCGGCATTGTGCCCATTGTAATAAATTCGGATGCAATATCTGTGTTTCATCGTCAATAAGAAGGTCCAAGGTATACAGTAAACCTGAAGTGAAGCATCGGAATCTAAAACTGGACTCATTGGAGAGGTTTAAATCAAAGAAAGTTAGAGTGTCTGTCCGCTAGTACTTAAGTCGGTATTGTGCCTTTTGTATTAAATTCGGATGCAATTTATGTGTTTCATCGTCAATAAGAAGGTCCAAGGTATACAGTAAACCTGAAGAGAAGCATCGGAATCTAAAACTGGACTCACAGGAGAGGTACAAATCATGGGAAGTTAGAGTGTCTGTCCTCTTGTACTTAAGTCTGCATTGTGCCTTTTGTATTAAATTCGAATGCAATTTCAGTGTTTCATCGCCTATAAGAAGGTCCAAGGTATATAGTAAACTTGAAGTTAGCATCGGAAACTAAAACTGGCCTCACAGGAGAGGTTCAAATCATAGAAAGTCAGAGTGTCAGTCCTCTTGTACTTAAGACTTCATTGTGCCTTTTGTTTTAGATTCGGATGCAATTTCTGTGTTTCATCGTCAATAAGAAGGTCCAAGGTATACAGTAAACCTGAAGTGAAGCATCGGAATCTAAAACTGGACTCACAGGAGAGGTTCAAATCATAGAAAGTTAGAGTGTCAGTCCTCTTCTACTTACGTCGGCATTGTGACTTTTGTATTAAATTCGGGTCGAATTTCTGTGTTTCATCGTCAATAAGAAGGTCCAAGGTATACAGTAAACCAAAAGTGAAGCATCGGAATCTAAAACTGGACTCACAGGAGAGGTTTAAATCAAAGAAAGTTCGAGTGTCTGTCCTCTAGTACTTAAGAAGGCATTGTACCTTTTGTATTAAATTCGGATGCAATTTCTGTGTTTCATCGTCAATAAGAAGGTCCAAGGGATACAGTAAACCGGAAGTGAAGCATCGGAATCTAAAACTGGACTCATAGGACAGGTTTAAATCATAACAAGTCAGAGTGTCCGTCCTCTTGTACTTAAGTCGGCATTGTGCATTTTGTATTAAATTCGGGTCGAATATCTGTGTTTCATCGTCAATAAGAAGGTCCAAGGTATCTAGTAAACCAAAAGTGAAGCATCGGAATCTAAAACTGGACTCACAGGAGAAGCTTAAGTCAAAGATACTTAGAGTGTCTGTCCTCTTGTTTTTAAGTCGGCCTTGTGCCTTTTGTATTAAATTCGGATGCAATTTCTGTGTTTCATCGTCAATAAGAAGGTCCTTGGGATACAGTACACCTGAAGTGAATCATCGGAATCTAAAACTGGACTCACAGGAGAGGTTCAAATCATAGAAAGTGAGAGTGTCAATTCTCTTGTACTTAAGTCGGCATTGTGCCCATTGTAATAAATTCGGGTGCAATTTAAGTGTTTCATCGTCAATAAGAATGTCCAAGGTATACAGTAAACCTGAAGTGAAGCATCGGAATCTAAAACTGGACTCACTGGAGAGGTTTAAATCAAAGAAAGTTAGAGTGTCTGTCCGCTTGTACTTAAGTCGGTATTGTGCCTTTTGTATTAAATTCGGATGCAATTTATGTGTTACATCGTCAATAAGAAGGTCCAAGGTATACAGTAAACCTGAAGAGAAGCATCGGAATCTAAAACTGGACTCACAGGAGAGGTACAAATCATGGGAAGTTAGAGGGTCTGTCTTCTTGTACTTAAGTCTGCATTGTGCCTTTTGTATTAAATTCGGATGCAATTTCTGTGTTTCATCGCATATAAGAAGGTCCAAGGTATATAGCAAACTTGAAGTTAGCATCGGAAACTAAAACTGGCCTCACAGGAGAGGTTCAAATCATAGAAAGTCAGAGTGTCAGTCCTCTTGTACTTAAGACTTCATTGTGCCTTTTGTTTTAGATTCGGATGCAATTTCTGTGTTTCATCGTCAATAAGAAGGTCCAAGGTATACAGTAAACCTGAAGTGAAGCATCGGAATCTAAAACTGGACTCACAGGAGAGGTTCAAATCATAGAAAGTTAGAGTGTCAGTCCTCTTCTACTTACGTCGGCATTGTGTCTTTTGTATTAAATTCGGGTCGAATTTCTGTGTTTCATCGTCAATAAGAAGGTCCAAGGTATACAGTAAACCAAAAGTGAAGCATCGGAATCTAAAACTGGACACACAGGAGAGGTTTAAATCAAAGAAAGTTCGAGTGTCTGTCCTCTAGTACTTAAGAAGGCATAGTACCTTTTGTATTAAATTCGGATGCAATTTCTGTGTTTCATCGTCAATAAGAAGGTCCAAGGGATACAGTAAACCGGAAGTGAAGCATCGGAATCTAAAACTGGACTCATAGGACAGGTTTAAATCATAGCAAGTCAGAGTGTCCGTCCTCTTGTACTTAAGTCGGCATTGTGCATTTTGTATTAAATTCGGGTCGAATTTCTGTGTTTCATCGTCAATAAGAAGGTCCAAGGTATCTAGTAAACCAAAAGTGAAGCATCGGAATCTAAAACTGGACTCACAGGAGAGGCTTAAGTCAAAGATACTTAGAGTGTCTGTCCTCTTGTTTTTAAGTCGGCCTTGTGCCTTTTGTATTAAATTCGGATGCAATTTCTGTGTTTCATCGTCAATAAGAAGGTCCTTGGGATACAGTACAGCTGAAGTGAAGCATCGGAATCTAAAACTGGACTCACAGGAGAGGTTCAAATCATAGAAAGTGAGAGTGTCAATTCTCTTGTACTTAAGTCGGCATTGTGCCCATTGTAATAAATTCGGGTGCAATTTAAGTGTTTCATCGTCAATAAGAATGTCCAAGGTATACAGTAAACCAGAAGTGAAGCATCGGAATCTAAAACTGGACTCACTGGAGAGGTTTAAATCAAAGAAAGTTAGAGTGTCTGTCCGCTTGTACTTAAGTCGGTATTGTGCCTTTTGTATTAAATTCGGATGCAATTTATGTGTTACATCGTCAATAAGAAGGTCCAAGGTATACAGTAAACCTGAAGAGAAGCATCGGAATCTAAAACTGGACTCACAGGAGAGGTACAAATCATGGGAAGTTAGAGTGTCTATCTTCTTGTACTTAAGTCTGCATTGTGCCTTTTGTATTAATTTCGGATGCAATTTCTGTGTTTCATCGCATATAAGAAGGTCCAAGGTATATAGCAAACTTGAAGTTAGCATCGGAAATTAAAACTGGCCTCACAGGAGAGGTTCAAATCATAGAAAGACAGAGTGTCAGTCCTCTTGTACTTAAGACTTCATTGTGCCGTTTGTTTTCGATTCGGATGCAATTTCTGTGTTTCATCGTCAATAAGAAGGTCCAAGGTATACAGTAAACCTGAAGTGAAGCATCGGAATCTAAAACTGGACTCACAGGAGAGGTTCAAATCATAGAAAGTGAGAGTGTCAGTCCTCTTGTACTTAAGTCGGCATTGTGCCTTTTGTATTAAATTCGGATGCAAGTTCTGCGTTTCATCATCAATAAGAATGTCCAAGGTATACAGTAAACCTGATGTGAAACATCGGAATCTAAAACTCAACTCACAGGAGAGGTTCAAATCATAGAAAGTTATAGTGTCAGTCCTCTTGTACTTAAGTCGGCATTGTGCCTTTTGTATTATATTCGGATGCAATTTCTGTGTTTCATCGTCAGTAAAATGGTCCAAGGGATACAGTAAACCTGAAAGGAAGCATTGGAATCTAAAACTGGACTCACAGGAGAGGTTCAAATCATAGAAAGTGAGAGTGTCAGTTCTCTTGTACTTAAGTCAGCATTGTGCCTTTTGTATTGAATTCGGATGCAATTTCTCTGTTTCATCGTCAATAAGAAGGTCCATGGGATACAGTAAACCTGAAGTGAAGCATCGGAATCTAAAACAGGACTCACAGGAGAGGTTCAAATCATAGATGGTAGAGTGTCAGTCCTCTTGTACTTATGCCGACATTGTGCCCATTGTATTAAATTCGGAGGCAATTTCTGTGTTTCATCGTCAATAAGAAGGACCAAGGTATACAGTAAACCTGAAGTGAAGCATCGGAATCTAAAACTGGACTCACAGGAGAGGTTTAAATCAAACATAATTAGAGTGTCTGTCCCATTGTACTTAAGTCGGGATTGTGTCTTTTGTATTAAATTCGGATGCAATTTCTGTGTTTCATAGTCAATAAGAAGGTCCAAGGTATACAGTAAACCTGAAGTGAAGCATCGGAATCTAAAACTGGACTCACAGGAGAGGTACAAATCATAGGACGTTAGAGTGTCAGTCCTCTTGTACTTAAGTCTGCATTGTCCCTTTTGTATTAAATTCAGATGCAATTTCTGTGTTTCATCGTCAATAAGAAGGTCCAAGGTATATAGTAAACCTGAAGTGAAGCATCGGAATCTAAAACTGGACTCACAGGAGAGGTTAAATCATAGAAAGTCAGAGTGTCAGTCCTCTTGTACTTAAGACTTCATTGTGCCTTTTGTATTTGATGTTGTTGTTGTTGTGGTCTTCAGTCCTGAGACTGGTTTGATGCAGCTCTCCATGCTACTCTATCATGTGCAAGCTTTTTCATCTCCCAGTACCTACTGCAACCTACATCCTTCTGAATCTGCTTAGTGTATTCAACTCTTGGTCTCCCTCTACGATTTTTACCCTCCACGCTGCCCTCCAATACTAAATTGGCGATCCCTTGATGCCTCAGAACATGTCCTACCAACCGATCCCTTCTTCTGGTCAAGTTGTGCCACAAACTTCTCTTCTCCCCAATCCTATTCAATACTTCCTCATTAGTTATGTGATCTACCCATCTAATCTTCAGCATTCTTCTGTAGCACCACATTTCGAAAGCTTCTATTCTCTTCTTGTCCAAACTATTTATCGTCCATGTTTCACTTCCATACATGGCTACACTCCATACGAATACTTTCAGAAATGACTTCCTGACACTTAAATCAATACTGGATGTTAACAAATTTCTCTTCTTCAGAAACGCTTTCCTTGCCATTGCCAGCCTACATTTTATATCCTCTCTACTTCGACCATCATCAGTTATTTTGCTCCCCAAATAGCAAAACTCCTTTATTACTTTAAGTGCCTCATTTCCTAATCTAATTCCCTCAGCATCACCCGACTTAATTAGACTACATTCCATTATCCTTGTTTTGCTTTTGTTGATGTTCATCTTATATCCTACTTTCAAGACACTGTCCATTCCATTCAACTGCTCTTCCAAGTCCTTTGCTGTCTCTGACAGAATTACAATGTCATCGGCGAACCTCAAAGTGTTTATTTCTTCTCCATGAATTTTAATACCTACTCCGAATTTTTCTTTTGTTTCCTTTACTGCTTGCTCAATATACAGATTGAACAACATCGGGGAGAGGCTACAACCCTGTCTTACTCCCTTCCCAACCACTGCTTCCCTTTCATGTCCCTCGACTCTTATAACTGCCTTCTGGTTGCTGTACAAATTGTAAATAGCCTTTCGCTCCCTGTATTTTACCCCTGCCACCTTTAGAATTTGAAAGAGAGTATTCCAGTCAACATTGTCAAAAGCTTTCTCTAAGTCTACAAATGCTAGAAACGTAGGTTTGCCTTTCCTTAATCTTTCTTCTAAGATAAGTCGTAAGGTCAGTATTGCCTCACGTGTTCCAGTGTTTCTACGGAATCCAAACTGATCTTCCCCGAGGTTGGCTTCTACTAGTTTTTCCATTCGTCTGTAAAGAATTCGTGTTAGTATTTTGCAGCTGTGACTTATTAAGCTGATAGTTCGGTAATTTTCACATCTGTCAACACCTGCTTTCTTTGGGATTGGAATTATTATATTCTTCTTGAAGTCTGAGGGTATTTCGCCTGTTTCATACATCTTGCTCACCAGATGGTAGAGTTTTGTCAGGACTGGCTCTCCCACGGCCGTCAGTAGTTCCAATGGAATATTGTCTACTCCGGGGGCCTTGTTTCGACTCAGGTCTTTCAGTGCTCTGTCAAACTCTTCACGCAGTATCATATCTCCCATTTCATCTTCATCTACATCCTCTTCCATTTCCATAATATTGTCCTCAAGTACATCGCCCTTGTATAGGCCCTCTATATACTCCTTCCACCTTTCTGCTTTCCCTTCTTTGCTTAGAACTGGGTTTCCATCTGAGTTCTTGATATTCATACAAGTCGTTCTCTTATCTCCAAAGGTCTCTTTAATTTTCCTGTAGGCGGTATCTATCTTACCCCTAGTGAGATAGGCCTCTACATCCCTACATTTGTCCTCTAGCCATCCCTGCTTAGCCATTTTACACTTCCTGTCGATCTCATTTTTGAGACGTTTGTATTCCTTTTTGCCTGTTTCACTTACTGCATTTTTATATTTTCTCCTTTCATCAATTAAATTTAATATTTCTTCTGTTACCCAAGGATTTCTACTAGCCCTCGTCTTTTTACCTACTTGATCCTCTGCTGCCTTCACTACTTCATCCCTCAAAGCTACCCATTCTTCTTCTACTGTATTTATTTCCCCCATTCCTGTCAATTGCTCCCTTATGCTCTCCCTGAATCTCTGTACAACCTCTGGTTCTTTTAGTTTATCCAGGTCCCATCTCCTTAAATTCCCACCTTTTTGTAGTTTCTTCAGTTTTAATCTACAGGTCATAACCAATAGATTGTGGTCAGAGTCCACATCTGCCCCTGGAAATGTCTTACAATTTAAAACCTGGTTCCTAAATCTCTGTCTTACCATTATATAATCTATCTGATACCTTTTAGTATCTCCAGGGTTCTTCCATGTATACAACCTTCTTTCATGATTCTTAAACCAAGTGTTAGTTATCATTATGTTGTGCTCTGTGCAAAATTCTACCAGGCGGCTTCCTCTTTCATTTCTGTCCCCCAATCCATATTCACCTACTATGTTTCCTTCTCTCCCTTTTCCTACACTCGCATTCCAGTCACCCATGACTATTAAATTTTCGTCTCCCTTCACAATCTGAATAATTTCTTTTATTTCATCATACATTTCTTCAATTTCTTCGTCATCTGCAGAGCTAGTTGGCATATAAACTTGTACTACTGTAGTAGGCGTGGGCTTCGTATCTATCTTGGCCACAATAATCCGTTCACTATGCTGTTTGTAGTAGCTTACCCGCATTCCTATTTTCCTATTCATTATTAAACCTACTCCTGCATTACCCCTATTTGATTTTGTGTTTATAACCCTGTAGTCACCTGACCAGAAGTCTTGTTCCTCCTGCCACCGAACTTCACTAATTCCCACTATATCTAACTTCAACCTATCCATTTCCCTTTTTAAATTTTCTAACCTACCTGCCCGATTAAGGGATCTGACATTCCACGCTCCGATCCGTAGAACGCCAGTTTTCTTTCTCCTGATAACGACATCCTCTTGAGTAGTCCCCGCCCGGACATCCGAATGGGGGACTATTTTACCTCCGGAATATTTTACCCAAGAGGACGCCATCATCATGTAATCATACAGTAAAGCTGCATGCCCTCGGGAAAAATTACGGCTGTAGTTTCCCCTTGCTTTCAGCCGTTCGCAGTACCAGCACAGCAAGGCCGTTTTGGTTATTGTTACAAGGCCAGATCAGTCAATCATCCAGACTGTTGCCCTTGCAACTACTGAAAAGGCTGCTGCCCCTCTTCAGGAACCACACGTTTGTCTGGCCTCTCAACAGATACCCCTCCGTTGTGGTTGCACCTACGGTACGGCTATCTGTATCGCTGAGGCACGCAAGCCTCCCCACCAACGGCAAGGTCCATGGTTCATTTGATACGGATGCAATATCTGTGTTTCATCGTCAATAAGAAGGTCCAAGGTATACAGTAAACCTGAAGTGAAGAATCGGAATCTAAAACTGGACTCACAGGAGAGGTTCAAATAAAAAAAATTAGAGTGTCTGTCCTCTTGTACATAAGTCGGCATTGTGCCATTTGTATTAAATTCGGGTGAAATTTCTGCGTTTCATCGTCAATAAGAAGGTCCAAGGAATACAGTAAATCTGCAGTGAAGCATCGGAATCTGAAACTGGACTCACAGGAGAAGTTCAAAGCATAGAAAATTAGAGTGTGCCTTTTGTATGAAATACGGATGCTATTTCTGTGTTTCATCGTCAATAAGAAGGTCCAAGAGATACAGTAAACCTGAATTGAAGCATTGGAATCTAAAACTGGACTCACAGGAGAGTATTAAATCAAAGAAACTTAGTGTGTCTGTCCTCTTGTACTTAAGTCAGCCTTGTGCCTTTTGTATTAAATTCGGATGCAATTTCTGTGTTTCATCGTCAATAAGAAGGTCCAATTGATACAGTATACCTGAAGTGAAGCATCGGAATCTAAAACTGGACTCACAGGAGAGGTTCAAATCATAGAAAGTGAGAGTGTCAGTCCTCTTGTACTTAAGTCGGCATTGTGCCTTTTGTGTTGAATTCGGATGCAATTTCTGTGTTTGATCATCAATAAGAATGTCCAAGGTATACATTAAACCTGATGTGAAGCATCAGAATCTAAAACTGGACTCACAGGAGAGGTTCAAATAATAGAAAGTTAGAGTGTCTGTCCTCTTGTACTTAAGTCGGCATTGTGCCTTTTGTATTAAATTCGGGTGCAATGTCTGTGTTTCATCGTCAATAAGAAGGTCCAAGGTATACAGTAAACCTGCAGTGAAGCATCGGAATATGAAACTGGACTCACAGGAGAAGTTCAAAGCATAGAAAGTTAGAGTGTCAGTCTTCTTGTACTTAAGACGGCAGTGTGCCTTTTGTATTAAATTCGGATGCAATTTCTGTGTTTCATCGTCAGTAAGAAAGTCCAAGGGATACAGTAAACCTGAAGTGAAGCATCGGAATCTAAAACTGGACTCACAGGAGGGGTTTAAATGATAGAAAGTTAGAGTGTCACTCCTCTTGTACTTAAGTCGGCATTGTGCCTTTTGTATTAAATTCGGGTGCAATTTCTGTGTTTCATCGTCAATAAGAAGGTCCAAGGGATACAGTACACCTGAAGTGAAGCATCGGAATCTAAAACTGGACTCACAGGAGAGGCTTCAATCAAAGATACTTAAAGTGTCAGTCCTCTTGTACTTAAGTCGCCCTTGTGCCTTTTGTATTAAACTCGGATGCAATTTCTGTGTTTCATCGTCAATAAGAAGGTCCAAGGGATACAGTAAACCTGAAGTGAAGCATCGGAATCTAAAACTGGACTCACAGGAGAGGTTCAAATCATAGAAAGTGAGAGTGTCAGTCCTCTTGTACTTAAGTCGGCATTGTGCCTTTTGTGTTAAATTCGGATGCTAGTTCTGCGTTTGATCATCAATAAGAATGTCCAAGGTATACAGTAAACCTGATGTGAAACATCGGAATCTAAACCTCAACTCACAGGAGAGATTCAAATCTTAGAAAGTTATAGTTACAGTCCTCTTGTACTTAAGTCGGCATTGTGCCTTTTGTATTATATTCGGATGCAATTTCTGTGTTTCATCGTCAGTAAAATGGTCCAAGGGATACAGTAAACCTGAAAGGAAGCATTGGAATCTAAAACTGGACTCACAGGAGCAATTCATATCATAGAAAGTGAGAGTGTCAGTTCTCTTGTACTTAAGTCAGCATTGTGCCTTTTGTATTGAATTCGGATGCAATTTCACTGTTTCATCGTCAATACGAAGGTCCATGGGATACAGTAAACCTGAAGTGAAGCATCGGAATCTAAAACTGGACTCACAGGAGAGGTTCAAATTATAGAAAGTCAGAGTGTCAGTCCCCTTGTACTTAAGACTTCATTGTGCATTTTGTTTTAGATTCGGATGCAATTTCTGTGTTTCATCGTCAATAAGAAGGTCCAAGGGATACAGTAAACCGGAAGTGAAGCATCGGAATCTAAAACTGGACTCACAGGACAGGTTTCAATCATAGCAAGTTAGAGTGTCTGTCCTCTAGCTTTTAAGTCGGCATTGTGCCTTTTGTATTAAATTCGGATGCAATTTCGGTGTTCATCGTCAATAAGAAGGTCCAAGGGATACAGTAAACCGGAAGTGAAGTATCGGAAACTAAAACTGGACTCACAGGACAGGTTTAAATCATAGCAAGTTAGAGTGTCTGTCCTCTTGTACTTAAGTCGGCATTTTGCATTTTGTATTATATTCGGATGCAATTTCTGTGTTTCATCGTCAGTAAGAAGGTCCAAGGAATACAGTAAACCTGAAGTGAAGCATCGGAATCTAAAACTGGACTCACAGGAGAGGTTCAAATTATATAAAGTTGGAGTGTCACTCCTCTTGTACTTAAGTCAGCATTGTGCCTTCTGTATTAAATTCGGATGCAATTTCCGTGCTTCATCGTCAATAAGAAGGTCCAATGGATATAGTAAACCTGAAGTGAAGCATCGGAATCTAAAACTGGACTCACAGGAGAGGTTCAAATCATAGAAAGTGAGAGTGTCAAATCTCTTGTACTTAAGTCGGCATTGTGCCCATTGTAATAAATTCGGATGCAATATCTGTGTTTCATCGTCAATAAGAAGGTCCAAGGTATACAGTAAACCTGAAGTGAAGCATCGGAATCTAAAACTGGACTCATTGGAGAGGTTTAAATCAAAGAAAGTTAGAGTGTCTGTCCGCTAGTACTTAAGTCGGTATTGTGCCTTTTGTATTAAATTCGGATGCAATTTATGTGTTTCATCGTCAATAAGAAGGTCCAAGGTATACAGTAAACCTGAAGTGAAGCATCGGAATCTAAAACTGGACTCACAGGAGAGGTACTAATCATGGGAAGTTAGAGTGTCTGTCCTCTTGTACTTAAGTCTGCATTGTGCCTTTTGTATTAAATTCGAATGCAATTTCAGTGTTTCATCGCCTATAAGAAGGTCCAAGGTATATAGTAAACTTGAAGTTAGCATCGGAAACTAGAACTGGCCTCACAGGAGAGGTTCAAATCATAGAAAGTCAGAGTGTCAGTCCTCTTGTACTTAAGTTTTCATTGTGCCTTTTGTTTTAGATTCGGATGCAATTTCTGTGTTTCATCGTCAATAAGAAGGTCCAAGGTATACAGTAAACCTGAAATGAAGCATCGGAATCTAAAACTGGACTCACAGGAGAGGTTCAAATCATAGAAAGTTAGAGTGTCAGTCCTCTTCTACTTACGTCGGCATTGTGCATTTTGTATTAAATTCGGGTCGAATTTCTGTGTTTCATCGTCAATAAGAAGGTCCAAGGTATACAGTAAACCAAAAGTGAAGCATCGGAATCTAAAACTGGACTCACAGGAGAGGCTTAAGTCAAAGATACTTAGAGTGTCTGTCCTCTTGTTTTTAAGTCGGCCTTGTGCCTTTTGTATTAAATTCGGATGCAATTTCTGTGTTTCATCGTCAATAAGAAGGTCCTTGGGATACAGTACACCTGAAGTGAAGCATCGGAATCTAAAACTGGACTCACAGGAGAGGTTCAAATCATAGAAAGTGAGAGTGTCAATTCTCTTGTACTTAAGTCGGCATTGTGCCCATTGTAATAAATTCGGGTGCAATTTTTGTGTTTCATCGTCAATAAGAATGTCCAAGGTATACAGTAAACCTGAAGTGAAGCATCGGAATCTAAAACTGGACTCACTGGAGAGGTTTAAATCAAAGAAAGTTAGAGTGTCTGTCCGCTTGTACTTAAGTCGGTATTGTGCCTTTTGTATTAAATTCGGATGCAATTTATGTGTTACATCGTCAATAAGAAGGTCCAAGGTATACAGTAAACCTGAAGAGCAGCATCGGAATCTAAAACTGGACTCACAGGAGAGGTACAAATCATGGGAAGTTAGAGAGTCTGTCTTCTTGTACTTAAGTCTGCATTGTGCCTTTTGTATTAAATTCGGATGCAATTTCTGTGTTTCATCGCATATAAGAAGGTCCAAGGTATATAGCAAACTTGAAGTTAGCATCAGAAACTAAAACTGGCCTCACAGGAGAGGTTCAAATCATAGAAAGTCAGAGTGTCAGTCCTCTTGTACTTAAGACTTCATTGTGCCTTTTGTTTTAGATTCGGATGCAATTTCAGTGTTTCATCGTCAATAAGAAGGTCCAAGGTATACAGTAAACATGAAGTGAAGCATCGGAATCTAAAACTGGACTCACAGGAGAGGTTCAAATCATAGAAAGTTAGAGTGTCAGTCCTCTTCTACTTAGGTCGGCATTGTGTCTTTTGTATTAAATTCGGGCCGAATTTCTGTGTTTCATCGTCAATAAGAAGGTGCAAGGTATACAGTAAACCTAAAGTGAAGCATCGGAATCTAAAACTGGACTCACAGGAGAGGTTTAAATCAAAGAAAGTTAGAGTGTCTGTCCTCTAGTACATAAGAAGGCATTGTACCTTTTGTATAAAATTCGGATGCAATTTCTGTGTTTCATCGTCAATAAGAAGGTCCAAGGGATACAGTGAACCGGAAGTGAAGCATCGGAATCTAAAACTGGACTCATAGGACAGGTTTAAATCATAGCATGTCAGAGTGTCCGTCCTCTTGTACTTAAGTCGGCATTGTGCATTTTGTATTAAATTCGGGTGCAATTTCTGTGTTTCATCGTCAATAAGAAGGTCCAAGGGATACAGTACACCTGAAGTGAAGCATCGGAATCTAAAACTGGACTCACAGGAGAGGCTTAAATCAAAGATACTTAAAGTGTCTGTCCTCTTGTACTTAAGTCGCCCTTGTGCCTTTTGTATTAAACTCGGATGCAATTTCTGTGTTTCATCGTCAATAAGAAGGTCCAAGGGATACAGTAAACCTGAAGTGAAGCATCGGAATCTAAAACTGGACTCACAGGAGAGGTTCAAATCATAGAAAGTGAGAGTGTCAGTCCTCTTGTACTTAAGTCGGCATTGTGCCTTTTGTATTAAATTCGGATGCAAGTTCTGCGTTTCATCATCAATAAGAATGTCCAAGGTATACAGTAAACCTGATGTGAAACATCGGAATCTAAAACTCAACTCAGAGGAGAGGTTCAAATCATAGAAAGTTATAGTGTCAGTCCTCTTGTACTTAAGTCGGCATTGTGCCTTTTGTATTATATTCGGATGCAATTTCTGTGTTTCATCGTCAGTAAAATGGTCCAAGGGATACACTAAACCTGAAAGGAAGCATTGGAATTTAAAACTGGACTCACAGGAGAGGTTCAAATCATAGAAAGTGAGAGTGTCAGTTCTCTTGTACTTAAGTCAGCATTGTGCCTTTTGTATTGAATTCGGATGCAATTTCTCTGTTTCATCGTCAATAAGAAGGTCGTTGGGATACAGTAAACCTGAAGTGAAGCATCGGAATCTAAAACAGGACTCACAGGAGAGGTTCAAATCATAGATGGTAGAGTGTCAGTCCTCTTGTACTTATGCCGACAATGTGCCCATTGTATTAAATTCGGAGGTAATTTCTGTGTTTCATCGTCAATAAGAAGGACCAAGGTATACAGTAAACCTGAAGTGAAGCATCGGAATCTAAAACTGGACTCACAGGAGAGGTTTAAATCAAAGACAATTAGAGTCTGTCCCATTGTACTTAAGTCGGTATTGTGTCTTTTGTATTAAATTCGGATGCAATTTCTGTGTTTCATAGTCAATAAGAAGGTCCAAGGTATACAGTAAACCTGAAGTGAAGCATCGGAATCTAAAACTGGACTCACAGGAGAGGTACAAATCATAGGACGTTAGAGTGTCAGTCCTCTTGTACTTAAGTCTGCATTGTCCCTTTTGTATTAAATTCAGATGCAATTTCTGTGTTTCATCGTCAATAAGAAGGTCCACAGTATATAGTAAGCCTGAAGTGAAGCATCGGAATCTAAAACTGGACTCACAGGAGAGGTTAAATCATAGATAGTCAGAGTGTCAGTCCTCTTGTACTTAAGACTTCATTGTGCCTTTTGTATTTGATACGGATGCAATATCTGTGTTTCATCGTCAATAAGAAGGTCCAAGGTATACAGTAAACCTGAAGTGAAGAATCGGAATCTAAAACTGGACTCACAGGAGAGGTTCAAATAAAAAAAATTAGAGTGTCTGTCCCCTTGTACTTAAGACTTCATTGTGCCTTTTGTTTTAGATTCGGATGCAATTTCTGTGTTTCATCGTCAATAAGAAGGTCCCAGGTATACAGTTAACCTGAAGTGAAGCATCGGAATCTAAAACTGGACTCACAGGAGAGGTTCAAATCATAGAAAGTTAGAGTGTCAGTCCTCTTCTACTTACGTCGGCATTGTGTCTTTTGTATTAAATTCGGGTCGAATTTCTGTGTTTCATCGTCGATAAGAAGGTCCAAGGTATAGAGTAAACCTGAAGTGAAGCATCGGAATCTAAAACTGGACTCACAGGAGAGGTTCAAATAATAGAAAGTTAGAGTGTCTGTCCTCTTGTACTTAAGTCGGCATTGTGCCTTTTGTTCTAAATTCGGGTGCAATGTCTGTATTTCATCGTCAATAAGAAGGTCCAAGGTATACAGTAAACCTGCAGTGAAGCATCGGAATATGAAACTGGACTCACAGGAGAAGTTCAAAGCATAGAAAGTTAGAGTGTCAGTCCTCTTGTACTTAAGTCGGCAGTGTGCCTTTTTTATTAAATTTGGATGCAATTTCTGTGTTTCATCGTCAGTAAGAAAGTCCAAGGGATACAGTAAACCTGAAGTGAAGCATCGGAATCTAAAACTGGACTCACAGGAGGGGTTCAAATGGTAGAAAGTTAGAGTGTCACTCCTCTTGTACTTAAGTCGGCATTGTGCCTTTTGTATTAAATTCGGATGCAATATCTGTGTTTCATCGCATATAAGAAGGTCCAAGGTATATAGTAAACTTGAATTTAGCATCGGAAACTAAAACTGGCCTCACAGAAGAGGTTCAAATAATAGAAGGTCAGAGTGTCAGTCCTCTTGTACTTAAGACATCATTGTGCCTTTTGTTTTAGATTCGGATGCAATTTCTGTGTTTCATCGTCAATAAGAAGGTCATAGGTATACAGTTAACCTGAAGTGAGGCATCGGAATCAAAAACTGAACTCACAGGAGAGGTTCAAATCATAGAAAGTTAGAGTGTCAGTCCTCTTCTACTTACGTCGGCATTGTGTCTTTTGTATTAAATTCGGGTCGAATTTCTGTGTTTCATCGTCGATAAGAAGGTCCAAGGTATACAGTAATCCTAAAGTGAAGCATCGGAATCTAAAACTGGACCCACAGGAGAGGTTTAAATCAAAGAAAGTTAGAGTGTCTGTCCTCTAGTACATAAGAAGGCATTGTACCTTTTGTATTAAATTCGGATGCAATTTCTGTGTTTCATCGTCAATAAGAAGGTCCAAGGGATACAGTAAACCGGAAGTGAAGCATCGGAATCTAAAACTGGACTCATAGGACAGGTTTAAATCATAGCATATCAGAGTGTCCGTCCTCTTGTACTTAAGTCGGCATTGTGCATTTTGTATTAAATTCGGGTGCAATTTCTGTGTTTCATTGTCAATAAGAAGGTCCAAGGGATACAGTACACCTGAAGTGAAGCATCGGAATCTAAAACTGGACTCACAGGAGAGGCTTCAATCAAAGATACTTAAAGTGTAAGTCCTCTTGTACTTAAGTCGCCCTTGTGCCTTTTGTATTATACTCGGATGCAATTTCTGTGTTTCATCGTCAATAAGAAGGTCCAAGGGATACAGTAAACCTGAAGTGAAGCATCGGAATCTAAAACTGGACTCACAGGAGAGGTTCATATCATAGAAAGTGAGAGTGTCAGTCCTCTTGTACTTAAGTCGGCTTTGTGCCTTTTGTATTAAATTCGGATGCAAGTTCTGCGTTTGATCATCAATAAGAATGCCCAAGGTATACAGTAAACCTGATGTGAAACATCGGAATCTAAAACTCAACTCACAGGAGAGGTTCAAATCTTAGAAAGTTATAGTTACAGTCCTCTTGTACTTAAGTCGGCATTGTGCCTTTTGTATTATATTCGGATGCAATGTCTGTGTTTCATCGTCAGTAAAATGGTCCAAGGGATACAGTAAACCTGAAAGGAAGCATTAGAATCTAAAACTGGACTCACAGGAGAGGTTCAAATCATAGAAAGTGAGAGTGTCAGTTCTCTTGTACTTAAGTCAGCATTGTGCCTTTTGTATTGAATTCGGATGCAATTTCTCTGTTTCATCGTCAATAAGAAGGTCCATGGGATACAGTAAACCTGAAGTGAAGCATCGGAATCTAAAACAGGACTCACAGGAGAGGTTCAAATCATAGATGGTAGAGTGTCAGTCCTCTTGTACTTATGCCGACATTGTGCTCATTGTATTAAATTCGGATGCAATTTCTGAGTTTCATCGTCAATAAGAACGTCCAAGGTATACAGCAAACCTGAAGTGAAGCATCGGAATCTAAAACTGGACTCACAGGAGAGGTTTAAATCAAAGAAAGTTACAGTGTCTGTCCCATTGTACTTAAGTCGGTATTGTGTCTCTTGTATTAAATTCGGATGCAATTTCTGTGTTTCATAGTCAATAAGAAGGTCCAAGGTATACAGTAAACCTGAAGTGAAGCATCAGAAACTAAAACTGGACTCACAGGAGAGGTACAAATCATAGGACGTCAGAGTGTCAGTCCTCTTGTACTTAAGTCTGCATTCTCCCTTTTGTATTAAATTCAGATGCAATTTCTGTGTTTCATCGTCAATAAGAAGGTCCAAGGTATATGGTAAACCTGAAGTGAAGCATCGGAATCTAAAACTGGACTCACAGGAGAGGTTAAATCATAGAAAGTCAGAGTGTCAGTCCTCTTGTACTTAAGACTTCATTGTGCCTTTTGTATTTGATACGGATGCAATATCTGTGTTTCATCGTCAATAAGAAGGTCCAAGGTATACAGTAAACCTGAAGTGAAGAATCGGAATCTAAAACTGGACTCACAGGAGAGGTTCAAATAATAGAAAATTAGAGTGTCTGTCCTCTTGTACATAAGTCGGCATTGTGCCATTTGTATTAAATTCGGGTGAAATTTCTGTGTTTCATCGTCAATAAGAAGGTCCAAGGAATACAGTAAACCTGCAGTGAAGCATCGGAATCTGAAACTGGACTCACAGGAGAAGTTCAAAGCATAGAAAATTAGAGTGTGCCTTTTGTATGAAATACGGATGCAATTTCTGTGTTTCATCGTCAATATGAAGGTCCAAGAGATACAGTAAACCTGAATTGAAGCATTGGAATCTAAAACTGGACTCACAGGAGAGTATTAAATCAAAGAAACTTAGTGTGTCTGTCCTCTTGTACTTAAGTCAGCCTTGTGCCTTTTGTATTAAATTCGGATGCAATTTCTGTGTTTCATCGTCAATAAGAAGGTGCAATTGATACAGTATACCTGAAGTGAAGCATCGGAATCTAAAACTGGACTCACAGGAGAGGTTCAAATCATAGAAAGTGAGAGTGTCAGTCCTCTTGTACTTAAGTCGGCATTGTGCCTTTTGTATTCTATTCGGATGCAATTTCTGTGTTTGATCATCAATAAGAATGTCCAAGGTATACATTAAACCTGATGTGAAGCATCAGAATCTAAAACTCAACTCACAGGTGAGGTTCAAATAATAGAAAGTTATAGTGTCAGTCCTCTTGTACTTAAGTCGGCATTGTGCCTTTTGTATTAAATTCGGTTGCAATGTCTGTGTTTCATCGTCAATAAGAATGTCCAAGGTATACAGTAAACCTGAAGTGAAGCATCGGAATCTAAAACTGGACTCACAGGAGAGGTTCAAATCATAGAAAGTTAGGGTGTCAGTCCTCTTGTACTTAAGTCAACATTGTGCCTTTTGTATTAAATTCGGATGCAATTTCTGTGTTTCATCGTCAATAAGAAGGTCCAAGGTATACAGTAAACCTGAGGTGAGGCATCGGAATCTAAAACTGGACTCACAGGAGAGGTTCAAATAATAGAAAGTTAGAGTGTCTGTCCTCTTGTACTTAAGTCGGCATTGTGCCTTTTGTACTAAATTCGGGTGCAATGTCTGTGTTTCATCGTCAATAAGAAGGTCCAAGGTATACAGTAAACCTGCAGTGAAGCATCGGAATCTGAAACTGGACTCAGAGGAGAAGTTCAAAGCATAGAAAGTTAGAGTGTCACTCCTCTTGTACTTAAGTCGGCATTGTGCCTTTTGTATTAAATTCGGATGCAATTTCTGTGTTTCATCGCATATAAGAAGGTCCAAGGTATATAGTAAACTTGAAGTTAGCATCGGAAACTAAAACTGGCCTCACAGAAGAGGTTCAAATCATAGAAAGTCAGAGTGTCAGTCCTCTTGTACTTAAGACTTCATTGTGCCTTTTGTTTTAGATTCGGATGCAATTTCTGTGTTTCATCGTCAATAAGAAGGTCCAAGGTATACAGTTAACCTGAAGTGAAGCATCGGAATCTAAAACTGGACTCACAGGAGAGGTTCAAATCATAGAAAGTTAGAGTGTCAGTCCTCTTCTACTTACGTCGGCATTGTGTCTTTTGTATTAAATTCGGGTCGAATTTCTGTGTTTCATCGTCAATAAGAAGGTCCAATGTATACAGTAATCCTAAAGTGAAGCATCGGAATCTAAAACTGGACTAACAGGAGAGGTTTAAATCAAAGAAAGTTAGAGTGTCTGTCCTCTAGTACATAAGAAGGCATTGTACCTTTTGTATTAAATTCGGATGCAATTTCTGTGTTTCATCGTCAATAAGAAGGTCCAAGGGATACAGTAAACCGGAAGTGAAGCATCGGAATCTAAAACTGGACTCATAGGACAGGTTTAAATCATAGCATGTCAGAGTTTCCGTCCTCTTGTACTTAAGTCGGCATTGTGCATTTTGTATTGAATTCGGGTGCAATTTCTGTGTTTCATCGTCAATAAGAAGGTCCAAGGGATACAGTACACCTGAAGTGAAGCATCGGAATCTAAAACTGGACTCACAGGAGAGGCTTAAATCAAAGATACTTAGAGTGTCTGTCCTCTTGTACTTAAGTCGCCCTTGTGCCTTTTGTATTAAACTCGGATGCAATTTCTGTGTTTCATCGTCAATAAGAAGGTCCAAGGGATACAGTAAACCTGAAGTGAAGCATCGGAATCTAAAACTGGACTCACAGGTCAGGTTCAAATCATAGAAAGTGAGAGTGTCAGTCCTCTTGTACTTAAGTCGGCATTGTGCCTTTTGTATTAAATTCGGATGCAAGTTCTGCGTTTCATCATCAATAAGAATGTCCAAGGTATACAGTAAACCTGATGTGAAACATCGGAATCTAAAACTCAACTCACAGGAGAGGTTCAAATCATAGAAAGTTATTGTGTCAGTCCTCTTGTACTTAAGTCGGCATTGTGCCTTTTGTAATATATTCGGATGCAATTTCTGTGTTTCATCGTCAGTAAAATGGTCCAAGGGATACAGTACACCTGAAAGGAAGCATTGGAATCTAAAACTGGAATCACAGGAGAGGTTCAAATCATAGAAAGTGAGAGTGTCAGTTCTTTTGTACTTAAGTCAGCATTGTGCCCTTTGTATTGAATTCGGATGCAATTTCTCTGTTTCATCGTCAATAAGAAGGTCCATGGGATACAGTAAACCTGAAGTGAAGCATCGAAATCTAAAACAGGACTCACAGGAGAGGTTCAAATCATAGATGGTAGAGTGTCAGTCCTCTTGTACTTATGCCGACATTGTGCCCATTGTATTAAATTCGGAGGCAATTTCTGTGTTTCATCGTCAATAAGAAGGACCAAGGTATACAGTAAACCTGAAGTGAAGCATCGGAATCTAAAACTGGACTCACAGGAGAGGTTTAAATCAAAGACAATTAGAGTGTCTGTCCCATTGTACTTAAGTCGGTATTGTGTCTTTTGTATTAAATTCGGATGCAATTTCTGTGTTTCATAGTCAATAAGAAGGTCCAAGGTATACAGTAAACCAGAAGTGAAGCATCGGAATCTAAAACCGGACTCACAGAAGAGGTACAAATCATAGGACGTTAGAGTGTCAGTCCTCTTGTACTTAAGTCTGCATTGTCCCTTTTGTATTAAATTCAGATGCAATTTCTGTGTTTCATCGTCAATGAGAAGGTCCAAGGTATATAGTAAACCTGAAGTGAAGCATCGGAATCTAAAACTGGACTCACAGGAGAGGTTAAATCATAGAAAGTCAGAGTGTCAGTCCTCTTGTACTTATGTCGGCAGTGTGCCTTTTGTATTAAATTCGGATGCAATTTCTGTGTTTCATCGTCGGTAAGAAAGTCCAAGGGATACAGTAAACCTGAAGTGAAGCATCGGAATCTAAAACTGGACTCACAGGAGGGGTTCAAATGATAGAAAGTAAGAGTGTCACTCCTCTTGTACTTAAGTCGGCATTGTGCCTTTTGTATTTAATTCGGATGCAATTTCTGTGTTTCATCGTCAATAAGAAGGTCCATGGGATACAGTAAACCTGAAGTGAAGTATCGGAATCTAAAACTGGACTCACAGGAGTGGTTCAGAACATAGAAAGTGAGAGTGTCAATCCTCTTGTACTTATGCCGACATTGTGCCCATTGTATTAAATTCGGATGAAATTTCTGTGTTTCATCGTCAATAAGAAAGTCCAAGGTATACAGTAAACCTGAAGTGAAGCATCGGAATCTAAAACTGGAATCACAGGAGAGGTTCAAATCATAGAAAGGTAGGGTGTCAGTCCTCTTGTACTTAAGTCGGCATTGTCCCTTTTGTGTTAAATACGGATGCAATTTCTTGTGTTTCATCGTCAATAAGAAGGTCCAAGGTATACAGTAAACCTGAAGTGAAGCATCGGAATCTAAAACTGTACTCACAGGAGAATTTCAAAGCATAGAAAGTTAGAGTGTCGGTCCTCTTGTACTTAAGTCGGCATTGTCCCTTTTCTGTTAAATACGGATGCAATTTCTTGTGTTTCATCGTCAATAAGAAGGTCTTAGGTATACTGTAAGCCAGAAGTGAAGCATCGGAATCTAAAACTGGACTCACAGGAGAGGTTCAAAGCAGTGATAGTTAGAGCGTCAGTCTTCGTGTACTTAAGTCAGCATTGTCCCTTTTGTAGTAAATTCGGATGCAATTTCTGTGTTTCATCGTCAATAAGAAGGTCCAAGGTATACAGTAAACCTGAAGGGAAGCATCCGACTCTAAAACTGGAATCACAGGAGAGGTGCAAATCATAGAAAGTTAGAGTCTCAGTCCTCTTGTACTTAAGTCTGCATTGTGCCTTTTGTATTAAATTCGGATGCAATTTCTGTGTTTCATCGTCAATAAGAAGGTCCAAGGTATACAGTAACCCTGAAGTGAAGCATGGGAATCTAAAACCGGACTCACAGGAGAGGTTCAAATCATAGAAAGTTAGAGTGTCAGTCCTCTTCTACTTACGTCGGCATTGTGTCTTTTGTATTAAATTCGAATCGAATTTCTGTGTTTCATCGTCAATAAGAAGGTCCAAGGTATACAGTAAACCTAAAGTGAAGCATCGGAATCTAAAACTGGACTCACAGGAGAGGTTTAAATCAATGAAAGTTAGAGTGTCTGTCCTCTAGTACATAAGAAGGCATTGTACCTTTTGTATTAAATTCGGATGCAATTTCTGTGTTTCATCGTCAATAAGAAGGTCCAAGGGATACAGTAAACCGGAAGTGAAGCATCGGAATCTAAAACTGGACTCATAGGACAGGTTCAAATCATAGATGGTAGAGTGTCAGGCCTCTTGTACTTATGCCGACATTGTGCCCATTGTATTAAATTCGGAGGCAATTTCTGTGTTTCATCGTCAATAAGAAGGACCAAAGTATACAGTAAACCTGAAATGAAGCATCGGAATCTAAAACTGGACTCACAGGAGAGGTTTAAATCAAAGACAATTAGAGTGTCTGTCCCATTGTACTTAAGTCGGTATTGTGTCTTTTGTATTAAATTCGGATGCAATTTCTGTGTTTCATAGTCAATAAGAAGGTCCAAGGTATACAGTAAACCTGAAGTGAAGCATCGGAATCTAAAACTGGACTCACAGGAGAGGTACAAATCATAGGACGTTAGAGTGTCAGTCCTCTTGTACTTAAGTCTGCATTGTCCCTTTTGTATTAAATTCAGATGCAATTTCTGTGTTTCATCGTCAATAAGAAGGTCCATGGTATATAGTAAACCTGAAGTGAAGCATCGGAATCTAAAACTGGACTCACAGGAGAGGTTAAATCATAGAAAGTCAGAGTGTCAGTCCTCTTGTACTAAGACTTCATTGTGCCTTTTGTATTTGATACGAATGCAATTTCTGTGTTTCATCGTCAATAAGAAGGTCCAAGGTATACAGTAAACCTGAAGTGAAGAATCGGAATCTAAAACTGGACTCACAGGAGAGGTTCAAATAATAGAAAATTAGAGTGTCTGTCCTCTTGTACATATGTCGGCATTGTGCCATTTGTATTAAATTCGGGTGAAATTTCTGTGTTTCATCGTCAATAAGAAGGTCCAAGGTATACAGTAAAAATGCAGTGAAGCATCGGAATCTGAAACTGGACTCACAGGAGAAGTTCAAAGCATAGAAAGTTAGAGTGTCAGTCCTCTTGTACTTAAGTCGGCATTGTGCCTTTTGTATGAAATACGGATGCAATTTCTGTGTTTCATCGTCAATAAGAAGGTCCAAGAGATACAGTAAACCTGAATTGAAGCATTGGAATCTAAAACTGGACTCACAGGAGAGTATTAAATCAAAGAAACTTAGTGTGTCTGTCCTCTTGTACTTAAGTCAGCCTTGTGCCTTTTGTATTAAATTCGGATGCAATTTCTGTGTTTCATCGTCAATAAGAAGGTCCAATTGATACAGTATACCTGAAGTGAAGCATCGGAATCTAAAACTGGACTCACAGGAGAGGTTCAAATCATAGAAAGTGAGAGTGTCAGTCCTCTTGTACTTAAGTCGGCATTGTGCCTTTTGTATTGAATTCGGATGCAATTTCTGTGTTTGATCCTCAATAAGAATGTCCAAGGTATACATTAAACCTGATGTGAAGCATCAGAATCTAAAACTCAACTCACAGGTGAGGTTCAAATAATAGAAAGTTATAGTGTCAGTCCTCTTGTACTTAAGTCGGCATTGTGCCTTTTGTATTAAATTCGGTTGCAATGTCTGTGTTTCATCGTCAATAAGAATGTCCAAGGGATACAGTAAACCTGAAGTCAAGCATCGGAATCTAAAACTGGACTCACAGGAGAGGTTCAAATCATAGAAAGTTAGGGTGTCAGTCCTCTTGTACTTAAGTCAACATTGTGCCTTTTGTATTAAATTCGGATGCAATTTCTGTGTTTCATCGTCAATAAGAAGGTCCAAGGTATACAGTAAACCTGAAGTGAAGCATCGGAATCTAAAACTGGACTCACAGGAGAGGTTCAAATAATAGAAAGTTTGAGTGTCTGTCCTCTTGTACGTAAGTCGGCATTGTGCCTTTTGTACTAAATTCGGGTGCAATTTCTGTGTTTCATCGTCAATAAGAAGGTCCAAGGTATACAGTAAACCTGCAGTGAAGCATCGGAATCTGAAACTGGACTCACAGGGGAAGTTCAAAGCATAGAAAGTTAGAGTGTCAGTCCTCTTGTACTTAAGTCGGCAGTGTGCCTTATGTATTAAATTCGGATGCAATTTCTGTGTTTCATCGTCAGTAAGAAAGTCCAAGGGATACAGTAAACCTGAAGTGAAGCATCGGAATCTAAAACTGGACTCACAGGAGGGGTTCAAATGATATAAAGTTAGAGTGTCACTCCTCTTGTACTTAAGTCGGCATTGTGCCTTTTGTATTGAATTCGGATGCAATTTCTGTGTTTCATCGTCAATAAGAAGGTCCATGGGATACAGTAAACCTGAAGTGAAGTATCGGAATCTAAAACTGGACTCACAGGAGTGGTTCAGAACATAGAAAGTGAGAGTGTCAGTCCTCTTAAACTTATGCCGACATTGTGCCCATTGTATTAAATTCGGATGCAATTTCTGTGATTCATCATCAATACGAAAGTCCAAGGTATACAGTAAACCTGAAGTGAAGCATCGGAATCTAAAACTGGACTCACAGGAGAGGTTCAAATCATAGAAAGGTAGGGTGTCAGTCCTCTTGTACTTAAGTCGACATTGTGCTTTTTGTATTAAATTCGGATGCAATTTCTGTGTTTCATCGTCAATAAGAAGGTCCAAGGTATACAGTAAACCTGAAGTGAAGCATCGGAATCTAAAACTGTACTCACAGGAGAAGTTCAAAGCATAGAAAGTTAGAGTGTCAGTCCTCTTGTACTTAAGTCGGCATTGTCCCTTTTGTGTTAAATACGGATGCAATTTCTTGTGTTTCATCGTCAATAAGAAGGTCTTAGGTATACTGTAAGCCAGAAGTGAAGCATCGGAATCTAAAACCGGACTCACAGGAGAGGTTCAAAGCATTGATAGTTAGAGCGTCAGTCTTCGTGTACTTAAGTCAGCATTGTCCCTTTTGTATTAAATTCGGATGCAATTTCTGTGTTTCATCGTCAATAAGAAGGTCCAAGGGATACAGTAAACCTGAAGTGAAGCATCGGAATCTAAAACTGGACGCACAGGAGAGGTTTATATCAAAGAAACTTAGAGAATCTGTCCTCTTGTACTTAAGTCGGCGTTGTGCCTTTTGTATTAAATTTGGATGCAATTTCTGTGTTTCAACGTCAATAAGAAGATCCAAGGGATACAGTAAACCTGAAGTGAAGCATCGGAATCTAAAACTGGACTCACAGGAGAGGTTCAAATAATAGAAAGTTTGAGTGTCTGTCCTCTTGTACGTAAGTCGGCATTGTGCCTTTTGTACTAAATTCGGGTGCAATTTCTGTGTTTCATCGTCAATAAGAAGGTCCAAGGTATACAGTAAACCTGCAGTGAAGCATCGGAATCTGAAACTGGACTCACAGGGGAAGTTCAAAGCATAGAAAGTTAGAGTGTCAGTCCTCTTGTACTTAAGTCGGCAGTGTGCCTTATGTATTAAATTCGGATGCAATTTCTGTGTTTCATCGTCAGTAAGAAAGTCCAAGGGATACAGTAAACCTGAAGTGAAGCATCGGAATCTAAAACTGGACTCACAGGAGGGGTTCAAATGATATAAAGTTAGAGTGTCACTCCTCTTGTACTTAAGTCGGCATTGTGCCTTTTGTATTGAATTCGGATGCAATTTCTGTGTTTCATCGTCAATAAGAAGGTCCATGGGATACAGTAAACCTGAAGTGAAGTATCGGAATCTAAAACTGGACTCACAGGAGTGGTTCAGAACATAGAAAGTGAGAGTGTCAGTCCTCTTAAACTTATGCCGACATTGTGCCCATTGTATTAAATTCGGATGCAATTTCTGTGATTCATCATCAATACGAAAGTCCAAGGTATACAGTAAACCTGAAGTGAAGCATCGGAATCTAAAACTGGACTCACAGGAGAGGTTCAAATCATAGAAAGGTAGGGTGTCAGTCCTCTTGTACTTAAGTCGACATTGTGCTTTTTGTATTAAATTCGGATGCAATTTCTGTGTTTCATCGTCAATAAGAAGGTCCAAGGTATACAGTAAACCTGAAGTGAAGCATCGGAATCTAAAACTGTACTCACAGGAGAAGTTCAAAGCATAGAAAGTTAGAGTGTCAGTCCTCTTGTACTTAAGTCGGCATTGTCCCTTTTGTGTTAAATACGGATGCAATTTCTTGTGTTTCATCGTCAATAAGAAGGTCTTAGGTATACTGTAAGCCAGAAGTGAAGCATCGGAATCTAAAACCGGACTCACAGGAGAGGTTCAAAGCATTGATAGTTAGAGCGTCAGTCTTCGTGTACTTAAGTCAGCATTGTCCCTTTTGTATTAAATTCGGATGCAATTTCTGTGTTTCATCGTCAATAAGAAGGTCCAAGGGATACAGTAAACCTGAAGTGAAGCATCGGAATCTAAAACTGGACGCACAGGAGAGGTTTATATCAAAGAAACTTAGAGAATCTGTCCTCTTGTACTTAAGTCGGCGTTGTGCCTTTTGTATTAAATTTGGATGCAATTTCTGTGTTTCAACGTCAATAAGAAGATCCAAGGGATACAGTAAACCTGAAGTGAAGCATCGGAATCTAAAACTGGACTTACCGGAGAGGTTCAAATCATAGAAAGTGAGAGTGTCAGTCCTCTTGTGCTTAAGTCGGAATTGTGACTTTTGTATTAAATTCGGATGCTATTTCTGCGTTTGATCATCAATAAGAATGTCCAAGGTATACAGTAAACCTGATGTGAAGCATCGGAATCTAAAACTCAACTCACAGGAGAGGTTCAAATCATAGAAACTTGTAGTGTCAGTCCTCTAGTACTTAAGTCGGCATTGTGCCTTCTGTATTAAATTCGCATGCAATTTCTATGTATCATCGTCAATAAGAAGGTCGAAGGTATACAGTAAACCTGAAGGGAAGCATCGGAATCTAAAACTGGACTCACAGGAGAGGTTCATATAATAGAAAGAGTGTCAGTCCTCTTGTACTTCTGTCGTCATTGTGCCTTTTGTATTGAATTCGGATGCAATTTCTGTGTTTCATCGTCAAGAAGAAGATCCAAGGTAAACTGTTAACCTGAAGTGAAGCATCGGAATCCAAAACTGGACTCACAGGAGAGGTTCTAATCAAAGAAAGTTAGAGTGTCAGTCCTCTTGTATTTAAGTCTGCATTGTGTCTTTTGTATTAAATCGGAATGCAATTTCTGTTTGTCATCGTCAGTAAGCAGGTCCAAGGTATGCAGTAAATCTGAAGTGAAGCATCGGAATCTAAAACTGGACTCACAGGAGAGGTTCAAATCATACAACGTTAGAGTGTCAGTCCTCTTGTACTTAAGTCGGCATTGTGCCTTTTGTATTAATTTCGCATGCAATATCTGTGTTTCATCGTCAATAAGAACGTCTTAGGTATACTGTAAACCTGAAGTGAAGCATCGGAATCTAAAACTGGACTCACACGAGAGGTTCAAATTATAGAAGGTTAGAGTGTCAGTCCTCTTGTTCTTAAGTCGGCATTGTGCCTTTTGTATTAAATTCGGATGCAATTTCTGTGTTTGGTCATCAATAAGAAGGTCCTAGGTAAACAGTAAACCTGAAGTGAGGCATCGGAATCTAAAACTCAACTTACAGGAGAGGTGCAAATCATAGAAAGTGAGATTGTCAGTCCTCTTGTACTTAAGTCGGCATTGTGCCTTTTGTATTAAATTCGGATGCAATTTCTGTGTTTCATCGTCAATAAGAAGGTCCAAGGGATACAGTAAACCGGAAGTGAAGCATCGGAATCTAAAACTGGACTCATAGGACAGGTTTAAATCATAGCATGTCAGAGTGTCCGTCCTCTTGTACTTAAGTCGGCATTGTGCATTTTGTATTAATTTCGGGTGCAATTTCTGTGTTTCATCGTCAATAAGAAGGTCCAAGGGATACAGTACACCTGAAGTGAAGCATCGGAATCTAAACCTGGACGCACAGGAGAGGCTTAAATCAAAGATACTTAGAGTGTCTGTCCTCTTGTACTTAAGTCGCCCTTGTGCCTTTTGTATTAAACTCGGATGCAATTTCTGTGTTTCATCGTCAATAAGAAGGTCCAAGGGATACAGTAAATCTGAAGTGAAGCATCGGAATCTAAAACTGGACTCACAGGAGAGGTTCAAATCATAGAAAGTGAGAGTGTCAGTCCTCTTGTACTTAAGTCGGCATTGTGCCTTTTGTATTAAATTCGGATGCAAGTTCTGCGTTTGATCATCAATAAGAATGTCCTAGGTATACAGTAAACTTGATGTGAAACATCGGAATCTAAAACTCAACTCACAGGAGAGGTTCAAATCATAGAAAGTTATAGTGTCAGTTCTCTTGTACTTAAGTCAGCATTGTGCCTTTTGTATTGAATTCGGATGCAATTTCTCTGTTTCATCGTCAATAAGAAGGTCCATGGGATACAGTAAACCTGAAGTGAAGCATCGGAATCTAAAACAGGACTCACAGGAAAGGTTCAAATCATAGATGGTAGAGTGTCAGTCCTCTTGTACTTATGCCGACATTGTGCCCATTGTATTAAATTCGGAGGCAATTTCTGTGTTTCATCGTCAATAAGAAGGACCAAAGGATACAGTAAACCTGAAGTGAAGCATCGGAATCTAAAACTGGACTCACAGGAGAGGTTTAAATCAAAGACAATTAGAGTGTCTGTCCCATTGTACTTAAGTCGGTATTGTGTCTTTTGTATTAAATTCGGATGCAATTTCTGTGTTTCAAAGTCAATAACAAGGTCCAAGGTATACAGTAAACCTGAAGTGAAGCATCGGAATCTAAAACTGGACTCACAGGAGAGGTATAAATCATAGGACGTTAGAGTGTCAGTATTCTTGTACTTAAGTCTGCATTGTCCCTTTTGTATTAAATTCAGATGCAATTTCTGTGTTTCATCGTCAATAAGAAGGTCCATGGTATATAGTAAACCTGAAGTGAAGCATCGGAATCTAAAACTGGACTCACAGGAGAGGTTAAATCATAGAAAGTCAGAGTGTCAGTCCTCTTGTACTAAGACTTCATTGTGCCTTTTGTATTTGATACGGATGCACTTTCTGTGTTTCATCGTCAATAAGAAGGTCCATGGTATACAGTAAACCTGCAGTGAAGCATCGGAATCTGAAACTGGACTCACAGGAGAAGTTCAAAGCATAGAAAGTTAGAGTGTCAGTCCTCTTGTACTTAAGTCGGCATTGTGCCTTTTGTATGAAATACGGATGCAATTTCTGTGTTTCATCGTCAACAAGAAGGTCCAAGAGATACAGTAAACCTGAATTGAAGCATTGGAATCTAAAACTGTACTCACAGGAGAGTATTAAATCAAAGAAACTTAGTGTGTCTGTCCTCTTGTACTTAAGTCGGCATTGTGCCTTTTGTATTAAATTCGGATGCAATTTCTGTGTTTCATCGTCAATAAGAAGGTCCAAGGTATACAGTAAACCTGAAGTGAAGCATCGGAATCTAAAACTGGACTCACAGGAGAGGTTCAAATAATAGAAAGTTAGAGTGTCTGTCCTCTTGTACTTAAGTCGGCATTGTGCCTTTTGTACTAAATTAGGGTGCAATTTCTGTGTTTCATCGTAAATAAGAAGGTCCAAGGTATACAGTAAACCTGCAGTGAAGCATCGGAATCTAAAACTGGACTCACAGGAGAAGTTCAAAGCATAGAAAGTTAGAGTGTCAGTCCTCTTGTACTTAAGTCGGCAGTGTGCCCTTTGTATTAAATTCGGATGCAATTTTTGTGTTTCATCGTCAGTAAGAAAGTCCAAGGGATACAGTAAACCTGAAGTGAAGCATCGGAATCTAAAACTGGACTCACAGGAGGGGTTCAAATGATATAAAGTTAGAGTGTCACTCCTCTTGTACTTAAGTCGGCATTGTGCCTTTTGTATTGAATTCGGATGCAATTTCTGTGTTTCATCGTCAATAAGAAGGTCCAAGGTATACAGTAAACCTGAAGTGAAGCATCGGAATCTAAAACTGTACTCACAGGAGAAGTTCAAAGCATAGAAAGTTAGAGTGTCAGTCCTCTTGTACTTAAGTCGGCATTGTCGCTTTTGTGTTAAATACGGATGCAATTTCTTGTGTTTCATCGTCAATAAGAAGGTCTTAGGTATACTGTAAGCCAGAAGTGAAGCATCGGAATCTAAAACTGGACTCACAGGAGAGGTTCAAAGCATTGATAGTTAGAGCGTCAGTCTTCGTGTACTTAAGTCAGCATTGTCCCTTTTGAATTAAATTCGGATGCAATTTCTGTGTTTCATCGTCAATAAGAAGGTCCAAGGGATACAGTAAACCTGAAGTGAAGCATCGGAATCTAAAACTGGACGCACAGGAGAGGTTTATATCAAAGAAACTTAGAGAGTCTGTCCTCTTGTACTTAAGTCGGCGTTGTGCCTTTTGTATTAAATTCGGATGCAATTTCTGTGTTTCAACGTCAATAAGAAGATCCAAGGGATACAGTTACCTGAAGTGAAGCATCGGAATCTAAAACTGGACTTACCAGAGAGGTTCAAATCATAGAAAGTGAGAGTGTCAGTCCTCTTGTGCTTAAGTCGGAATTGTGACTTTTGTATTAAATTCGGATGCTATTTCTGCGTTTGATCATCAATAAGAATGTCCAAGGTATACAGTAAACATGATGTGAAGCATCGGAATCTAAAACTCAACTCACAGGAGAGGTTCAAATCATAGAAACTTGTAGTGTCAGTCCTCTTGTACTTCTGTCGTCATTGTGCCTTTTGTATTAAATTCGGATGCAATTTCTGTGTTTAATCGTCAAGAAGAAGATCCAAGGTAAACTGTTAACCTGAAGTGAAGCATCGGAATCCAATACTGGACTCACAGGAGAGGTTCTAATCAAAGAAAGTTAGAGTGTCAGTCCTCTTGTACTTAAGTCTGCATTGTGTCTTTTGTATTAAATCGGAATGCAATTTCTGTTTGTCATCGTCAGTAAGCAGGTCCAAGGTATGCAGTAAATCTGAAGTGAAGCATCGGAATCTAAAACTGGACTCACAGGAGAGGTTCAAATCATACAACGTTAGAGTGTCAGTCCTCTTGTACTTAAGTCGGCATTGTGCCTTTTGTATTAATTTCGGATGCAATTTCTGTGTTTCATCGTCAATAAGAACGTCTTAGGTATACTGTAAACCTGAAGTGAAGCATCGGAATCTAAAACTGGACTCACACGAGAGGTTCAAATTATAGAAGGTTAGAGTGTCAGTCCTCTTGTACTTAAGTCGGCATTGTGCCGTTTGAATTAAATTCGGATGCAATTTCTGTGTTTCATCGTCAATAAGAAAGTCCAAGGGATACAGTTAACCTGAAGTGAGGCATCGGAATTTAAAACTGGACTCACAGGACAGGTTCAAACATAGAAAGTTAGAGTGTCAGTCCTCTTGTTCTTAAGTCGGCATTGTGCCTTTTGTATTAAATTCGGATGCAATTTCTGTGTTTGGTCATCAATAAGAAGGTCCTAGGTATACAGTAAACCTGAAGTGAGGCATCGGAAGCTAAAACTCAACTTACAGGAGAGGTTCAAATCATAGAAAGTTTTAGAGTCAGTCCGCTTGTACTTAAGTCGGCTTTGTGCCTTTTGTATTAATTTCGCATGCAATTTCTGTGTTCCATCGTCAATAAGAACGTCTTAGGTATACTGTAAACCTGAAGTGAAGCATCGGAATCTAAAACTGGACTCACACGAGAGGTTCAAATTATAGAAGGCTAGAGTGTCAGTCCTCTTGTACTTAAGTCGGCATTGTGCCGTTTGAATTAAATTCGGATGCAATTTCTGTGTTTCATCGTCAATAAGAAGGTTCAAGGGATACAGTTAACCTGAAGTGAGGCATAGGAATTTAAAACTGGACTCACAGGACAGGTTCAAAACATAGAGAGTTAGAGTGTCAGTCCTCTTGTTCTTATGTCGGCATTGTGCCTTTTGTATTAAATTCGGATGCAATTACTGTGTTTGGTCATCAATAAGAAGGTCCTAGGTATACAGTAAACCTGAAGTGAGGCATCGGAATCTAAAACTCAACTTACAGGAGAGGTGCAAATCATAGAAAGTTAGAGTGTCAGTCCTCTTGTACTTAAGTCTGCATTGTGCCTTTTGTATTAAATTCGGATGCAATTTCTGTGTTTCATCGTCAATAAGAAGGTCCAAGGTATACAGTAACCCTGAAGTGAAGCATGGGAATCTATAACCGGACTCACAGGTGAGGTTCAAATCATAGAAAGTTAGAGTGTGAGACATATTGTACTTAAGTCGGCATTGTGCCTTTTGTATTAAATTCGGATGCCATATCTGTGTTTCATCGTCAATAAGAAGGTCCAAGGTATACAGTAAACCTGGAGTGAATCATCAGAATCTAAAACTGGACTCACAGGAAAGGTTCAAATCATGGAAAGTTAGAGTGTCAGTCCTCTTCTACTTGAGTCGGCATTGTGCCTTTTGTATTAAATTCGGATACAATTTCTGTGTTTCATCGTCAATAAGAAGGTCCAATGGATACAGTAAACCTGAAATGAAGCATCGGAATCTAAAACTGGACTCACAGGAGAGGTTTAAATCAGAGAAATTTAGAGTGTCAGTCCTCTTCTACTTAAGTCGGCATTGTGCCTTTTGTATTAAATTCGGATACAATTTCTGTGTTTCATCGTCAATAAGATGGTCCAAGGTATACAGTAAACCTGAAGTGAAGCATCGGAATCTAAAACTGGACTTTCAGCAGAGGTTCAAATCACTGAAAATTAGAGTGTCAGTCCTCTTGTACTTAAGTTTGCATCGTGCCTTTTGTATTAAATTCGGATGCAATTTCTGTGTTTCATCGTCAATAAGAAGCTCCAAGGTATACAGTAAACCAGAAGTGGAACATCGGAATCTAAAACTGGACTCACAGGAGAGGTTCAAGTCATAGAAACTTAGAGTGTCAGCCCTCTTGTACTTAAGTCGGCATTGTGCCTTTTGTATCAAATTCGGATGCAATTTCTGTGTTTCGTCGTCAATAAGAAGGTCCAAGGTATACAGTAATCCTGAAGTGAATCATCGGAATCTAAAACTGGATTCATAGGAAAGGTTCAAGTCATAGAAAGTTAGAGTGTCGGTCCTCTTCTACTTAAGTCGGCATTGTGCGTTTAGTTATAAATTCGGATGCTAATTCCGAGTTTCAACGTCAATAAGAAGGTCCAAGGTATACAGGAAACCTGAAGTGAAGCATGGGAATCTAAAACTGGTCTCACAGGACAGGTTTAAATCAAAGAAAGTTAGAGGTTCTGCCCTCTTGTACCAAGTCGGCATTGTGCCTTATGTATTAAATTCGGATGCAATTTCTGTGTTTCATCGTCAATAAGAAGGTCCAAGGGATACAGTTAACCTGAAGTGAAGCATCGGAAACTAAAACTCGACTCACAGGAGAGGTTCAAATCAAAGAAAGTTATAGTGTAAGTCCTCTTGTACTTAAGTCGGCATTGTGCCTTTTGTATTAAATTCGGATGCAATTTCTGTATTTCATCGTCAATAAGAAGGACCAAGGTATACAGTAAATCCGAAGTGAGGCATCGGAATCTATAACTGGACTCACAGGAAAGGTTCAAATCATAGAAATTTAGGGTGTCGGACCTCTTGTACCTAAGTCGAAATTGTGCCTTTTCTATTAAATTCGGATGCTATTTCTGTGTTTCATCGTCAATAAAAAGGTCCAAGGTATACAGTAAACCTGAAGTGAAGCATGGGATTCTAAAACTGGACTCACAGGTGAGGTTCAAATCATAGAATCTTAGAGTGTCTGTCCTGTTGTACTTAAGTCGGCATTGTGCCTTTTGTATTAAATTCGGTTGCAATTTCTGTGTTTGATCATCAATAAGAAGCTCGAAGGTATACAGTAAACCGGAAGTGGAACATCGGAATCTAAAACTGGACTCACAGGAGGGGTTCAAGTCATAGAAACTTAGAGTGTCAGCCCTCTTGTACTTAAGTCGGCATTGTGCCTTTTGTATAAAATTCGAATGCAATTTCTGTGATTCATCGTCAATAAGAAGGTCCAAGGTATACAGTAAACCTGTAGTGAAGCATCGGAATCTAAAACTGGACTCACAGGAGAGGTTTAAATCAAAGAAAATTAGAGTGTCTGTCCTCTTGTACTTAAGTCGGCATTGTGCCTTTTGTATTAAATTCAGATGCAATTTCTGTGTTTCATCGTCAATAACAAGGTCCAAGGCATACAGTACACCTGAAGTGAAGCTACGGAATCTAAAACTGGACTCACAGGACAGGTTTATATCAAAAGAAGTTAGAGTGTCTGTCCACTTGTACTTAAGTCGGCATTGTGCCTTTTGTAATAAATTCGGATGCAATTTCTGTGATTCATCGTCAATAAGAAGGTCCAAGGTATACTGTAAACCTGAAGTGAAGCATCGGAATCTGAAACTGGACTCACAGGAGAGGTTCAAATCATAGAAAGTTAGAGTGTCAGTCCTCTTGTACTTATGTGTGCATTGTGCTTTTTGTATTAAATTCGGATGCAATTTCTGTGTTTCATCGTCAATAAGAAGGTCCAAGGTATACAGAAAACCTGATATGAAGCATCCGAATCTAAAACTTTACTCACAGGAGAGGTTCAAATCATAGAAAGTTAGAGTGTCACTCCTCTTGTAGTTAAGTCGACATTGTACCTTTTGTATTAAATTCGGATGCAATTTCTGTGTTTCATCGTCAATAAGAATGTCCAAGGGATACAGTATACCCGAAATGAAGCATCAGAAACTAAATTGGACTCATAGGAGAGGTTAAAATCATTGAAATTTAGAGTGTCAGTCCTCTTCTACTGGAGTCGGCATTGTGCCTTTTGTACTAAATTCGGATACAATTTCTGTGTTTCATCGTCAATAAGAAGGTCCAAGGGATACAGTAAACCTGAAGTAAAGCATCAGAATCTCAAACTTGACTCACAGGAGAGGTTCAAATCATAGAAAGTTAGAGTGTCAGTCCTCTTGTACTTAAGTCGGCATTGTGCCTTTTGTATTAAATTCGGATGCAATTTCTGTATTTCATCGACAATAAGAAGGACCAAGGGATACAGTAAACCCGAAGTGAAGCATCGGAATCTATAACTGGACTCACAGGAGAGGTTCAAATCATAGAATTTTAGAGTTGCAGTCCTCTTGTACTTAAGTCGGCATTGTGATTTTTGTATTAATTTCGGATGCAATTTCGGTGTTTGATCTTCAATAAGAAGGTCCAAGGTATACAGTAAACCTGAAGTGAAGCATCGGAATCTAAAACTCAACTCACAGGAGAGGTTCAAATCATATAATGTTAATGTGTCAGTCCGCTTGTACCTAAATCGGCATTGTGCCTTTGGTATTAAATTCGGATGCAATTTCTGTGTTTCATCGTCAATAAGAAGGTCCAAGGTATACAGTAAACCTGATGTGAAGCATCCGAATCTAAAACTGGGCTCACAGGAGAGGTTCAAATCATAGAAAGTTAGAGTGTCACTCCTCTTGTACTTAAGGCGACATTGTACCTTTATTATTAAATTCGGATGCAATTTCTGTGTTTCAGCGCCAATACGAAGGTCCAAGGGATACAGTAAACCTGAAGTGAAGCATCGGAATCTAAAACTGGACTCACATTAGAAGTTTAAATCAAAGAAAGTAAGAGTGTCAGTCCTCTTTTACTTAAGTCGGCATTGTGCCTTTTGCATTAAATTCGGATGCAATTTCTGTGTTTCATCGTCAATAAAAAGGTCCAAGGTATACAGTAATCCTGAAGTGAATCATCGGAATCTAAAACTGGACTCATAGGAAAGGTTCAAGTCATAGAAAGTTAGAGTGTCGGTCCTCTTCTACTTAAGTCGGCATTGTGCCTTTAGTAATAAATTCGGATGCTATTTCTGAGTTTCAACGTCAATAAGAAGTTCCAAGGTATACAGGAAACCTGAAGTGAAGCATGGGAATCTAAAACTGGACTCACAGGACAGGTTTAAATCAAAGAAAGTTAGAGGTTCTGCCCTCTTGTACTTAAGTCGGCATTGTGCCTTATGTATTAAATTCGGATGCAATTTTTGTGTTTCATCGTCAATAAGAAGGTCCAAGGGATACAGTTAACCTGAAGTGAAGCATCGGAATCTAAAACTCGACTCACAGGAGAGGTTCAAATCAAAGAAAGTTATAGTGTAAGTCCTCTTGTACTTAAGTCGGCTTTGTGCCTTTTGTATTAAATTCGGATGCAATTTCTGTATTTCATCGTCAATAAGAAGGACCAAGGTATACAGTAAATCCGAAGTGAGGCATCGGAATCTATAACTGGACTCACAGGAAAGGTACAAATCATAGAAATTTAGGGTGTCGGTCCTCTTGTACCTAAGTCGGCATTGTGCCTTTTCTATTAAATTCGGATGCTATTTCTGTGTTTCATCGTCAATAAAAAGGTCCAAGGTATACAGTAAACCTGAAGTGAAGCATGGGATTCTAAAACTGGATTCACAGGTGAGGTTCAAATCATAGAATCTTAGAGTGTCTGTCCTCTTGTACTTAAGTCGGCATTGTGCCTTTTGTATTAAATTCGGATGCAATTTCTGTGTTTGATCATCAATAAGAAGCTCGAAGGTATACAGTAAACCGGAAGTGGAACATCGGAATCTAAAACTGGACTCACAGGAGGGGTTCAAGTCATAGAAACTTAGAGTGTCAGCCCTCTTGTACTTAAGTCGGCATTGTGCCTTTTGTATAAAATTCGAATGCAATTTCTGTGATTCATCGTCAATAAGAAGGTCCAAGGTATACAGTAAACCTGTAGTGAAGCATCGGAATCTAAAACTGGACTCACAGGAGAGGTTTAAATCAAAGAAAATTAGAGTGTCTGTCCTCTTGTACTTAAGTCGGCATTGTGCCTTTTGTATTAAATTCAGATGCAATTTCTGTGTTTCATCGTCAATAACAAGGTCCAAGGCATACAGTACACCTGAAGTGAAGCTACGGAATCTAAAACTGGACTCACAGGACAGGTTTATATCAAAAGAAATTAGAGTGTCTGTCCACTTGTACTTATGTCGGCATTGTGCCTTTTGTAATAAATTCGGATGCAATTTCTGTGTTTCATCGTCAATAAGAAGGTCCAAGGTATACAGTAAACCTGATGTGAAGCATCCGAATCTAAAACTGGGCTCACAGGAGAGGTTCAAATCATAGAAAGTTAGAGTGTCACTCCTCTTGTACTTAAGGCGACATTGTACCTTTATTATTAAATTCGGATGCAATTTCTGTGTTTCAGCGCCAATAAGAAGGTCCAAGGGATACAGTAAACCTGAAGTGAAGCATCGGAATCTAAAACTGGACTCACATTAGAAGTTTAAATCAAAGAAAGTAAGAGTGTCAGTCCTCTTTTACTTAAGTCGGCATTGTGCCTTTTGCATTAAATTCGGATGCAATTTCTGTGTTTCATCGTCAATAAAAAGGTCCAAGGTATACAGTAATCCTGAAGTGAATCATCGGAATCTAAAACTGGACTCATAGGAAAGGTTCAAGTCATAGAAAGTTAGAGTGTCGGTCCTCTTCTACTTAAGTCGGCATTGTGCCTTTAGTAATAAATTCGGATGCTATTTCTGAGTTTCAACGTCAATAAGAAGGTCCAAGGTATACAGGAAACCTGAAGTGAAGCATGGGAATCTAAAACTGGACTCACAGGACAGGTTTAAATCAAAGAAAGTTAAAGGTTCTGCCCTCTTGTACTTAAGTCGGCATTGTGCCTTATGTATTAAATTCGGATGCTATTTCTGAGTTTCAACGTCAATAAGAAGGTCCAAGGTATACAGGAAACCTGAAGTGAAGCATGGGAATCTAAAACTGGACTCACAGGACAGGTTTAAATCAAAGAAAGTTAAAGGTTCTGCCCTCTTGTACTTAAGTCGTCATTGTGCCTTTTGTATTAAATTCGGATGCAATTTCTGTATTTCATCGTCAATAAGAAGGACCAAGGTATACAGTAAATCCGAAGTGAGGCATCGGAATCTATAACTGGACTCACAGGAAAGGTACAAATCATAGAAATTTAGGGTGTCGGTCCTCTTGTACCTAAGTCGGCATTGTGCCTTTTCTATTAAATTCGGATGCTATTTCTGTGTTTCATCGTCAATAAAAAGGTCCAAGGTATACAGTAAACCTGAAGTGAAGCATGGGATTCTAAAACTGGACTCATAGGTGAGGTTCAAATCATAGAATCTTAGAGTGTCTGTCCTCTTGTACTTAAGTCGGCATTGTGCCTTTTGTATTAAATTCGGATGCAATTTCTGTGTTTGATCATCAATAAGAAGCTCGAAGGTATACAGTAAACCGGAAGTGGAACATCGGAATCTAAAACTGGACTCACAGGAGGGGTTCAAGTCATAGAAAATTAGAGTGTCAGCCCTCTTGTACTTAAGTCGGCATTGTGCCTTTTGTATAAAATTCGAATGCAATTTCTGTGATTCATCGTCAATAAGAAGGTCCAAGGTATACAGTAAACCTGTAGTGAAGCATCGGAATCTAAAACTGGACTCACAGGAGAGGTTTAAGTCAAAGAAAATTAGAGTGTCTGTCCTCTTGTACTTAAGTCGGCATTGTGCCTTTTGTATTAAATTCAGATGCAATTTCTGTGTTTCATCGTCAATAACAAGGTCCAAGACATACAGTACACCTGAAGTGAAGCTACGGAATCTAAAACTGGACTCACAGGACAGGTTTATATCAAAAGAAGTTAGAGTGTCTGTCCACCTGTACTTAAGTCGGCATTGTGCCTTTTGTAATAAATTCGGATGCAATTTCTGTGATTCATCGTCAATAAGAAGGTCCAAGGTATACTGTAAACCTGAAATGAAGCATCGGAATCTAAAACTCAACTCACAGGAGAGGTTCAAATCATAGAAAGTTAAAGTGTCAGTCCGCTTGTACCTAAATCGGCATTGTGCCTTTGGTATTAAATTCGGATGCAATTTCAGTGTTTCAAGGTATACAGTAAACCTGATGTGAAGCATCCGAATCTAAAACTGGGCTCACAGGAGAGGTTCAAATCATAGAAAGTTAGAGTGTCACTCCTCTTGTACTTAAGGCGACATTGTACCTTTTTTATTAAATTCGGATGCAATTTCTGTGTTTCAGCGCCAATAAGAAGGTCCAAGGGATACAGTAAACCTGAAGTGAAGCATCGGAATCTAAAACTGGACTCACATTAGAAGTTTAAATCAATAAAATTTAGAGTGTCAGTCCTCTTTCACTTAAGTCGGCATTGTGCATTTTGTATTAAATTCGGATGCAATATCTGTGTTTCATCGTCAATAAAAAGGTCCAAGGTATACAGTAAACCTGAAGTGAAGCATGGGAATCTAAAATTGGACTAACAGGTGAGGTTCAAATCATTGAAAGTTAGAGTGTCAGTCCTCTTGTACTTAAGTCGGCATTGTGCATTTTGTATTAAATTCGGATGCAATTTCTGTGTTTCATCATCAATAAGAAGGACCAACGGATATAGTAAACCTGAAGTGAAGAATCGGAATCAAAAACTGGACTCACAGGAGAGGTTCAAATCATAGAAAGTTAGAGTGTCAGTCCTCTTGTACTTAAGTCGGATTTGTGCCTTTTGTATTAAATTCGGATGCAATTTCTGTGTTTGTTCATCAATAACAAGGTCCAAGGTATACAGTAAACCTGAAGTGAAGCATCGGAATCCATAACTCAACTCACAGGACAGGTTCAAATCATAGAAAATTAGAGTGTCAGTCCTCTTGTACTTAAGTCGGAATTTTGCCTTTTGTATTAAATTCGGATGGAATTTGTGTGTTTCATCGTCAATAAGAATGTCCAAGGGATACAGTAAACCTGAAGTGAAGCATCGGAATCTAAAAGTGGACTCACAGGAGGGGTTCAAATCATAGAAAGATAGAGTGTCAGTCCTCTTTTACTTAAGTCGGCATTGTGCCTTTTGTATAACATTCGGATGCAATTTCTGTGTTTCATCGTCAATAAGAAGGACCAAGCGATACAGTAAACCTGAAGTGAAGCATCGTAATCTCAAACTGGACTCACAGGAGAGGTTCAAATCATAGAAATTAAGGGTGTCAGTCCTCTTGTACTTAAGTCGGCATTGTGCCTTTTGTATTATATTCGGATGCAATTTCTGTGATTCATCATCAATAAGAAGGTCCAAGGTATACAGTAAACCTGAAGTGAAGATTCGGAATCTAAAACAGGACTCACAGGACAGGTTTAAATCAAAGGAAGTTAGAGGTTCTGTCCTCTTGTACTTAAGTCTGCAATGTGCCTTTTGTATTAAATTCGGAAGCAATTTCTGTGTTTCATCGTCAATAAGAAGGTCCAAGGGATACAGTTAACCTGAAGTGAAGAATGGGAATCCAAAACTCGACTCACAGGAGAGGTTCAAATCATAGAAAGTTATAGTGTCAGTCCGCTTGTACTTAAGTCGACATTGTACCTTTTGTATTAAATTCGGATGCAATTTCTGTGTTTCATCGGCAATATGAAGGACCAAGGGATACAGTAAACCCGAAGTAAAGCATCGGAATCTATAACTGGACTCACAGGAGAACTCAAATCATAGAAATTTAGGGTGTCAGTCCTCTTGTACTTTAGTCGGCATTGTGCCTTTTCTATTAAATTCGGATGCAATTTCTGTGTTTCATCGTCAATAAAAGAGTACAAGGTATACAGTAAACCTGAAGTGAAGCATGGGAATCTACAACTGGACTCACAGGTGAGGTTCAAATCATAGAATTTTAGAGTGTTAGTCCTCTTGTACTTAAGTCGGCATTGTGATTTATGTATTAATTTCGGATGCAATTTCTGTGTTTGGTCATCAATAAGAAGGTCCAAGGTATACAGTAAACCTGAAGTGAAGCATCGGAATCTAAAACTCAACTCACAGGAGAGGTTCAAATCATAGAAAGTTAAAGTGTCAGTCCGCTTGTACCTAAATCGGCATTGTGCCTTTGGTATTAAATTCGGATGCTATTTCTGTGTTTCATCGTCAATAAGAAGGTCCAAGGTATACAGTAAACCTGATGTGAAGCATCCGAATCTAAAACTGGGCTCACAGGAGAGGTTCAAATCATAGAAAGTTAGAGTGTCACTCCTCTTGTACTTAAGGCGACATTGTACCTTTTTTATAAGATTCGGATGCAATTTCTGTGTTTCAGCGCCAATAAGAAGGTCCAAGGGATACAGTAAACCTGAGGTGAAGCATCGGAATCTAAAACTGGACTCACAGGAGATGTTTAAATCAAAGAAAGTTAGAGTGTCAGTCCTCTTTTACTTAAGTCGGCAATGTGCCTTTTGTATTAAATTCGGATGCAATTTCTGTGTTTCATCGTCAATAAAAAGGTCCAAGGTAAACAGTAAACCTGAAGTGAAGCATGGGAATCTAAAACTGGACTAACAGGTGAGGTTCAAATCATAGAAAGTTAGAGTGTCAGTCCTCTTGCACTTAAGTCGGCATTGTGCATTTTGTATTAAATTCGGATGCAATTTCTGTGTTTCATCGTCAATAAGAAGGACCAAGGGATACAGTAAACCTGAAGTGAAGAATCGGAATCTAAAACTGGACTCACAGGAGAGGTTCAAATCATAGAAAGTTATAGTGTCAGTCCCCTTGTACTTAAGACGGCATTGTGCCTTTTGTATGAAATTCGGATGCAATTTCTGTGTTTGTTCATCAATAAGAAGGTCCAAGGTATGCAGTAAACCTGAAGTGACGCATCGGAATCTATAACTCTACTCACAGGTCAGGTTCAAATCATACAAAATTAGAGTGTCAGTCCTCTTGTACTTAAGTCGGAATTTTGCCTTTTGTATTAAATTCGGATGGAATTTCTGTGTTTCATCGTCAATAAGAATGTCCAAGGGATACAGTAAACCTGAAGTGAAGCATCGGAATCTAAAACTGGACTCACAGGAGAGGATCAAATCATTGAGAATTAGAGTGTCAGTCCTTATGTACTTAAGTCTGCATCGTGCCTTTTGTATTAAATTCAGATGCAATTTCTGTGTTTCATCGTCAATAAAAAGGTCCAAGGTATACAGTAAACCTGAAGTGAAGCATCGGAATCTAAAACTGGACTCACAATAGAAGTTTAAATCAAAGAAAGTTGGAGTGTCAGTCCTCTTTTACTTAAGTCGGCATTGTGCCTTTTGTATAACATTCGGATGCAATTTCTGTGTTTCATCGTCAATACGAAGGTCCAAGGTATACAGTAAACCTGATGTGAAGCATCGGAATCTAAAACCGGACTCACAGGAGAGGTTCAAATCATAGAAAGTTAGAGTGTCAGTCCTAATGTACTTAAGTCGGCATTGTGCCTTTTGTATTAAATTCGGATGCAATTTCTGTGTTTCATCGTCAATAAGAAGCTCCAAGGTATACAGTAAACCGGAAGTGGAACATCGGAATCTAAACCTGGACCCACAGGAGAGGTCCAAGTCATAGAAACTTAGAGTGTCAGCCCTCTTGTACTTAAGTCGGCATTGTGCCTTTTGTATAAAATTCGGATGCAATTTCTGTGTTTCATCGTCAATAAGAATGTCCGCGGTATACAGTAAACCTGAAGTGAATCATCGGAATCTAAAACTGGACTCACAGGAAAGGTTCAAATCATAGAAAGTTAGAGTGCCAGTGCTCTTCTACTTAGGTCGGCATTGTGCCATTAGTATTAAATTCGGATGCAATTTCTGTGTTTCAACGTCAATACGAAGGTCCAAGGTATACAGTAAACCTGAAGTGAAGCATCGGAATCTAAAACTGGACTCACAGGAGAGGTTTAAAACAAAGAAAGTTAGAGGTTCTGTTCTCTTGTACTTAAGTCTGCATTGTTCCTTTTGTATTAAATTCGGATGCAATTTCTGTGTTTCATCGTCAATAAGAAGGTGCAAGGGATACAGTTAACCTGAAATGAAGCATGGGAATCTAAAACTCGACTCACAGGAGAGGTTCAAATCATAGAAAGTTATAGTGTCAGTCCGCTTGTACTTAAGTCGACATTGTACCTTTTGTATTAAATTCGGATGCATATTCTGTGTTTCATCGGCAATAAGAAGGACCAAGGGATACAGTAAACCTGAAGTGAAGCATCGGAATCTAAAACTGGACTCACAGGAGAGGTTTAAATCAAAGAAGTTTAGAGGTTCTGTCCTCTTCTACTTAAGTCAGCATAGTGCCTTTTGTATTAAATTCGGATGCAATTTCTGTGTATCATCGGCAATAAAAAGGACCAAGGGATACAGTAAACCTGAAGTGAAGCATCGGAATCTAAAACTGGACTCACAGGAGAAGTTTAAATCAAAGACAGTTAGAGTGTCAGTCCCCATTTACTTAAGTCGGCATTGTGCCTTTTGTATTAAATTCGGACGCAATTTCTGTGTTTCTTCGTCAATAAGAAGGGCCAAGGGATACAGTAAACCTGAAGTAAAGCATCAGAATCTCAAACTTGACTCACAGGAGAGGTTCAAATCATAGAAAGTTAGAGTGTCAGTCCTCTTGTACTTAAGTCGGCATTGTGCCTTTTGTATTAAATTCGGATGCAATTTCTGTATTTCATCGTCAATAAGAAGGACCAAGGGATACAGTAAACCCAAAGTGAAGCATCGGAATCTATAACTGGACTCACAGGAGAGGTTCAAATCATAGAAAGTTAAAGTGTCAGTCCGCTTGTACCTAAATCGGCATTGTGCATTTGGTATTAAATTCGGATGCAATTTCTGTGTTTCATCGTCAATAAGAAGGTCCAAGGTATACAGTAAACCTGATGTGAAGCATCCGAATCTAAAACTGGGCTCACAGGAGAGGTTCAAATCATAGAAAGTTAGAGTGTCACTCCTCTTGTACTTAAGGCGACATTGTACCTTTATTATTAAATTCGGATGCAATTTCTGTGTTTGAGCGCCAATAAGAAGGTCCAAGGGATACAGTAAACCTGAAGTGAAGCATCGGAATCCATAACTAAACTCACAGGACAGGTTCAAATCATATAAAATTAGAGTGTCAGTCCTCTTGTACTTAAGTCGGAATTTTGCCTTTTGTATTAAATTCGGATGGAATTTCTGTGTTTCATCGTCAATAAGAAGGACCAAGGGATACAGTAAACCTGAAGTGAAGCATCGGAATCTCAAACTGGACTCACAGGAGAGGTTCAAATCATAGAAATTAAGGGTGTCAGTCCTCTTGTACTTAAGTCGGCATTGTGCCTTATGGATTAAATTCGGATGCAATTTTTGTGTTTCATCGTCAATAAAAAGGTCCAAGGTATACAGCAAACCTGAAGTGAAGCATGGGAATCTAAAACTGGACTCACAGGTGAGGTTCAAAACATAGTAAGTTAGAGCGTCAGTCGTTTTGTACTTAAGTCGGCATTGTGCCTATAGTATTAAATACGGATGCAATTTCTGTGTCTCATCGTCAATAAGCAGGACCAAGGGATACAGTAAACCTGAAGTGAAGAATCGGAATCTAAAACTGGACTCACAGGGGAGGTTCAAATCATAGAAAGTTAGAGTGTCAGTCTTCTTGTACTTAAGTCGACATTGTGCCTTTTGTATTATATTCGGATGCAATTTCTGTGATTCATCGTCAATAAGAAGGTCCAAGGTATACAGTAAACCTCAAGTGAAGATTCGGAATCTAAAACAGGACTCACAGGACAGGTTTAAATCAAAGGAAATTAGAGGTTCTGTCCTCTTGTACTTAAGTCTGCATTGTGCCTTTTGTATTAAATTCGGATGCAATTTCTGTGTTTCATCGTCAATAAGAAGGTCCAAGGGATACAGTTAACCTTAAGTGAAGCATGGGAATCTAATACTCGACTCACAGGAGAGGTTTAAATCATAGAAAGTTATAGTGTCAGTCCGCTTGTACTTAAGTCGACATTGTACCTTTTGTATTAAATTCGGTTGCAATTTCTGTGTTTCATCGGCAATAAGAAGGACCAAGGGATACAGTAAACCTGAAGTGAAGCATCGGAATCTAAAACTGGACTCACAGGAGAAGTTTAAATCAAAGACAGTTAGAGTCTCACTCCTCATTTACTTAAGTCGGCATTGTGCCTTTTGTATTAAATTCGGATGCAATTTCTGTGCTTCTTCTTCAATGAGAATGGCCAAGGGATACAGTAAACCCGAAGTAAAGCATCAGAATCTCAAACTGGACTCACAGGAGAGGTTCAAATCATAGAAAGTTAGAGTGTCTGTCCTCTTGTACTTAAGTCGGCATTGTGCCTTTTGTATTAAATTCGGATGCAATTTCTGTATTTCATCGGCAATAAGAAGGCCCAAGGGATACGGTAAACCTGAAATGAAGCATTAGAATCTACAACTGGACTCACAGGTGAGGTTCAAATCATAGAATTTTAGAGTGTCAGTTCTCTTGTACTTAAGTCGGCATTGTGCCTTTTGTATTAAATTCGGATGCAATATCTGTGTTTGATCATCAATAAGAAGGTCCAAGGTATACAGTAAACCTGAAGTGAAGCATCGGAATCTAAAACTCAACTCACAGGAGAGGTTCAAATCATAGAAAGTTAAAGTGTCAGTCCGCTTGTACCTAAGTCGGCATTGTGCCTTTGGTATTAATTTCGGATGCAATTTCTGTGTTTCATCGTCAATAAGAAGGTCTAGGTATACAGTAAACGTGATGTGAAGCATCCGAATCTAAAACTGGGCTCACAGGAGAGGTTCAAATCAAAGAAAGTTAGAGTGTCAGTCCTCTTGTACTTAAGTCGGCATTGTGCATTTTGTATTAAATTCGGATGCAATTTCTGTGTTTGTTCATCAATAAGAAGGTCCAAGGAATACAGTAAACCTGAAGTGAAGCATCGGAATCTATAACTCATCTCACAGGACAGGTTCAAATCATAGAAAATTCGAGTGTCAGTCCTCTTGTACTTAAGTCGGAATTTTGCCTTCTGTATTAAATTCGGATGCAATTTCTGTGTTTCATCGTCAACAAAAAGGTCCAAGGTATACAGTAAACCTAAAGTGAAGCATCGGAATCTCAAAGTGGACTCACAGGAGAGGTCCAAATCATAGAAATTAAGGGTGTCAGTCCTCTTGTACTTAAGTCGGCATTGTGCCTTTTGTATTAAATTCGGATGCAATTTCTGTGTTTCATCGTAAATAAAATGGTCCAAGGTATACCGCAAACCTGAAGTGAAGCATGGGAATCTAAAACTGAACTCACAGGTGTGGTTCAAAACATAGAAAGTTAGAGTGTCAGTCCTTTTGTACTTAAGTCGGCATTGTGCCTTTAGTATTAAATTCGGATGCAATTTCTGTGTTTCATCGTCAATGAGAAGGACCAAGGTATACAGTAAACCTGAAGTGAAGAATCGGAATCTAAAACTGGACTCACAGGAGAGGTTCAAATCATAGAAACTTGGAGTGTCAGTCTTCTTGTACTTAAGTCGACAGTGTGCCTTTTGTATTAAATTCGGATGCAATTTCTGTGATTCATTGTCAATAAGAAGGTCCAAGGTATACAGTAAACCTGAAGTGAAGTTTTGGAATCTAAAACAGGATTCACAGGACAGGTTTTAATCAAAGGAAGTTAGAGTGTCTGTCCTCTTGTACTTCAGTCGGCATTGTGCCTTTTGTGATAAATTCGGATGCAACTTCTGTGATTCATCGTCAATAAGTAAGTCCAAGTTATACAGTAAACCTGAAGTGAAGCATCGGAATCTGAAACTTGACTCACAGGAGAGGTTCAAATCATAGAAAGTTAGAGTGTCAGTCCTCTTGTACTTAAGTCCGCATTGTGTTTTTTGTATTATATTCGGATATAATTTCTGTGTTTCATCGTCAAGCAGAAGGTGCAAGGAATACAGTAATCCTGAAGTGAAGCATGGGAATCTAAAACCGGACTCACAGGAGAGGTTCAAATCATAGAAAGTTAGAGTGTGAGACATATTGTACTTAAATCGGCATTGTGCCTTTCGTTTTAAATTCGGATGCCATATCTGTGTTTCATCGTCAATAAGAAGGTCCAAGGTATACAGTAAACCTGGAGTGAATCATCGGAATCTAAAACTGAACTCACAGAAAAGGTTCAAATCATGGAAAGTTAGAGTGTCAGTCCTCTTCTACTTAAGTAGGCATTGTGCTTTTTGTATTAAATTCGGATGCATTTTCTGTGTTTCATCGTCAATAAGAAGGTCCAAGGTATACAGTAAACCTGAAGTGAAGCATTGGAATCTAAAACTGGACTCACAGGAGAGTTTTAAATCAAAGAATGTTAGAGTGTCTGTCCTTTTGTACTTAAGTCGGCATTGTGCCTTTTGTATTAAATTCGGATGCAATTTCTGTGTTTCATCGTCAATAAGAAGGTCCAAGGTATACAGTAACCCTGATGTGAAGCATCCGAATCTAAATTGGACTCACAGGAGAGGTTCAAATCATAGAAATGTAGAGTGTCAGTCCTCTTCTACTTAAGCGGGTATTGTGCCTTTTGTATTAAATTCGGATACAATTTCTGTGTTTCATCATCATTAAGAAGGGTCAAGGTATACAGTAAACCTAAAGTGAAGCATCTTAATCTGAAACTGGACTCTCAGGAGAGGTTCAAATCATAGAAAGTTAGAGTGTCAGTCCTCTTGTACTTAAGTATGCATCGTGCCTTTTGTACTAAATCCGGATGCAATTTCAGTGTTGAATCGTCAATAAGAAGCTCCAAGGTATACAGTAAACCGGAAGTGGAACATCGGAAACTAAAACTGGACTCACAGGAGGGGTTCAAGTCATAGAAACTTAGAGTGTCAGCCCTCTTGTACTTAAGTCGGCATTTTGCCTTGTGTATAAAATTCGGATGCAATTTCTGTGATTCATCGTCAAAAAGAAGGTCCAAGGTATACAGTAAACCTGAAATGAAGCATCGGAATCTAAAACTGGACTCACAGGAGAGGTTTAAATCAGAGAAATTTAGAGTGTCAGTCCTCTTCTAGTTAAGTCGGCATTGTGCCTTTTGTATTAAATTCGGATACAATTTCTGTGTTTCATCGTCAATAAGATGGTCCAAGGTATACAGTAAACCTGAAGTGAAGCATCGGAATCTAAAACTGGACTCTCAGCAGGATTTCAAATCATAGAAAATTAGAGTGTCAGTCCTCTTGTACTTAAGTTTGCATCGTGCCTTTTGTATTAAATTCGGATGCAATTTCTGTGTTTCATCGTCAATAAGAAGCTCCAAGGTATACAGTAAACCGGAAGTGGAACATCGGAAACTAAAACTGGACTCACAGGAGGGGTTCAAGTCATAGAAACTTAGAGTGTCAGCCCTCTTGTACTTAAGTCGGCATTTTGCCTTGTGTATAAAATTCGGATGCAATTTCTGTGATTCATCGTCAAAAAGAAGGTCCAAGGTATACAGTAAACCTGAAATGAAGCATCGGAATCTAAAACTGGACTCACAGGAGAGGTTTAAATCAGAGAAATTTAGAGTGTCAGTCCTCTTCTAGTTAAGTCGGCATTGTGCCTTTTGTATTAAATTCGGATACAATTTCTGTGTCTCATCGTCAATAAGATGGTCCAAGGTATACAGTAAACCGGAAGTGGAACATCGGAATCTAAAACTGGACTCACAGGAGAGGTTCAAGTCATAGAAACTTAGAGTGTCGCTCCCCTTATACTTAAGTCGACATTGTGCCTTTTGTATTGAATTCGGATGCAATTTCTGTGTTTCATCGTCAATAAGAAGGTCAAAGGGATACAGTAAACCTGAAGCGAAGCATCGGAATCTAAAACTGGACTCAGAGGAGAAGTTTAAATCAAAGAAAGTTAGAGTGTCAGTCCTCTTGTACTTAAGTCGTCATTGTACATTTTGTATTAAATTCGGATGCAATTTCTGTGTTTGATCATCAATAGGAAGGTCCAAGGTATACAGTAAACCTGAAGTGAAGCATCGGAATCTGAAACTGGACTCACAGGAGAGGTTGAAATCATAGAAGGTTAGAGTGTCACTCCTCTTCTACTGAAGTCGGCATTGTGCCTTTTGTATTAAATTCGGATGCAATTTCTGAGTTTCATCGTCAATAAAAAGTTCCAAGGTATACAGCAATCCTGAAGTGAAGCATGGGAATCTAAAACTGGACTCACAGGTGAGGTTCAAAACATAGTAAGTTAGAGTGTCAGTCCTTTTGTACTTAAGTCGGCATTGTGCCTTTAGTATTAAATTCGAATGCAATTTTTGTGTTTCATCGTCAATAAGAAGGACCAAGGGATACCGTAAACCTGAAGTGAAGAATCGGAATCTAAAACTGGACTCACAGGAGAGGTTCAATTCATAGAAATTTAGAGTGTCAGTCTTCTTGTACTTAAGTCGATGTTGCGCCTTTTGTATTAAATTCGGATGCAATTTCTGTGATTCATCGTCAATAAGAAGGTCCAAGGTATACAGTAAACCTGAAGTGAAGCTTCGGAATCTAAAACAGGGCTCACAGGACAGGTTTAAATCAAATGAAGTTAGAGTGTCTGTCCTCTTGTACTTCAGTCATCATTGTGCCTTTTGTGATAAATTCGGATGCAATTTCAGTGATTCATCGTCAAGAAGAAGGTCCAAGCTATACAGTAAACCTGAAGTGAAGCATCGGAATCTAAAACTCAACTCACAGGAGAGGTTCAAATCATAAAAAGTTATAGTGTCAGTCCACTTGTACTTAAGTCGGCATTTTGCCTTTTGTATTAAATTCGAATGCAATTTCTTTGCTTCATCGTCAATAAGAAGGTCCAAGGTATATAGTAAACCTGAAGTGAAGCATCCGAATCGAAAACTGGACTCACAGGAGAGGTTCAAATCATAGAAAGTTAGAGTGTCGCTCCCCTTATACCTAAGTCGACATTGTGCCTTTTGTATTGAATTCGGATGCAATTTCTGTGTTTCATCGTCAATAAGAAGGTCAAAGGTATACAGTAAACCTGAAGTGAAGCATCGGAATCTAAAACTGGACTCACAGGAGAAGTTTAAATCAAAGAAAGTTAGAGTGTCAGTCCTCTTGTACTTAAGTCGTCATTGTACCTTTTGTATTAAATTCGGATGCAATTTCTGTGTTTGATCATCAATAGGAAGGTCCACGGAATACAGTAAACCTGAAGTGAAGCATCGGAATCTAAAACTGGACTCACAGGAGAGGTTGAAATCATAGAAGGTTAGAGTGTCACTCCTCTTCTACTGAAGTCGGCATTGTGCCTTTTGTATTAAATTCGGATGCAATTTCTGTGTTTCATCGTCAATAAGAAGGTCCAAGGTATACAGTAAACCTGAAGTGAAGCATCGGAATCTTAAACTGGACACACAGGAGAGGTTCAATTTATAGAAAGTTAGAGTATCAGTCCTCTTGTACTTAAGTCTGCATTGTGCCATTTGTATTAAATTCGGATGCAATTTCTGTGTTTCATCGTCAATAAGAGCGTCCAAGGTATACAGTAAACCTGAAGTGAAGCATCGGAATATAAAACCGGACTCACAGGAGTGGTTCAAATCATAGAAAGTTAGAGTGTCAGTCCTAATGTACTTAAGTCGGCATTGTGCCTTTTGTATTAAATTCGGATGCAATTTCTGTGTTTCATCGTCAATAAGAAGGTCCATGGTATACAGTAAACCTGAAGTGATTCATCGGAATCTAAAACTGGACCCACAGGAGAGGTTCAAATCATAGAAAGTTAGAGTGTCAGTCCTCTTCTACTTAATTCGGCATTGTGCCTTTTGTATTAATTTCGGATGCAATATCTGTGTTTCATCGTCAATAAGAAGGTCCAAGGTATACAGTAAACCTGAAGTGAAGCTTCGGAATCTAAAACAGAGCTCACAGGACAGGTTTAAATCAAAGGAAGTTAGAGTGTCTGTCCTCTTGTACTTAAGTCTGCATTGTGTTTTTTGTATTATATTCGGATGTAATTTCTGTGTTTCATCGTCAAGCAGAAGGTGCAAGGAATACAGTAATCCTGAAGTGAAGCATCAGAATCTAAAACTGGACTCACAGGAGAGGTTTAAATCAAAGAAAGTTAGAGTGTAGCTCCTCTTGTACTTGAGTCGGCATTGTGCCTTTTGTATTAAATTCGGATGCAATTTCTGTGTTTCATCGTCAATAAGAAGGTCCAAGTGATACAGTAAACCTGATGTGAAGCATCGGAATCTAAAACTGGACTCACAGGAGAGGTTTAAATCAAAGAAAGTTAGAGTGTCTGTCCTCTTGTACTTAAGTCGTCATTGTGCCTTTTGTATTAAATTCGGATGCAATTTCTGTGTTTCATCGTCAATAAGAAGGTCCAAGGTATACAGTAAACCTGAAGTGAAGCATCGGAATCTAAAACTGGACTCACAGGAGAGGTTCATATCATAGAGATTTAGAGTGTCAGTCTTCTTGTGCTTAAGTCGGCATTGTTCCTTTTGTATTTAATTCGGATGCTATTTCAGTGATTCATCGTCAATAAGAAGGTCCTAGGTATACAGTAAACCTGAAGTGAAGCATCGGAATCTGAAACTTGACTCACAGGAGAGGTTCAAATCATAGAAAGTTAGAGTGTCAGTCCTCTTGTACTTAAGTCTGCATTGTGTTTTTTGTATTATATTCGGATATAATTTCTGTGTTTCATCGTCAAGCAGATGGTGCAAGGAATACAGTAATCCTTAAGTGAAGCATCAGAATCTAAAACTGGACTCACAGGAGAGGTTTAAATCAAAGAAAGTTAGAGTGTTTCTCCTCTTGTACTTGAGTCAGCATTGTGCCTTTTGTATTAAATTCGGATGCAATTTCTGTGTTTCATCGTCAATAAGAAGGTCCAAGTGATACAGTAAACCTGATGTGAAGCATCGGAATCTAAAACTGGACTCACAGGAGAGGTTTAAATCAAAGAAAGTTAGAGTGTCTGTCCTCTTGTACTTAAGTCGTCATTGTGCCTTTTGTGTTAAATTCGGATGCAATTTTTGTGTTTCATCGTCAATAAGAAGGTCCGAGGTATACAGTAAACCTGAAGTGAAGCATCGGAATCTAAAACTGGACTCACAGGAGAGGTTCAAATCATAGAGAGTTAGAGTGTCAGTCTTTTTGTGCTTAAGTCGGCATTGTGCCTTTTGTATTAAATTCGGATGCAGTTTCTTTGTTTCATCGTCAATACGAAAGTCTTAGGTATACTGAAAACCTGAAGTGAAGCATCGGAATCTAAAACTAGACTCACAGGAGAGGTTCAAAACATAGAAAGTGAGAGTGGCAGTCCTCATGTACTTAAGTCGGCATTGTCCCTTTTGTATTAAATTCGGATGCAATTTCCGTGTTTGATCGTCAATAAGAAGGTCCAAGGTATACAGTAAACCTGAAGTGAAGCATCGGAACCTAAAACTCAACTCACAGGAGAGGTTCAAATCATAAAAAGTTATAGTGTCAGTCCTATTGTACTTAAGTAGGCATTGTGCCTTTTGTATTAAATTCGGATGCAATTTCTGTGTTTCATCGTCAATAAGAAGGTCCAAGGTATATAGTAAACCTGAAGTGAAGCATCCGAATCGAAAACTGGACTCACAGGAGAGGTTCAAATCATGGAAAGTTAGATTGTCGCTCCCCTTATACTTAAGTCGACATTGTGCCTTTTGTATTGAATTCGGATGCAATTTCTGTGTTTCATCGTCAATAAGAAGGTCAAAGGGATACAGTAAACCTGAAGTGAAGCATCGGAATCTATAACTGGACTCAGAGGAGAAGTTTAAATCAAAGAAAGTTAGAGTGTCAGTCCTCTTGTACTTAAGTCGTCATTGTACATTTTGTATTAAATTCGGATGCAAATTCTGTGTTTGATCATCAATAGGAAGGTCCAAGGTATACAGTAAACCTGAAGTGAAGCATCGGAATCTAAAACTGGACTCACAGGAGAGGTTGAAATCATAGAAGGTTAGAGTGTCACTCCTCTTCTACTGAAGTCGGCATTGTGCCTTTTGTATTAAATTCGGATGCAATTTCTGTGTTTCATCGTCAATAAAAAGTTCCAAGGTATACAGCAATCCTGAAGTGAAGCATGGGAATCTAAAACTGGACTCACAGGTGAGGTTCAAAACATAGTAAGTTAGAGTGTCAGTCCTTTTGTACTTAAGTCGGCATTGTGCCTTTAGTATTAAATTCGAATGCAATTTCTGCGTTTCATCGTCAATAAGAAGGACCAAGGGATACCGTAAACCTGAAGTGAAGAATCGGAATCTAAAACTGGACTCACAGGAGAGGTTCAATTCATAGAAAGTTAGAGTGTCAGTGAAGCTTCGGAATCTAAAACAGGGCTCACAGGACAGGTTTAAATCAAATGAAGTTAGAGTGTCTGTCCTCTTGTACTTCAGTCATCATTGTGCCTTTTGTGATAAATTCAGATGCAATTTCAGTGATTCATCGTCAATAAGAAGGTCCAAGCTATACAGTAAACCTGAAGTGAAGCATCGGAATCTAAAACTCAACTCACAGGAGATGTTGAAATCATAAAAAGTTATAGTGTCAGTCCTCTTGTACTTAAGTCGGCATTGTGCCTTTTGTATTAAATTCGGATGCAATTTCTTTGCTTCATCGTCAATAAGAAGGTCCAAGGTATATAGTAAACCTGAAGTGAAGCATCCGAATCGAAAACTGGACTCACAGGAGATGTTCAAATCATAGAAAGTTAGAGTGTCGCTCCCCTTATACCTAAGTCGACATTGTGCCTTTTGTATTGAATTCGGATGCAATTTCTGTGTTTCATCGTCAATAAGAAGGTCAAAGGTATACAGTAAACCTGAAGTGAAGCATCGGAATCTAAAACTGGACTCACAGGAGAAGTTTAAATCAAAGAAAGTTAGAGTGTCAGTCCTCTTGTACTTAAGTCGTCATTGTACATTTTGTATTACATTCGGATGCAATTTCTGTGTTTGATCATCAATAGGAAGGTCCACAATATACAGTAAACCTGAAGTGAAGCATCGGAATCTAAAACTGGACTCACAGGAGAGGTTCAATTTATAGCAAGTTAGAGTGTCAGTCCTCTTGTACTTAAGTCGGCATTGTGCCTTTTGTATTAAATTCGGATGCAATTTCTGTGTTTCATCGTCAATAAGAAGGTCTTAGGTATACAGTAAACCTGAAGTGAAGCATCGGACAGTCCTCTTGTACTTAATTCGGCATTGTGCCTTTTGTATTAAATTCGGATGCAAATTCTGTGTTTCATCGTCAATAAGAAGGTCCAAGGGATACAGTAAACCTTAAGTAAAGCATCGGAATTTAAAACTGGACTCACAAGAGTGGTTGGAATCATAGAAAGTTAGAGTGTCACTCCTCTTCTACTTAAGTCGGCATTGTGCCTTTTGTGTTAAACTCGGATGCAATTTCTGTGTTTCATCGTCAATAAGAAGGTCCAAGGTATACAGTAAACCTGAAGTGAACCATCGGAATCTAAAACTGGACTCACAGGAGAGGTTCAAATCATAGAAAGTTAGAGTGTCAGTCCTCTTCTACTTAAGTCGGCATTGTGCCTTTTGTATTAATTTCGGATGCAATATCTGTGTTTCATCGTCAATAAGAAGGTCCAAGGTATACAGTAAACCTGAAGTGAAGCATCGGAATATAAAACCGGACTCACAGGAGTGGTTCAAATCATAGAAAGTTAGAGTGTCAGTCCTAATGTACTTAAGTCGGCATTGTGCCTTTTGTATTAAATTCGGATGCAATTTTTGTGTTTCATCGTCAAGCAGAAGGTGCAAGGAATACAGAAATCCTGAAGGGAAGCATCAGAATCTAAAACTGGACTCACAGGAGAGTTTCAAATCATAGAAAGTTGAAGTTTTAGTCCTCTTGTACTTAAGTCTGCATTGTGCCATTTGTATTAAATTCGGATGCAATTTCTGTGTTTCATCGTCAATAAGAAGGTCCAAGGAATACAGTAAACCTGAAGTGAACCATCGGAATCTAAAACTGGACTCACAGGAGAGGTTCAAATCATAGAAAGATAGAGTGTCAGTCCTCTTGTTCTTAAGTCGGCATTGTGCCTTTTGTATTAAATTCGGATGCAATTTCTGTGTTTCATCGTCAGTAAGAAGGTCCAAGGTATACAGTAAACCTGAAGTGAAGCATCGGAATCTTAAACTGGACTCACAGGAGAGGTTCAATTTATAGAAAGTTAGAGTGTCAGTCCTCTTGTACTTAAGTCTGCATTGTGCCATTTGTATTAAATTCGGATGCAATTTCTGTGTTTCATCGTCAAAAAGAAGGTCCAAGGTATACAGTAAACCTGAAGTGAAGCATCGGAATATAAAACCGGACTCACAGGAGTGGTTCAAATCATGGAAAGTTAGAGTGTCAGTCCTAATGTACTTAAGTCGGCATTGTGCCTTTTGTATTAAATTCGGATGCAATTTCTGTGTTTCATCGGCAATAAGAAGGTCCAAGGTATACAGCAAACCTGAAGTGAACCATCGGAATCTAAAACTGGACTCACAGGAGAGGTTCAAATCATAGAAAGTTAGAGTGTCAGTCCTCTTCTACTTAAGTCGGCATTGTGCCGTTTGTATTAATTTCGGATGCAATATCTGTGTTTCATCGTCAATAAGAAGGTCCAAGGTATACAGTAAACCTGAAGTGAAGCTTCGGAATCTAAAACAGAGCTCACAGGACAGGTTTAAATCAAAGGATGTTAGAGTGTCTATCCTCTTGTACTTAAGTCTGCATTGTGTTTTTTGTATTATATTCGGATGTAATTTCTGTGTTTCATCGTCAAGCAGAAGGTGCAAGGAATACAGTAATCCTGAAGTGTAGCATCAGAATCTAAAACTGGACTCACAGGAGAGGTTTAAATCAAAGAAAGTTAGAGTGTTTCTCCTCTTGTACTTGAGTCGGCATTGTGCCTTTTGTATTAAATTCGGATGCAATTTCTGTGTTTCATTGTCAATAGGAAGGTCCAAGTGATACAGTAAACCTGATGTGAAGCATCGGAATCTAAAACTGGACTCACAGGAGAGGTTTAAATCAAAGAAAGTTAGAGTGTCTGTCCTCTTGTACTTAAGTCGTCATTGTGCCTTTTGTATTAAATTCGGATGCAATTTCTGTGTATCATCGTCAATAAGAAGGTCCAAGGTATACAGTAAACCTGAAGTGAAGCATCGGAATCTAAAACTGGACTCACAGGAGAGGTTCATATCATAGAGATTTAGAGTGTCAGTCTTCTTGTGCTTAAGTCGGCATTGTGCCTTTTGTATTAAATTCGTATGCAGTTTCTTTGTTTCATCGCCAATACGAAGGTCTTAGGTATACTGAAAACCTGAAGTGAAGCATCGGAATCTAAAACTAGACTCACAGGAGAGGTTCAAATCATAGAAAGTGAGAGTGGCAGTCCTCATGTACTTAAGTCGGCATTGTGCCTTTTGCATTAAATTCGGATGCAATTTCCGTGTTTGATCATCAATAAGAAGGTCCAAGGTATACAGTAAACCTGAAGTGAAGCATCGGAACCTAAAACTAAACTCACAGGAGAGTTTCAAATCATAAAAAGTTATAGTGTCAGTCCTATTGTACTTAAGTCGACATTGTGCCTTTTGTATTAAATTCGGATGCAATTTCTGTGTTTCATCGTCAATAAGAAGGTCCAAGGTATATAGTAAACCTGAAGTGAAGTATCCGAATCGAAAACTGGACTCACAGGAGAGGTTCAAATCATGGAAAGTCAGAGTGTCGCTCCCCTTATACTTAAGTCGACATTGTGCCTTTTGTATTGAATTCGGATGCAATTTCTGTGTTTCATCGTCAACAAGAAGGTCAAAGGGATACAGTAAACCTGAAGTGAAGCATCGGAATCTAAAACTGGACTCAGAGGAGAAGTTTAAATCAAAGAAAGTTAGAGTGTCAGTCCTCTTGTACTCAAGTCGTCATTGTACATTTTGTATTAAATTCGGATGCAATTTCTGTGTTTGATCATCAATAGGAAGGTCCAAGGTATACAGTAAACCTGAAGTGAAGCATCGGAATCTGAAACTGGACTCACAGGAGAGGTTGAAATCATAGAAGGTTAGAGTGTCACTCCTCTTCTACTGAAGTCGGCATTGTGCCTTTTGTATTAAATTCGGATGCAATTTCTGAGTTTCATCGTCAATAAAAAGTTCCAAGGTATACAGCAATCCTGAAGTGAAGCATGGGAATCTAAAACTGGACTCACAGGTGAGGTTCAAAACATAGTAAGTTAGAGTGTCAGTCCTTTTGTACTTAAGTCGGCATTGTGCCTTTAGTATTAAATTCGAATGCAATTTCTGTGTTTCATCGTCAATAAGAAGGACCAAGGGATACCGTAAACCTGAAGTGAAGAATCGGAATCTAAAACTGGACTCACAGGAGAGGTTCAATTCATAGAAAGTTAGAGTGTCAGTCTTCTTGTACTTAAGTCGATGTTGCGCCTTTTGTATTAAATTCGGATGCAATTTCTGTGATTCATCGTCAATAAGAAGGTCCAATGTATACAGTAAACCTGAAGTGAAGCTTCGGAATCTAAAACAGGGCTCACAGGACAGGTTTAAATCAAATGAAGTTAGAGTGTCTGTCCTCTTGTACTTCAGTCATCATTGTGCCTTTTGTGAAAAAATCGGATGCAATTTCAGTGATTCATCGTCAATAAGAAGGTCCAAGGTATACAGTAAACCTGAAGTGAAGCATCGGAATAAAAAACTCAACTCACAGGAGAGGTTCAAATCATAAAAAGTTATAGTGTCAGTTCACTTGTACTTAAGTCGGCATTGTGCCTTTTGTATTAAATTCGAATGCAATTTCTTTGCTTCATCGTCAATAAGAAGGTCCAAGGTATATAGTAAACCTGAAGTGAAGCATCCGAATCGAAAACTGGACTAACAGGAGAGGTTCAAATCATAGAAAGTTAGAGTGTCGCTCCCCTTATACCTAAGTCGACATTGTCCCTTTTGTATTGAATTCGGATGCAATTTCTGTGTTTCATCGTCAATAAGAAGGTCAAAGGTATACAGTAAACCTGAAGTGAAGCATCGGAATCTAAAACTGGACTCACAGGAGAAGTTTAAATCAAAGAAAGTTAGAGTATCAGTCCTCTTGTACTTAAGTCGTCATTGTACATTTTGTATTAAATTCGGATGCAATTTCTGTGTTTGATCATCAATAGGAAGGTCCACAATATACAGTAAACCTGAAGTGAAGCATCGGAATCTAAAACTGGACTCACAGGAGAGGTTCAATTTATAGAAAGTTAGAGTGTCAGTCCTCTTGTACTTAAGTCGGCATTGTGCCTTTTGTATTAAATTCGGATGCAATTTCTGTGTTTCATCGTCAATAAGAAGGTCTTAGGTATACAGTAAACCTGAAGTGAAGCATCGGACAGTCCTCTTGTACTTAATTCGGCATTGTGCCTTTTGTATTAAATTCGGATGCAAATTCTGTGTTTCATCGTCAATAAGAAGGTCCAAGGGATACAGTAAACCTTAAGTAAAGCATCGGAATTTAAAACTGGACTCACAAGAGTGGTTGGAATCATAGAAAGTTAGAGTGTCACTCCTCTTCTACTTAAGTCGGCATTGTGCCTTTTGTGTTAAACTCGGATGCAATTTCTGTGTTTCATCGTCAATAAGAAGGTCCAAGGTATACAGTAAACCTGAAGTGAACCATCGGAATCTAAAACTGGACTCACAGGAGTGGTTCAAATCATAGAAAGTTAGAGTGTCAGTCCTCTTCTACTTAAGTCGGCATTGTGCCTTTTGTATTAATTTCGGATGCAATATCTGTGTTTCATCGTCAATAAGAAGGTCCAAGGTATACAGTAAACCTGAAGTGAAGCATCGGAATATAAAACCGGACTCACAGGAGTGGTTCAAATCATAGAAAGTTAGAGTGTCAGTCCTAATGTACTTAAGTCGGCATTGTGCCTTTTGTATTAAATTCGGATGCAATTTTTGTGTTTCATCGTCAAGCAGAAGGTGCAAGGAATACAGAAATCCTGAAGGGAAGCATCAGAATCTAAAACTGGACTCACAGGAGAGTTTCAAATCATAGAAAGTTGAAGTTTTAGTCCTCTTGTACTTAAGTCTGCATTGTGCCATTTGTATTAAATTCGGATGCAATTTCTGTGTTTCATCGTCAATAAGAAGGTCCAAGGAATACAGTAAACCTGAAGTGATCCATCGGAATCTAAAACTGGACTCACAGGAGAGGTTCAAATCATAGAAAGATAGAGTGTCAGTCCTCTTGTACTTAAGTCGGCATTGTGCCTTTTGTATTAAATGCGGATGCAATTTCTGTGTTTCATCGTCAGTAAGAAGGTCCAAGGTATACAGTAAACCTGAAGTGAAGCATCGGAATCTTAAACTGGACTCACAGGAGAGGTTCAATTTATAGAAAGTTAGAGTGTCAGTCCTCTTGTACTTAAGTCTGCATTGTGCCATTTGTATTAAATTCGGATGCAATTTCTGTGTTTCATCGTCAATAAGAAGGTCCAAGGTATACAGTAAACCTGAAGTGAAGCATCGGAATATAAAACCGGACTCACAGGAGTGGTTCAAATCATGGAAAGTTAGAGTGTCAGTCCTAATGTACTTAAGTCGGCATTGTGCCTTTTGTATTAAATTCGGATGCAATTTCTGTGTTTCATCGTCAATAAGAAGGTCCAAGGTATACAGTAAACCTGAAGTGAACCATCGGAATCTAAAACTGGACTCACAGGAGAGGTTCAAATCATAGAAAGTTAGAGTGTCAGTCCTCTTCTACTTAAGTCGGCATTGTGCCGTTTGTATTAATTTCGGATGCAATATCTGTGTTTCATCGTCAATAAGAAGGTCCAAGGTATACAGTAAACCTGAAGTGAAGCTTCGGAATCTAAAACAGAGCTCACAGGACAGGTTTAAATCAAAGGATGTTAGAGTGTCTATCCTCTTGTACTTAAGTCTGCATTGTGTTTTTTGTATTATATTCGGATGTAATTTCTGTGTTTCATCGTCAAGCAGAAGGTGCAAGGAATACAGTAATCCTGAAGTGTAGCATCAGAATCTAAAACTGGACTAACAGGAGAGGTTTAAATCAAAGAAAGTTAGAGTGTTTCTCCTCTTGTACTTGAGTCGGCATTGTGCCTTTTGTATTAAATTCGGATGCAATTTCTGTGTTTCATTGTCAATAGGAAGGTCCAAGTGATACAGTAAACCTGATGTGAAGCATCGGAATCTAAAACTGGACTCACAGGAGAGGTTTAAATCAAAGAAAGTTAGAGTGTCTGTCCTCTTGTACTTAAGTCGTCATTGTGCCTTTTGTATTAAATTCGGATGCAATTTCTGTGTATCATCGTCAATAAGAAGGTCCAAGGTATACAGTAAACCTGAAGTGAAGCATCGGAATCTAAAACTGGACTCACAGGAGAGGTTCATATCATAGAGATTTAGAGTGTCAGTCTTCTTGTGCTTAAGTCGGCATTGTGCCTTTTGTATTAAATTCGGATGCAGTTTCTTTGTTTCATCGCCAATACGAAGGTCTTAGGTATACTGAAAACCTGAAGTGAAGCATCGGAATCTAAAACTAGACTCACAGGAGAGGTTCAAATCATAGAAAGTGAGAGTGGCAGTCCTCATGTACTTAAGTCGGCATTGTGCCTTTTTATTAAATTCGGATGCAATTTCCGTGTTTGATCATCAATAAGAAGGTCCAAGGTATACAGTAAACCTGAAGTGAAGCATCGGAACCTAAAACTAAACTCACAGGAGAGTTTCAAATCATAAAAAGTTATAGTGTCAGTCCTATTGTACTTAAGTCGGCATTGTGCCTTTTGTATTAAATTCGGATGCAATTTCTGTGTTTCATCGTCAATAAGAAGGTCCAAGGTATATAGTAAACCTGAAGTGAAGCATCCGAATCGAAAACTGGACTCACAGGAGAGGTTCAAATCATGGAAAGTCAGAGTGTCGCTCCCCTTATACTTAAGTCGACATTGTGCCTTTTGTATTGAATTCGGATGCAATTTCTGTGTTTCATCGTCAACAAGAAGGTCAAAGGGATACAGTAAACCTGAAGTGAAGCATCGGAATCTAAAACTGGACTCAGAGGAGAAGTTTAAATCAAAGAAAGTTAGAGTGTCAGTCCTCTTGTACTCAAGTCGTCATTGTACATTTTGTATTAAATTCGGATGCAATTTCTGTGTTTGATCATGAATAGGAAGGTCCAAGGTATACAGTAAACCTGAAGTGAAGCATCGGAATCTGAAACTGGACTCACAGGAGAGGTTGAAATCATAGAAGGTTAGAGTGTCACTCCTCTTCTACTGAAGTCGGCATTGTGCCTTTTGTATTAAATTCGGATGCAATTTCTGAGTTTCATCGTCAATAAAAAGTTCCAAGGTATACAGCAATCCTGAAGTGAAGCATGGGAATCTAAAACTGGACTCACAGGTGAGGTTCAAAACATAGTAAGTTAGAGTGTCAGTCCTTTTGTACTTAAGTCGGCATTGTGCCTTTAGTATTAAATTCGAATGCAATTTCTGTGTTTCATCGTCAATAAGAAGGACCAAGGGATACCGTAAACCTGAAGTGAAGAATCGGAATCTAAAACTGGACTCACAGGAGAGGTTCAATTCATAGAAAGTTAGAGTGTCAGTCTTCTTGTACTTAAGTCGATGTTGCGCCTTTTGTATTAAATTCGGATGCAATTTCTGTGATTCATCGTCAATAAGAAGGTCCAAGGTATACAGTAAACCTGAAGTGAAGCATCGGAATCTAAAACTGGACTCACAGGGGAGGTTCAAATCATAGAAAGTTAGAGAGTCAGTCCTCTTCTACTTAATTCGGCATTGTGCCTTTTGTATTAATTTCGGATGCAATATCTGTGTTTCATCGTCAATAAGAAGGTCCAAGGTATACAGTAAACCTGAAGTGAAGCTTCGGAATCTAAAACAGAGCTCACAGGACAGGTTTAAATCAAAGGAAGTTAGAGTGTCTGTCCTCTTGTACTTAAGTCTGCATTGTGTTTTTTGTATTATATTCGGATGTATTTCTGTGTTTCATCGTCAAGCAGAAGGTGCAAGGAATACAGTAATCCTGAAGTGAAGCATCAGAATCTAAAACTGGACTCACAGGAGAGGTTTAAATCAAAGAAAGTTAGAGTGTTTCTCCTCTTGTACTTGAGTCGGCATTGTGCCTTTTGTATTAAATTCGGATGCAATTTCTGTGTTTCATCGTCAATAAGAAGGTCCAAGTGATAGAGTAAACCTGCGGTGAAGCATCGGAATCTAAAACTGGACTCACAGGAGAGGTTTAAATCAAAGAAAGTTAGAGTGTCTGTCCTCCTGTACTTAAGTCGTCATTGTGCCTTTTGTATTAAATTCGGATGCAATTTCTGTGTTTCATCGTCAATAAGAAGGTCCAAGGTATACAGTAAACCTGAAGTGAAGCATCGGAATCTAAAACTGGACTCACAGGAGAGGTTCATATCATAGAGATTTAGAGTGTCAGTCTTCTTGTGCTTAAGTCGGCATTGTGCCTTTTGTATTAAATTCGGATGCAATTTCAGTGATTCATCGTCAATAAGAAGGTCCAAGGTATACTGTAAACCTGAAGTGAAGCATCGGAATCTGAAACTTGACTGACAGGAGAGGTTTAAATCAAAGAAAGTTAGAGTGTCTGTCCTCTTGTACTTAAGTCGTCATTGTGCCTTTTGTGTTAAATTCGGATGCAATTTCTGTGTTTCATCGTCAATAAGAGGGTCCGAGGTATACAGTAAACCTGAAGTGAAGCATCGGAATCTAAAACTGGACTCACAGTAGAGGTTCAAATCATAGAGAGTTAGAGTGTCAGTCTTTTTGTGCTTAAGTCGGCATTGTGGTTTTGTATTAAATGCGGATGCAGTTTCTTTGTTTCATCGTCAATACGAAAGTCTTAGGTATACTGAAAACCTGAAGTGAAGCATCGGAATCTAAAACTAGACTCACTGGAGAGGTTCAAATCATAGAAAGTGAGAGTGGCAGTCCTCATCTACTTAAGTCGGCATTGTGCCTCTTGTATTAAATTCGGATGCAATTTCCGTGTTTGATCATCAATAAGAAGGTCCAAGGTATACAGTAAACCTGAAGTGAAGCATCGGAACCTAAAACTCAACTCACAGGAGAGGTTCAAATCATAAAAAGTTATAGTGTCAGTCCTCTTGTACTTAAGTCGGCATTGTGCCTTTTGTATTAAATTCGGATGCAATTTCTGTGTTTCATCGTCAATAAGAAGGTCCAAGGTATATAGTAAACCTGAAGTGAAGCATCCGAATCGAAAACTGGACTCACAGGAGAGGTTCAAATCATGGAAAGTTAGAGTGTCGCTCCCCTTATACTTAAGTCGACATTGTGCCTTTTGTATTGAATTCGGATGCAATTTCTGTGTTTCATCGTCAATAAGAAGGTCAAAGGGATACAGTAAACCTGAAGTGAAGCATCGGAATCTAAAACTCAACTCACAGGTGATGTTGAAATCATAAAAAGTTATAGTGTCAGTCCTCTTGTACTTAAGTCGGCATTGTGCCTTTTGTATTAAATTCGAATGCAATTTCTTTGCTTCATCGTCAATAAGAAGGTCCAAGGTATATAGTAAACCTGAAGTGAAGCATCCGAATCGAAAACTGGACTCACAGGAGAGGTTCAAATCAAAGAAAGTTAGAGTGTCGCTCCCCTTATACCTAAGTCGACATTGTGCCTTTTGTATTGAATTCGGATGCAATTTCTGTGTTTCATCGTCAATAAGAAGGTCAAAGGTATACAGTAAACCTGAAGTGAAGCATCGGAATCTAAAACTGGACTCACAGGAGAAGTTTAAATCAAAGAAAGTTAGAGTGTCAGTCCTCTTGTACTTAAGTCGTCATTGTACCTTTTGTATTAAATTCGGATGCAATTTCTGTGTTTGATCATCAATAGGAAGGTCCACGGTATACAGTAAACCTGAAGTGAAGCATCGGAATCTAAAACTGGACTCACAGGAGAGGTTGAAATCATAGAAGGTTAGAGTGTCACTCCTCTTCTACTGAAGTCTGCATTGTGCCTTTTGTATTAAATTCGGATGCAATTTCTGTGTTTCATCGTCAATAAGAAGGACCAAGGGATACCGTAAACCTGAAGTGAAGAATCGGAATCTAAAACTGGACTCACAGGAGAGGTTCAATTCATAGAAAGTTAGAGTGTCGCTCCCCTTATACTTAAGTCGACATTGTGCCTTTTGTATTGAATTCGGATGCAATTTCTGTGTTTCATCGTCAATAAGAAGGTCAAAGGGATACAGTAAACCTGAAGTGAAGCATCGGAATCTAAAACTGGACTCACAGGAGAAGTTTAAATCAAAGACAGTTAGAGTGTCAGTCCTCTTGTACTTAAGTCGTCATTGTACCTTTTGTATTAAATTCGGATGCAATTTCTGTGTTTGATCATCAATAGGAAGGTCCAAGGTATACAGTAAACCTGAAGTGAAGCATCGGAATCTAAAACTGGACTCACAGGAGAGGTTGAAATCATAGAAGGTTAGAGTGTCACTCCTCTTCTACTGAAGTCGGCATTGTGCCTTTTGTATTAAATTCGGATGCAATTTCTGTGTTTTATCGTCAATAAAAAGGTCCAAGGTATACAGCAATCCTGAAGTGAAGCATGGGAATCTAAAACTGGACTCACAGGTGAGGTTCAAAACATAGTATGTTAGAGTGTCAGTCCTTTTGTACTTAAGTCGGCATTGTGCCTTTAGTATTAAATTCGAATGCAATTTCTGTGTTTCATCGTCAATAAGAAAGACCAAGGGATACCGTAAACCTGAAGTGAAGAATCGGAATCTATAACTGGACTCACAGGAGAGGTTCAATTCATAGAAAGTTAGAGTGTCTGTCCCCTTGTACTTCAGTCATCATTGTGCCTTTTGTGATAAATTCGGATTCAATTTCAGTGATTCATCGACAATAAGAAGGTCCAAGCTATACAGTAAACCTGAAGTGAAGCATCGGAATCTGAAACTTGACTCACAGGAGAGGTTCAATTCATAGAAAGTTAGAGTGTCAGTCCTCTTGTACTTAAGTCTGCATTGTGTTTTTTGTATTATATTCGGATATAATTTCTGTATTTCATCGTCAAGCAGAAGGTGCAAGGAATACAGCAATCCTGAAGTGAAGCATCAGAATCTAAAACTGGACTCACCGGAGAGGTTTACATCAAAGAAAGTTAGAGTATTTTTCCACTTGTACTTGAGTCGGCATTGTGCCTTTTGTATTAAATTCGGATGCAATTTCTGTGTTTCATCGTCAATAAGAAGGTCCAAGGTATACTGTAAACCTGAAATGAAGCATCGGAATCTAAAACTCAACTCACAGGAGAGGTTCAAATCATAAAAAGTTATAGTGTCAGTCCTCTTGTACTTAAGTCGGCATTGTGCCTTTTGTATTAAATTCGGATGCAATTTCTGTGTTTCATCGTCAATAAGAAGGTCCGAGGTATATAGTAAACCTGAAGTGAAGCATCCGAATCGAAAACTGGACTCACAGGAGAGGTTCAAATCATAGAAAGTTAGAGTGCCGCCCCCCTTATACCTAAGTCGACATTGTGCCTTTTGTATTGAATTCGGATGCAATTTCTGTGTTTCATCGTCAATAAGAAGGTCCAAGGTATACAGCAAACCTGAAGTGAAGCATGGGAATCTTAAACTGGACTCACAGGTGAGGTTCAAAACATGGTAAGGTAGAGTGTCTGTCCTCTTGTACTTAAGTCTGCATTGTGTTTTTTGTATTATATTCGGATATAATTTCTGTGATTCATCGTCAAGCAGAAGGTGCAAGGAATACAGTAATCCCGAAGTGTAGTATCAGAATCTAAAACTGGACTCACAGGAGAGGTTCAAATCATAGAAAGTTGGAGTGTTAGTCCTCTTGTACTTAAGTCTGCATAGTGCCATTTGTATGAAATTCGGATGCAATATCTGTGTTTCATCGTCAATAAGAAGGTCCAAGGTATACAGTAAACCTGAAGTGACGCATCGGAATCTAAAACCGGACTCACAGGAGAGGTTCTAATCATAGAAAGTTAGAGTGTCAGTCCTAATGTACTTAAGTCGGCATTGTGCCTTTTGTATTAAATTCGGATGCAATTTCTGTGTTTCATCGTCAATAAGAAGTTCCAAGGTATACAGTAAACCTGAAGTGAACCATCGGAATCTAAAACTGGACTCACAGGAGAGGTTCAAATCATAGAAAGTTAGATTGTCAGTCCTCTTCTACTTAAGTCGGCATTGTGTCTTTTGTATTAATTTTGGATGCAATATCTGTGTTTCATCGTCAATAAGAAGGTCCTAGGTATACAGTAAACCTGAAGTGAAGCATCGGAATCTATAACTCAACTCACAGGAGAGGTTTCAATCAAAGAAAGTTAGAGTGTCTGTCCTCTTGTACTTACGTCGGCATTGTGCCTTTAGTATTAAATTCGGATGCAATTTCTGTGTTTGATCATCAATAGGAAGGTCCAAGGTATACAGTAAACCTGAAGTGAAGCATCGGAATCTAAAACTGGACTCACAGGAGAGGTTGAAATCGTAGAAGGTTAGAGTGTCACTCCTCTTCTACTGAAGTCGGCATTGTGCCTTTTGTATTAAATTCGGATGCAATTTCTGTGTTTTATCGTCAATAAAAAAGTCCAAGGTATACAGCAATCCGAAGTGAAGCATGGGAATCTAAAACTGGACTCACAGGTGAGGTTCAAAACATAGTAAGTTAGAGGTTCAGTCCTTTTGTACTTAAGTCGGCATTGTGCCTTTAGTATTGAATTCGAATGCAATTTCTGTGTTTCATCGTCAATAAGAAGGACCAAGGGATACCGTAAACCTGAAGTGAAGAATCGGAATCTAAAACTGGACTCACAGGAGAGGTTCAATTCATAGAAAGTTAGAGTGTCAGTCTTCTTGTAGTTAAGTCGACATTGCGCCTTTTGTATTAAATTCGGATGCAATTTCTGTGATTCATCGTCAATAAGAAGGTCCAAGGTATACAGTAAACCTGAAGTGAAGCTTCGGAATCTAAAACAGGGCTCACAGGACAGGTTTAAAACAAAGGAAGTTAGAGTGTCTGTCCTCTTGTACTTCAGTCATCAATGTGCCTTTTGTGATAAATTCGGATGCAATTTCAGTGATTCATCGTCAATAAGAAGGTCCAAGCTATACAGTAAACCTGAAGTGCAGCATCGGAATCTGAAACTTGACTCACAGGAGAGGTTCAATTCATAGAAAGTTAGAGTGTCGCTCCCCTTATACCTAAGTCGAAATTGTGCCTTTTGTATTGAATTCGGATGCAATTTCTGTGTTTCATCCTCAATAAGAAGGTCAAAGGTATACAGTAAACCTGAAGTGAAGCATCGGAATCTAAAACTGGACTCACAGGAGAAGTATAAATCAAAGAAAGTTAGTGTGTCAGTCCTCTTGTACCTAAGTCGTCATTGTACCTTTTGTATTAAATTCGGATGCAATTTCTGTGTTTGATCATCAATAGGAAGGTCCACGGTATACAGTAAACGTGAAGTGAAGCATCGGAATCTAAAACTGGACTCACAGGAGAGGTTGAAATCATAGAAGGTTAGAGTGTCACTCCTCTTCTACTGAAGTCGGCATTGTGCCTTTTGTATTAAATTCGGATGCAATTTCTGTGTTTCATCGTCAATAAGAAGGTCCAAGGTATACAGCAAACCTGAAGTGAAGCATGGGAATCTAAAACTGGACTCACAGGTGAGGTTCAAAACATGGTAAGTTAGAGTGTCAGTCCTTTTGTACTTAAGTCGGCATTGTGCCTTTAGTATTAAATTCGGATGCAATTTCTGTGTTTCATCGTCAATAAGAAGGACCAAGGGATACAGTAAACCTGAAGTGAAGAATCGGAATCTAAAACTGGACTCACAGGAGAGGTTCAATTCATAGAAAGGTAGAGTGTCAGTCTTCTTGTACTTAAGTCGACATTGTGCCTTTTGTATTAAATTCGGATGCAATTTCTGTGATTCATGGTCAATAAGAAGGTCCAAGGTATACAGTAAACCTGAAGTGAAGCTTCGGAATCTAAAACAGGGCTCACAGGACAGGTTTAAATCAAAGGAAGTTAGAGTGTCAGTCCTCTTGTACTTAAGTCTGCATTGTGTTTTTTGTATTATATTCGGATATAATTTCTGTGTTTCATCGTCAAGCAGAAGGTGCAAGGAATACAGTAATCCCGAAGTGTAGTATCAGAAACTAAAACTGGACTCACTGGAGAGGTTCAAATGATAGAAAGTTGGAGTGTTAGTCCTCTTGTACTTAAGTCTGCATTGTGCCATTTGTATTAAATTCGGATGCAATATCTGTGTTTCATCGTCAATAAGAAGGTCCAAGGTATACAGTAAACCTGAAGTGACGCATCGGAATCTAAAACCGGACTCACAGGACAGGTTCAATCCATAGAAAGTTAGAGTGTCAGTCCTAATGTACTTAAGTCGGCATTGTGCCTTTTGTATTAAATTCGGATGCAATTTCTGTGTTTCATCGTCAATAAGAAGTTCCAAGGTATACAGTAAACCTGAAGTGAACCATCGGAATCTAAAACTGGACTCACAGGAAAGGTTCAAATCATAGAAAGTTAGATTGTCAGTCCTCTTCTACTTAAGTCGGCATTGTGTCTTTTGTATTAATTTTGGATGCAATATCTGTGTTTCATCGTCAATAAGAAGGTCCAAGGTATACAGTAAACCTGAAGTGAAGCATCGGAATCTAAAACTGGACTCACAGGAGAGGTTTCAATCAAAGAAAGTTAGAGTGTCTGCCCTCTTGTACATACGTCGGCATTGTGCCTTTAGTATTAAATTCGGATACAATTTCTGTGTTTCATCGTCAATAGGAAGGTCCATGGTATACAGTAAACCTGAAGTGAAGCATCGGAATCTTAAACTGGACTCACAGGAGAGGTTCAAGTCATAGAAAGTTAGAGTGTCAGTCCCCTTGTACTTAAGTCGGCATTGTGCCATTTGTATTAAATTCGGATGCAATTTCTGTGTTTCATCGTCAATAAGAAGGTCCAAGGTATACAGTAAACCAGAAGTGAAGCATCGGAATCTAAGACTGGACTCACAGGAGAGGTTCAAATCATTGAAAGTTAGAGTGTCAGACCTCTTGTACTTAATTCGGCATTGTGCCTTTTGTATTAAATTCGGATGCAATTTCTGTGTTTCATCGTCAATAAGAAGGTCCAAGGGATACAGTAAACCTTAAGTAAAGCATCGGAATCTAAAACTGGACTCACAGGAGAAGTTTAAATCAAAGAAAGTTAGAGTGTCAGTCCTCTTGTACTTAAGTCGTCATTGTACCTTTTGTATTAAATTCGGATGCAATTTCTGTGTTTGATCATCAATAGGAAGGTCCAAGGTATACAGTAAACCTGAAGTGAAGCATCGGAATCTAAAACTGGAATCACAGGAGAGGTTGAAATCATAGAAGGTTAGAGTGTCACTCCTCTTCTACTGAAGTCGGCATTGTGCCTTTTGTATTAAATTCGGATGCAATTTCTGTGTTTTATCGTCAATAAAAAGGTCCATGGTATACAGCAATCCTGAAGTGAAGCATGGGAATCTAAAACTGGACCCACAGGTGAGGTTCAAAACATAGTAAGTTAGAGTGTCAGTCCTTTTGTACTTAAGTCGGCATTGTGCCTTTAGTATTAAATTCGAATGCAATTTCTGTGTTTCATCGTCAATAAGAAAGGCCAAGGGGTACCGTAAACTTGAAGTGAAGAATCGGAATCTAAAACTGGACTCACAGGAGAGGTTCAATTCATAGAAAGTTAGAGTGTCAGTCTTCTTGTACTTAAGTCGACATTGCGCCTTTTGCATTAAATTCGGATGCAATTTCTGTGATTCATCATCAATAAGAAGGTCCAAGGTATACAGTAAACCTGAAGTGAAGCTTCGGAATCTAAAACAGGGCTCACAGGACAGGTTTAAATCAAAGGAAGTTAGAGTGTCTGTCCCCTTGTACTTCAGTCATCATTGTGCCTTTTGTGATAAATTCGGATTCAATTTCAGTGATTCATCGACAAGAAGAAGGTCCAAGCTATACAGTGAACCTGAAGTGAAGCATCGGAATCTGAAACTTGACTCACAGGAGAGGTTCAATTCATAGAAAGTTAGGGTGTCAGTCCTCTTGTACTTAAGTCTGCATTGTGTTTTTTTGTATTATATTCGGATATAATTTCTGTATTTCATCGTCAAGCAGAAGGTGCAAGGAATACAGTAATCCTGAAGTGAAGCATCAGAATCTAAAACTGGACTCACCGGAGAGTTTTAAATCGAAGAAAGTTAGAGTATTTTTCCTCTTGTACTTGAGTCGGCATTGTGCCTTTTGTATTAAATTCGGATGCAATTTCTGTGTTTCATCGTCAATAAGAAGGTCCAAGGTATACTGAAAACCTGAAATGAAGCATCGGAATCTAAAACTCAACTCACAGGAGAGGTTCAAATCATAAAAAGTTATAGTGTCAGTCCTCTTGTACTTAAGTCGGCCTTGTGCCTTTTCTATTAAATTCGGATGCAATTTCTGTGTTTCATCGTCAATAAGAAGGTCCAAGGTATATAGTAAACCTGAAGTGAAGCATCCGAATCGAAAACTGGACTCACAGGAGAGGTTCAAATCATAGAAAGTTAGAGTGTCGCTCCCCTCATACCTAAGTCGACATTGTGCCTTTTGTATTGAATTCGGATGCAATTTCTGTGTTTCATCGTCAATAAGAAGGTCAAAGGTATACAGTAAACCTGAAGTGAAGCATCGGAATCTAAAGCTGGACTCACAGGAGAAGTTTAAATCAAAGAAAGTTAGTGTGTCAGTCCTCTTGTACTTAAGTCGTCATTGTACCTTTTGTATTAAATTCGGATGCAATTTCTGTGTTTGATCATCAATAGGAAGGTCCACGGTATACAGTAAACGTGAAGTGAAGCATCGGAATCTAAAACTGGACTCACAGGAGAGGTTGAAATCATAGAAGGTTAGAGTGTCACTCCTCTTCTACTGAAGTCGGCATTGTGCCTTTTGTATTAAATTCGGATGCAATTTCTGTGTTTCATCGTCAATAAGAAGGTCCAAAGTATACAGCAAACCTGAAGTGAAGCATGGGAATCTTAAACTGGACTCACAGGTGAGGTTCAAAACATGGTAAATTAGAGTGTCAGTCCTTTTGTACTTAAGTCGGCATTGTGCCTTTAGTATTAAATTCGGATGCAATTTCTGTGTTTCATCGTCAATAAGAAGGACCAAGGGATACAGTAAACCTGAAGTGAAGAATCGGAATCTAAAACTGGACTCACAGGCAAGGTTCAATTCATAGAAAGGTAGAGTGTCAGTCTTCCTGTACTTAAGTCGTTATTGTGCCTTTTGTATTAAATTCGGATGCAATTTCTGTGATTCATGGTCAATAAGAAGGTCCAAGGTATACAGTAAACCTGAAGTGAAGCTTCAGAATCTAAAACAGGGCTCACAGGACAGGTTTACATCAAAGGAAGTTAGAGTGTCAGTCCTCTTGTACTTAAGTCTGCATTGTGTTTTTTGTATTATATTCGGATATAATTTCTGTGTTTCACTGTCAAGCAGTAGGTGCAAGGAATACAGTAATCCCGAAGTGTAGTATCAGAATCTAAAACTGGACTCACAGGAGAGGTTCAAATCATAGAAAGTTGGAGTGTTAGTCCTCTTGTACTTAAGTCTGCATTGTGCCATTTGTATGAAATTCGGATGCAATATCTGTGTTTCATCGTCAATAAGAAGGTCCAAGGTATACAGTAAACCTGAAGTGACGCATCGGAATCTAAAACCGGACTCACAGGAGAGGTTCAAATCACAGAAAGTTAGAGTGTCAGTCCTAATGTACTTAAGTCGGCATTGTGCCTTTTGTATTAAATTCGGATGCAATTTCTGTGTTTCATCGTCAATAAGAAGTTCCAAGGTATACAGTAAACCTGAAGTGAACCATCGGAATCTAAAACTGGACTCACAGGAGAGGTTCAAATCATAGAAAGTTAGATTGTCAGTCCTCTTCTACTTAAGTCGGCATTGTGTCTTTTGTATTAATTTTGGATGCAATATCTGTGTTTCATCGTCAATAAGAAGGTCCAAGGTATACAGTAAACCTGAAGTGAAGCATCGGAATCTAAAACTGGACTCACAGGAGAGGTTTCAATCAAAGAAAGTTAGAGTGTCTGTCCTCTTGTACTTACGTCGGCATTGTGCCTTTAGTATTAAATTCGGATGCAATTTCTGTGTTTGATCATCAATAGGAAGGTCCAAGGTATGCAGTAAACCTGAATTGAAGCATCGGAATCTAAAACTGGACTCACAGGAGAGGTTGAAATCATAGAAGGTTAGAGTGTCACTCCTCTTCTACTGAAGTCGGCATTGTGTATTTTGTATTAAATTCGGATGCAATTTCTGTGTATTATCGTCAATAAAAAGGTCCAAGGTATACAGCAATCCTGAAGTGAAGCATGGGAATCTAAAACTGGACTCACAGGTGAGGTTCAAAACATAGTAAGTTAGAGTGTCAGTCCTTTTGTACTTAAGTCGGCATTGTGCATTTTGTATTAAATTCGAATGCAATTTCTGTGTTTCATCGTCAATAAGAAGGACCAAGGGATACCGTAAACCTGAAGTGAAGAATCGGAATCTAAAACTGGACTCACAGGAGAAGTTCAATTCATAGAAAGTTAGAGTGTCAGTCTTCTTGTACTTAAGTCGACATTGCGCCTTTTGTATTAAATTCGGATGCAATTTCTGTGATTCATCGTCAATAAGAAGGTCCAAGGTATACAGTAAACCTGAAGTGAAGCTTCGGAATCTAAAACAGGGCTCACAGGACAGGTTTTAATCAAAGGAAGTTAGAGTGTCTGTCCTCTTGTACTTCAGTCATCATTGTGCCTTTTGTGATAAATTCGGATGCAATTTCAGTGATTCATCGTCAATAAGAAGGTCCAAGCTATACAGTAAACCTGAAGTGCAGCATCGGAATCTGAAACTTGACTCACAGGAGAGGTTCAATTCATAGAAAGTTAGAGTGTCAGTCCTCTTGTACTTAAGTCTGCATTGTGTTTTTTGTATTATATTCGGATATAATTTCTGTGTTTCATCGTCAAGCAGAAGGTGCAAGGAATACAGTAATCCCGAAGTGTAGTATCAGAATCTAAAACTGGACTCACAGGAGAGGTTCAAATCATAGAAAGTTGGAGTGTTAGTCCTCTTGTACTTAAGTCTGCATTGTGCCATTTGTATTAAATTCGGGTGCAATATCTGTGTTTCATCGTCAATAAGAAGGTCCAAGGTATACAGTAAACCTGAAGTGACGCATCGGAATCTAAAACCGGACTCACAGGAGAGGTTCAATCCATAGAAAGTTAGAGTGTCAGTCCTAATGTACTTAAGTCGGCATTGTGCCTTTTGTATTAAATTCGGATGCAATTTCTGTGTTTCATCGTCAATAAGAAGTTCCAAGGTATACAGTAAACCTGAAGTGAACCATCGGAATCTAAAACTGGACTCACAGGAGAGGTTCAAATCATAGAAAGTTAGATTGTCAGTCCTCTTCTACTTAAGTCGGCATTTTGTCTTTTGTATTAATTTTGGATGCAATATCTGTGTTTCATCGTCAATAAGAAGGTCCAAGGTACACAGTAAACCTGAAGTGAAGCATCGGAATCTAAAACTGGACTCACAGGAGAGGTTTCAATCAAAGAAAGTTAGAGTGTCTGCCCTCTTGTACATACGTCGGCATTGTGCCTTTAGTATTAAATTCGAATGCAATTTCTGTGTTTCATCGTCAATAGGAAGGTCCAAGGTATACAGTAAACCTGAAGTGAAGCATCGGAACTAAGACTGGACTCACAGGAGGGGTTCAAATCATTAAAAGTTAGAGTGTCAGACCTCTTGTACTTAATTCGGCATTGTGCCTTTTGTATTAGATTCGGATGCAATTTCTGTGTTTCATCGTCAATAAGAAGGTCCAAGGGATACAGTAAATCTTAAGTAAAGCATCGGAATTTAAAACTGGACTCACAAGAGTGGTTCGAATCATAGAAAGTTGGAGTGTCACTCCTCTTCTACTTATGTCGGCCTTGTGCCTTTTGTGTTAAATTCGGATGCAATTTCTGTGTTTCATCGTCAATAAGAAAGGCCAAGGGATACCGTAAACCTGATGTGAAGAATCGGAATCTAAAACTGGACTCACAGGAGAGGTTCAATTCATAGAATGTTAGAGTGTCAGGCTTCTTGTACTTAAGTCGACATTGCGCCTTTTGTATTAAATTCGGATGCAATTTCTGTGATTCATCGCCAATAAGAAGGTCCAAGGTATACAGTAAACCTGAAGTGAAGCATCGGAATCTTAAACTGGACTCACAGGAGAGGTTCAATTTATAGAAAGTTAGAGTGTCAGTCCTCTTGTACTTAAGTCTGCATTGTGCCATTTGTATTAAATTCGGATGCAATTTCTGTGTTTCATCGTCAATAAGAACGTCCAAGGTATACAGTAAACCTGAAGTGAAGCATCGGAATGTAAAACCGGACTCACAGGAGTGGTTCAAATCATAGAAAGTTAGAGTGTCAGTCCTAATGTACTTAAGTCGGCATTGTGCCTTTTGTATTAAATTCGGATGCAATTTCTGTGTTTCATCGTCAATAAGAAGGTCAAAGGGATACAGTAAACCTGAAGTGAAGCATCAGAATCTAAAACTTGACATACAGGAGAAGTTTAAATCAAAGAAAGTTAGAGTGTCAGTCCTCTTGTACTTAAGTCGTCATTGTACCTTTTGTATTAAATTCGGATGGAATTTCTGTGTTTGATCATCAATAGGAAGGTCCAAGGTATACAGTAAACTTGAAGTGAAGCATCGGAATCTAAAACTGAACTCACAGGAGAGGCTGAAATCATAGAAGGTTAGAGTGTCACTCCCCTTCTACTTAAGTCGGCATTGTGCCTTTTGTATTAAATTCGGATGCAATTTCTGTGTTTCATCGTCAATAAGAAGGTCCTAGGTATACAGTAAACCTGAAGTGAAGCATCGGAATCTAAAACTGGACTCACAGGAGAGGTTCAAATCATAGAAAGTTAGAGTGTCAGTCCTCTTGTACTTAAGTCTGCATCGTGCCTTTTGTATTAAATTCGGATGCAATTTCTGTGTATCATCGTCAATAAGAAGGTCCAAGGTTTACAGTAAACTGGAAATGAAGCATCGGAATCTAAAACTGGACTCACAGGAGATCTTCAAATCATAGAAAGCTTGAGTGTCAGTCCTCTTGTACTTAAGTCGGCATTGTGCCTTTTGTATTAAATTCGGATGCAATTTCTGTGCTTCATCGTCAGTAAATGGTCCAACGGATACAGTAAGCCTGAAAAGAAGCATCGGAATCTAAAACTGGGCTCACAGGACAGGTATAAATCAAATAAAGTTAGAGTGTCTGTCCTCTTGTACTTAAGTCGGCATTGTGCCTTTTGTATTAAATTCGGATGCAATTTCTGGGTTTCATCGTCAATAAGAAGGTCCAAGGTATACAGTAAACCTGAAGTGAAGCATCGGAGTCTAAAACTGGACTCACAGGAGAGGTTCAAATCATAGAAAGTTAGAGTGTCAGTCCTCGTGTACTTAAGTCAGCATTGTGCCTTTTGTATTAAATTCGGATGCTATTTCTGTGTTTCATAGTCAATAAGAAGGTCTTAGGTATACTGTAAACCTGTAGCGAAGCATCGGAATCTAAAACTGGACCCACAGGAGAGGTTCAATTCATAGAATGTGAGAGTGTCAGACCTCATGTACATAAGTCGGCATTGTGCCTTTTGTATTAAATTCGGATGCAATTTCTGTGTTTGATCAGCAATAAGAAGGTCCAAGGTATACAGTAAACATGAAGTGAAGCATCGGAATCTAAAACTCAACTCACAGGAGACGTTCTAATCATAGAAAGTTATAATGTCAGTCCTCTTGTACTTAAGTCGGCATTGTGCCTTTTGTATTAAATTCGGATGCAATTTCTGTGTTTCATCGTCAATAAGAAAGTCCACGCTATATAGTAAATCTGAAGTGAAGCATCCGAATCTAAAACTGGACTCACAGGAGAGGTTCAAATCATAGAAAGTTAGAGTGTCAGTCATCTTGTACTTAAGTCGTCATTGTGCCTTTTTTATTGAATTCGGATGCAATTTCTCTGCTTCATCGTCAATAAGAAGGTCCAACGGATACAGTAAGATTGAAGTGAAGCATCGGAATCAAAAACTTGACTCACAGGAGAGGTTTAAATCAAAGAAAGTTAGAGTGTGTGTCCTCTTGTACTTAAGTCGGCATTATGCCGTTTGTATTAAATTCGGATGCAATTTCTGTGTTTCATCGTCAATAAGAAGGTCAAAGGTATACAGTAAACAGGAAGTGAAGCATCGGAATCTAAAACTGGACTCACAGGAGAGGTTCAAGTCATAGTAAGTTAGAGTGTCAGTCTTCTTGTGCTTCAGTCGGCATTGTGCCTTTTGTATTAAATTCGGATGCAATTTCTTTGTTTCATCGTGAATAAGAAGGTCTTAGGTATACTGTAAACCTGAAGTGAAGCATCGGAATCTAAAACTAGACTCACAGGAGAGGTTCAAATCATAGAAAGTGAGAGTGTCAGTCCTCGTGTACTTAAGTCGGAATTGTGCCTTTTGTATTAAATTCGGATGCAATTTCTGTGTTTGATCATCAATAAGAAGGTCCAAGGTATACAGTAAACCTGAAGTGAAGCATCGGAATCTAAAACTCAACTCACAGGAGAGGTTCAAATCATAAAAAGTTATAATGTCAGTCCTCTTGTACTTAAGTCGGCATTGTGCCTTTTGTATTAAATTCGGATGCAATTTCAGTGTTTCATCGTCAAAAGGAAGGTCCAAGGTATACAGTAAACCTGAAGTGAAGCATCGGAATCTAAAACTGGACTCACAGGAGAGGTTCAAATCATAGAAAGTTTGAGTGTCAGTCATCTTGTGCTTAAGTCGGCATTGTGCCTTTTGTATTAAATTCGGATGCAATTTCTTTGCTTCATCGTCAATACGAAGGTTTTAGGTATACTGTAAACCTGAAGTGAAGCATCGGAAACTAAAACTAGACTCACAGGAGAGGTTCAAATCATAGAAAGTGAGAGTGGCAGTCCTCATGTACTTAAGTCGGCATTATGCCTTTTGTATTAAATTCGTATGCAATTTCTGTGTTTGATCATCAATAAGAAGGTCCAAGGTATACAGTTAACCTGAAGTGAAGCATCGGAACCTAAAACTCAACTCACAGGAGAGGTTCAAATCATAAAAAGTTATAGTGTCAGTCCTCTTGTACTTAAGTCGGCATTGTGCCTTTTGTATTAAATTCGGATGCAATTTCTGTGTTTCATCGTCAATAAGAAGGTCCAAGGTATATAGTTAACCTGAAGTGAAGCATCCGAACCGAAAACTGGACTCACAGGAGAGGTTCAAATCATAGAAAGATAGAGTGTCGCTCCCCTTATACTTAAGGCGACATTGTGCATTTTGTATTGAATTCGGATGCAATTTCTGTGTTTCATCGTCAATAAGAAGGTCAAAGGGATACAGTAAACCTGAAGTGAAGCATCGGAATCTAAAACTGGACTCGCAGGAGAAGTTTAAATCAAAGAAAGTTAGAGTGTCAGTCCTCTTGTAGTTAAGTCGTCATTGTACCTTTTGTATTAAATTCGGATGCAATTTCTGTGATTGATCATCAATAGGAAGGTCCAAGGTATACAGTAAACCTGAAGTGAAGCATCGGAAACTAAAACTGGACTCACAGGAGAGGTTGAAATCATAGAAGGTTAGAGTGTCACTCCTCTTCTACTTAAGTCGGCATTGTGCCTTTTGTATTAAATTCGGATGCAATTTCTGTGTTTCATCGTCAATAAGAACGTCCTAGGTATACAGTAAACCTGAAGTGAAGCATCGGAATCTAAAACTGGACTCACAGGAGACGTTCAAATCATAGAAAGTTAGAGTGTCAGTCCTCTTGTACTTAAGTCGGCATTGTGCCTTTTGTATTAAATTCGGATGCAATTTCTGTGTTTGATCATCAATAGGAAGGTCCAAGGTATACAGTAAACCTGAAGTGAAGCATCGGAATCTGAAACTTGACTCACAGGAGTGGTATAAATCAAAGTAAGGTAGAGTGTCTGTCCTCTTGTACTTAAGTCGACATTGTGCCTTTTGTATTAAATTCAGATGCAATATCTGTGTGTCATCGTCAATAAGAAGGTCCAGGGGATACAGTAAACCTGAAGTGAAGCATCGGAATCTAAAATTGGGCTCACAGGACAGGTTTAAATCAAAGAAAGTTAGAGTGTCTGTCCTCTTGTACTTAAGTCGGCATTGTGCCTTTTGTATTAAATTCGGATGCAATTTCTGTGTTTCATCGTCAATAAGAAGGTCCAAGGTATACAGTAAACCTGAAGCGAAGTATCGGAATCTAAAACTGGACCCACAGGAGAGGTTCAAATCATAGAAAGTGAGAGTGTCAGACCTCATGTACTTAAGTCGGCATTGTGCCTTTTGTATTAAATTCGGATGCAATTTCTGTGTTTGATCATCAATAAGAAGGTCCAAGGTATACAGTAAACATGAAGTGAAGCATCGGAATCAAAAACTCAACTCACAGGAGACGTTCAAATCATAGAAAGTTATAATGTCAGTCCTCTTGTACTTAAGTCAGCATTGTGCCTTTTGTATTAAATTCGGATGCAATTTCTGTGCTTCATCGTCAATAAGAAGGTCCAACGGATACGGTAAGATTGAAGTGAAGCATAGGAATCAAAAACTTGACTCACAGGAGAGGTTTAAATCAAAGAAAGTTAGAGTATCTGTCCTCTTGTACTTAAGTCGGCATTGTGCCTTTTGTATTAAACTCGGATGCAATTTCTGTGTTTCATCGTCAATAAGAAGGTCCAAGGTATACAGTAAACCTGAAGTGAAGCATCAGAATCTAAAACTGGACTCACAGGAGAGGTTCAAATCATAGATAGTTAGAGTGTCAGTCTTCTTGTGCTTCAGTCGGCATTGTGCCTTTTGTACTAAATTCAGATGCAATTTCTTTGTTTCATCGTCAATAAGATGGTCTTAGGTATACTGTAAACCTGAAGTGAAGCATCGGAATCTAAAACTAGACTCACAGGAGAGGTTCAAATCATAGAAAGTGAGAGTGTCAGTCCTAATGTACTTAGGTCGGCATTGTGCCTTTTGTATTAAATTCGGATGCAATTACTGTGTTTGATCATCAATAAGAAGGTCGAAGGTATACAGTAAACCTGAAGTGAAGCATCGGAATCTAAAACTCAACTCACAGGAGAGGTTCAAATCATAAAAAGTTATAATGTCAGTCCCCTTATACTTAAGTCGACATTATGCCTTTTGTATTGATTTCGGATGCAATTTCACTGTTTCATCGTCAATAAGAAGGTCTTAGGTATACTGTGAACCTGAAGTGAAGCATCGGAATCTAAAACTGGACCCACAGGAGAGGTTCAAATCATAGAAAGTGAGAGTGTCAGACCACATGTACTTAAGTCGGCATTGTGCCTTTTGTATTAAATTCGGATGCTATTTCTGTGTTTCATCATCAATAAGAAGGTCCAAGGTATACAGTAAACCTGAAGAGAAGCATCGGAATCTAAAACTCAACTCACAGGAGCCGTTCAAATCATAGAAAGTTATAATGTCAGTCCACTTGTACTTAAGTCGGCATTGTGCCTTTGTATTAAATTCGGATGCAATTTCTTTGTTTCATCGTCAATAAGAAGGTTTAAGCTATATAGTAAACCTGAAGTGAAGCATCCGAATCTAAAACTGGACTCACTGGAGAGGTTCAAATCATAGAAAGTTAGAGTGTCAGTCATCTTGTACTTAAGTCGGCATTGTGCCTTTTGTATTAAATTCGGATGCAATTTCTGTGCTTCATCGTCAATAAGAAGGTCCAAGGGATACAGTAAACCTAAGGTGAAGCATCCGAATCTGAAACAGGACTCACAGGAGAGGTTCAAATCATAGACAGTTAGAGTGTCTGTCATTTTGTACTTAAGTCGGCATTGTGCCTTTTGTATTAAATTCGAATGCAATTTCTGTGCTTCATCGTCAATAAGAAGGTCCAAGGGATTCAGTAAACCTGAAGTGAAGCACCAGAATCTAAAACTAGACTCACAGGAGATTTTCAAATCATAGAAAGTTAGAGTGTCAGTTCTCCTGTACTTAAGTCAGCATTGTGCTTTTGTATTAAATTCGGATGCAATTTCTGTGCTTCATCTTCAATAAGAAGGTCAAGGGATACAGTAAACCTGAAGTGAAGCATCGGAATCTAAAACTGGACTCACAGAAGAGATTCAAATCATAGGAAGTGAGAGTGTCAGTCCTCTTGAACTTAAGTCGGCATTGTGCCTTTTGTATTAAATTCGGATGCAATTTCTCTGTTTATCATCAATAAGAAGGTCCAAGGTATACAGTAAACCTGAAGTGAAGCATCGGAATCTAAAACTCAACTCACAGGAGAGGTTCAAATCATAGTAATTTAGAGTGTCAGTCCTCTTGTACTTAAGTCAGCATTGTGGCTTTTGTATTAAATTTGGATGCAATTTCTGTGTTACATTGTCAATAAGAAGGTCCAAGGGATACAGTAAATCTGAAGTGAAGCATCGGAATGTAATACTGCGCTCACAGGAGAGGTTGAAATCATAGAAGGTTAGAGTGTCACTCATCTTGTACTTAAGTCGGCATTGTCCCTTTTGTATTAAATTCGGATGCAATTTCTGTGTTTCATCGTCAATAAGAAGGGCCTAGGTATACAGTAAACCTGAAGTGAAGCATCGGATTCTAAAACTGGACTCACAGGAGAGGTTCAAATCATAGAAAGTTAGAGTGTCAGTCCTCTTGTACTTAAGTCTGCATCGTGCCTTTTGTATTAAATTCGGATGCAATTTCTGTGTATCATCGTCAATAAGAGGGTCAAAGGTTTACAGTAAACCGGAAGTGAAGCATCGGAATCCAAAACTGGACTCACAGGAGAGGTTCAAATCATAGGAAGTTAGAGTGTCAGTCCTCTTGTAGTTAAGTCGGCATTGTGCCTTTTGTTTTAAACTCGGATGCAATTTCTGTGCTTCATCGTCAATAAGAAGGTCCAAGGGATACAGTAAACCTAAGGTGAAGCATCCGAATCTGAAACAGGACTCACAGGAGAGGTTCAAATCATAGACAGTTAGAGTGTCAGTCATTTTGTACTTAAGTCGGCATTGTGCCTTTTGTATTAAATTCGGATGCAATTTTTGTGCTTCATCGTCAATAAGAAGGTCCAAGGTATTCAGTAAACCTGAAGTGAAGCACCGAAATCTAAAACTAGACTCACAGGAGATTTTCAAATCATAGAAAGTTAGTGTGTCAGTCCTCCTGTACTTAAGTCGGCATTGTGCCTTTTGTATTAAATTTGGATGCAATTTCTGTGTTTCATCGTCAATAAGAAGGTCCAAGGTATACAGTAAACCTGAAGTGAAGCATCGGAATCTAAAACTGGACTCACAGGAGAGGTTCAAATCATAGAAAGTTAGAGTGTCAGTCCTCTTGTACTTAAGTCTGCATCGTGCCTTTTGTATTAAATTCGGATGCAATTTCTGTGTATCATCGTCAATAAGAAGGTCCAAGGTTTACAGTAAACCGGAAGTGAAGCATCGGAATCTAAAACTGGACTCACAGCAGAGGTTCAAATCATAGAAAGATAGAGTGTCAGTCCTCTTGTACTTAAGTCTGCATTGTGCCTTTTGTATTAAATTTGGATGCAATTTCTGTGTTTCATCGTCAATAAGAAGGTCCAAGGGATACAGTAAACCTGAAGTGAAGCATCGGAATCTAATACTGCGCTGACAGGAGAGGTTGAAATCATAGAAGGTTAGAGTGTCACTCATCTTGTACTTAAGTCGGCATTGTGCCTTTAGTATTAAATTCGGATGCAATTTCTGTGTTTCATCGCCAATAAGAAGGGCCTAGGTATACAGTAAACCTGAAGTGAAGCATCGGAATCTAAAACTGGACTCACAGGAGAGGTTCAAATCATAGAAAGTTAGAGTGTCAGTCCTCTTGTACTTAAGTCTGCATCGTGCCTTTTGTAATAAATTCGGATGCAATTTCTGTGTATCATCGTCAATAAGAAGGTCCAAGGTTTACAGTAAACCGGAAGTGAAGCATCGGAATCTAAAACTGGACTCACAGGAGAGGTTCAAATCATAGAAAGTTAGAGTGTCAGTCCTCTTGTACTTAAGTCGGCATTGTGCCTTTTGTTTTAAATTCGGAAGCAATTTCTGTGCTTCATCGTCAATAAGAAGATCCAACGGATACAGTAGGCCTGAAGTGACTCATCGGAATCGAAACTTGACTCACAGGAGAGGTTTAAATCAAAGAAAGGTAGGGTGTCTGTCCGCTTGTACTTAAGTCGGCATTGTGCTTTTTGTATTGAATTCGGATGCAATTTCTGTGTTTCATCGTCAATAAGAAGGTCCTAGGTATACAGTAAACCTGAAGTGAAGCATCGGAATCTAAAACTGGACTCACAGGAGAGTTTCAAATCATAGAAAGTGAGAGTGTCAGTCCTCATGTACTTAAGTCGGCATTGCGCCTTTTGCATTTAATTCGGATGCAATTTCTGAGTTTAATCATCAATAAGAAAGTCCAAGGTATACAGTAAACATGAACTTAAGCATCGGAATCCAAAACTCAACTCACAGGAGAGATTCAAATCATAGAAAGTTATAGTGTCAGTCCACTTTTACTTATGTCGGCATTGTGCCTTTTGTGTTAAATTCGGATGCAATTTCTGTGTTTCATCGTCAATAAGAAGGTCCAAGGGATACAGTAAACCTGAAGTGAAGCATCGGAGTCTAAAACGGGACTCACAGGAGAGGTTCAAATCACAGAAAGTTAGACTGTCAGTCGTCTTGTACTTAAGACGGCAATGTGCCTTTTGTATAGAATTCGGATGCAATTTCTATGTTTCATCGTCAATAAGAAGGTCCAAGGTATACTGTAAAACTGAAGAGAAGCATCGGAATCTAAAACTGGACTCACAGGAGAGGTTCACATCATAGAAAGTTAGAGTTTCAGTCCTCTTGTACTTAAGTCGGAATTGTGCCTTTTGTATTAAATTCGGATGAAATATCTGTGTTTCATCGTCACTAAGAAGGTCCAAGGGATACAATAAACCAGAAGTGAAGCATCGGAATCTAAAACTAGACTCACAGGAGAGGTTCAAATCATAGAAAATTAGACTGTCCGTCCTCTTGTACTTAAGTCGGCATTGTGCCTTTTGTAATAAATTCGGATGCAATTTCTGTGCTTCATCGTAAATAAGAAGGTCAAGGGATACAGCAAACCTGAAGTGAAGCATCGGAATCTAAAACTGGACTCACAGGAGAGGTTCAAATCATAGAAAGTTAGAGTGTCAGTCCCCTTGTACTTAAGTCTGCATTGTGCCTTTTGTATTAAATTCTGATGCAATATCTGTGTTTCATCGTCAATAAGAGGATCCAAGGTATACAGGAAAATTAAAGTGAAGCATCGGAATCTAAAACTGGACTCACAGGAGAGGTTCAAATCATAGAAAGTTAGAGTGCCACTCCTCTTGTACTTAAGTCAGCATTGTGCCATTTGTATCAAATTCGGATGCAATTTCTGTGCTTCATCGTCAATAAGAAGGTCTAATGGATACAGAAAACCTGAAGTGAAGCGTCGGAATCTAAAACTGGACCCACAAGAGAAGTTCAAATCATAGAAAGTGAGAGTGTCAGTTCTCTTGTACTTAAGTCGGCATTGTGCCTTTTGTATTAAATTCTGATGCAATTTCTGTGTTTCATCGTCAATAACAAGGTCCATGGGATACAGTAAACCTGAAGTGATGCATCGGAATCTAAAACTGGACTCACAGGAGAGGTTCAAATCATAGAAAGTTAGAGTGTCTGTCCTCTTGTACTTAAGTCGGCATTGTGCCTTTTGTATTAAATTCGGATGCAATTTCTGTGTTTCATCGTCAATAAGAAGGACCAAGGGATACAGTAAACCTGAAGTGAAGCATCGGAATCTAAAACTGGACTCACAGGAGGGGTTCAAATCGTAGAAAGTTAGAGTGTCAGTCCTCTTCTTCTTACGTGGCATTGTGCCTTTTGTATTAAATTCGCATGGAATTTCTATGTTTCATCGTCAATAAGATGGTCCAAGGTATACAGTAAATCTGAAGTGTAGCATCGGAATCTATAACTGGACTCACAGGTGAGGTTCAAATCATAGAAAGTTAGAGTGTCAGTCCACTTGTACTTAAGTCAGCATTGGCCTTTTGTATTAAATCCGGATGCAATTTCTGTGTTTGATCATCAATAAGAAGGTCCAAAGTATACAGTAAACCTGAAGTGAAGCATCGGAATCTAAAACTTAACTCACAATACAGAATAAAATCATAGAAAATTAATGTGTCAGTCCTCTTGTACTTAAGTCGGCTTTTTGCCTTTTGTATTAAATTCGGATGGAATTTCTGTGTTTCATCGTCTATAAGAATGTCCAAGGTTACAGTAAACCTGAAGTGAAGCATCGGAATCTAAAACTGCACTCACAGGAGAGGTTCAAATCATAGACAGTGTGAGTGTCAGTCCTCATGTACTTCAGTCGGCATTGTGCCTTTTGCATTAAATTCGGATGTAATTTCTGTGTTTGATCATCAATAAGAAGGTCCAACGTATACAGTAAACATGAAGTTAAGCATGCTAATCTAAAACTCAACTCACATTAGAGGTTCAAATCATAGAAAGTTATAGGGTCAGTCCTCTTGTACTTAAGTCGGCATTGTGCATTTTGTATTAACTTCGGATGCAATTTCTGTGTTTCATCGTCAGTAAGAAGGACTTCGGTATACTGTAAACCTGAAGTAAAGCATCGGAATCTAAAACTGGACTCACAAGAGAGGTTCAAATCATAGAAAGTGAGAGTGTCAGTCCTCATGTACTTAAGCCGGCATTGTGCCTTTTGTATTAAATTCGGATGCAATTTCTGTGTGTGATCATCAATAAGAAGGTCCAAGGTATACAGTAAACCTGAAGTGAAGCATCGGAATCTAAAACTCAACTCACAGGAGAGGTTCAAATCATAAAAAGTTATAATGTCAGTCCCCTTGTGCTTAAGTCTGCATTGTGCATTTTGTATTAAATTCGGATGCAATTTCTGTGTTTCATCGTCAATAAGAAGGTCCAAGGGATACAGTAAACCTGAAGTGAAGCATCGGAATCTAAAACTGGGCTCACAGGACAGGTTTAAATCAAAGAAAGTTGGAGTGTCTGTCCTCTTGTACCTAAGTCGGCATTGTGCCTTTTGTATTAAATTCAGATGCAATTTCTGTGTTTCATCGTCAATAAGAAGGTCCAAGGTATACAGTAAACCTGAAGTGAAGCATCGGAAACTAAAACTGGACTCACAGGAGAGGTTCAAATCATAGAAAGTTAGAGCGTCAGTCCTCTTGTACTTAAGTCGGCATTGTGCCTTTTGTATTAAATTCGGATGCAATTTCTGTGTTTCATCGTCAATAAGAAGGTCTTAGGTATACTGTAAACCTGAAGTGAAGCATCGGAATCTAAAACTGGACCCACAGGAGAGGTTCAAATCATAGAAAGTGAGAGTGTCAGACCTCATGTACTTAAGTCGGCATTGTGCCTTTTGTATTAAATTCGGATGCAATTTCTGTGTTTCATCATCAATAAGAAGGTCCAAGGTATACAGTAAACCTGAAGTCAAGCATCGGAATCTAAAACTGGACTCACAGGAGAGGTTCAAATCATAGAAAGTGAGAGTGTCAGTCCTCTTGAACTTAAGTCGGCATTGTGCCTTTTGTATTTAATTCGGATGCAATTTCTCTGTTTATCATCAATAAGAACGTCCAAGGTATACAGTAAACCTGAAGTGAAGCGTCGGAATCTAGAACTCAACTCACAGGAGTGGTTCAAATCATAGAAAGTTAGAGTGTCAGTCCTCTTGTACTTAAGTCGGCATTGTGCCTTTGTTTTAAATTCGGATGCAATTTCTGTGCTTCATCGTCAATAAGAAGATCCAACGTATACAGTAGGCCTGAAGTGAAGCATCGGAATCGAAACTTGACTCACAGGAGAGGTTTAAATCAAAGAAAGGTAGAGTGTCTGTCCTCTTGTACTTAAGTCGGCATTGTGCCTTTTGAATTACATTCGGATCCAATTTCTGTGTTTCATCGTCAATTAGTAGGTCTTAGGTATACTGTAAACCTGAAGTGAAGCATCGGAATGTAAACTGGACACACAGGACAGGTTCAAATCATAGAAAGTGAGAGTGTCAGTCCTCATGTACTTAAGCCGGCATTGTGCCTTTTGTATTAAATTCGGATGCAATTTCTGTGTTTCATCGTCAATAAGAAGGTCCAAGGTATATAGTAAACCTGAAGTGAAGCATCCGAATCTAGAACTGGACTCACAGGAGAGGTTCAAATCATAGAAAGTTAGAGTGTCAGGCATCTTGTACTTAAGTCGGTATTGTGCCTCTTGTATAAATTTCGGATGCAATTTCTATGTTTCATCGTCAATAAGAAGGTCCAAGGTATACTGTAAAACTGAAGAGAAGCATCGGAATCTAAAACTGGACTCACAGGAGAGGGTCACATCATAGAAAGTTAGAGTTATAGTCCTCTTGTACTTAAGTCGGCATTGTGCCTTTTGTATTAAATTCGGATAGAATTTCTGTGTTTCATCGACAATAAGAAGGTCCAAGGGATACAGTAAACCTGAAGTGAAGCATCGGAATCTAAAACAAGACTCACAGGAGAGGTTCAATTCATAGAAAGTTAGACTGTCAGTCCTCTTGTACTTACGTCGGCATTGTGCCTTTTGTATTACATTCGGATGCAATTTCTGAGATTCATCGCAAATAAGAAGGTCAAGGGATACAGTAAACCTGAAGTGAAGCGTCGGAATCTAGAACTCAATTCACAGGAGTGGTTCAAATCATAGAAAGTTAGAGTGTCAGTCCTCTTGTACTTAAGTCGGCATTGTGCCTTTTGTATTAAATTCGGATGAAATATCTGTGTTTCATCGTCAATAAGAAGGTCCAAGGGATACAGTAAACCAGAAGTGAAGCATCGGAATCTAAAACTAGACTCACAGGAGAGGTTCAAATCATAGAAAGTTAGACTGTCCGTCCTCTTGTACTTAAGTCGGCATTGTGCCTTTTGTAATAAATTCGGATGCAATTTCTGTGCTTCATCGTAAATAAGAAGGTCAAGGGATACAGTAAACCTGAAGTGAAGCATCGGAATCTAAAACTGGACTCACAGGAGAGGTTCAAATCATAGAAAGTTAGAGTGTCAGTCCTCTTGTACTTAAGTCTGCATCGCGCCTTTTGTATTAAATTCGGATGCAATTTCTGTGTATCATCGTCAATAAGAAGGTCCAAGGTTTACAGTAAACCGGAAGTGAAGCATCGGAATCTAAAACTGGACTCACAGGAGAGGTTCAAATCATAGAAAGTTAGAGTGTCAGTCCTCTTGTACTTAAGTCGGCATTGTGCCTTTTGTTTAAAATTCGGATGCAATTTCTGTGCTTCATCGTCAATAAGAAGATCCAACGGATACAGTAGGCCTGAAGTGAAGCATCGGAATCGAAACTTGACTCACAGGAGAGGTTTAATTCAAAGAAAGGTAGAGTGTCTGTCCTCTTGTACTTAAGTCGGCATTGTGCCTTTTGTATTACATTCGGATCCAATTTCTGTGTTTCATCGTCAATTAGAAGGTCTTAGGTATACTGTAAACCTGAAGTGAAGTATCGGAATGTAAACTGGACACACAGGAGAGGTTCAAATCATAGAAAGTGAGAGTGTCAGTCCTCATGTACTTAAGCCGGCATTGTGCCTTTTGTATTAAATTCGGATGCAATTTCTGTGTTTCATCGTCAATAAGAAGGTCCAAGGAATACTGTAAAACTGAAGAGAAGCATCGGCATCTAAAACTGGACTCACAGGAGAGGTTCGCATCATGGAAAGTTAGAGTTATAGTCTTCTTGTACTTAAGTCGGCATTGTGCCTTTTGTATTAAATTCGGATAGAATTTCTGTGTTTCATCGACAATCAGAAGGTCCAAGGGATACAGTAAACCTGAAGTGAAGCATCGGAATCTAAAACAAGACTCACAGGAGAGGTTCAATTCATAGAAAGTTAGACTGTCAGTCCTCTTGTACTTACGTCGGCATTGTGCCTTTTGTATTACATTCGGATGCAATTTCTAAGCTTCATCGTAAATAAGAAGGTCAAGGGATACAGTAAACCTGAAGTGAAGCATCGGAATCTAAAACAAGACTCACAGGAGAGGTTCAATTCATAGGAAGTTAAAGTGTGAGTCCTCTTGTACTTTAGTCGGCATTGTGCCTTTTGTATTAAATTCGGATGCAATGTCTGTGTTTCATCGTCAATAAGAAGGACCAAGGGATACAGTAATTCTGTAGTGAAGAATCGGAATCTAAAACTGGACCCACTGGAGAGGTTCAAATCATAGAAAGTTAGAGTGTCAGTCCTCTTGTACTTAAGTCAGCATTGGCCTTTTGTATTAAATTCGGATGCAATTTCTGTGTTTGATCATCAACAAGAAGGTCCAAAGTATACAGTAAACCTGAAGTGAAGCATCGGAATCTAAAACTTAACTCACAATACAGGTACAAATCATAGAAAATTAATGTGTCAGTCCTCTTGTACTTAAGTCGGCATTTTGCCGTTTGTATTAAATTCGGATGGAATTTCTGTGTTTCATCGTCTATAAGAATGTCCAAGGCTACAGTAAACCTGAAGTGAAGCATCGGAATCTAAAACTGCACTCACAGGAAAGGTTCAAATCATAGAAAGTGTGAGTGTCAGTCCTCATGTACTTCAGTCGGCATTGTGCCTTTTGCATTAAATTCGGATGTAATTTCTGTGTTTGATCATCAATAAGAAGGTCCAACGTATACAGTAAACATGAAGTTAAGCATCCTAATCTAAAACTCAACTCACATTAGAGGTTCAAATCATAGAAAGTTATAGGGTCTGTCCTCTTGTACTTAAGTCGGCATTGGCCTTTTGTGTTAAACTCAGATGCAATTTCTCTGTTTCATCGTCAATAAGAAGGTCCAAGGTATATAGTAAACCTGAAGTGAAGCATCCGAATCTAAAACTGGACTCACAGGAGAGGTTCAAATCATAGAAAGTTAGAGTGTCGGTCATCTTGTACTTAAGTCGGCATTGTGCCTTTTGTATTAAATTCGGATGCAATTTCTATGCTTCATCGTCTATAAGAATGTCCAAGGGATACAGTAAACCTGAAGTGAAGCATCGGAATATAAAACGGGACTCACAGGAGAGCTACAAATCACAGAAAGTTAGAGTGTCAGTCGTCTTGTACTTAAGTCGGCATTGTGCCTTTTGTATAAAATTCGGATGCAATTTCTATGTTTCATCGTCAATAAGAAGGTCCAAGGTATTCTGTAAAACTGAAAAGAAGCATCGGAATCTAAAACTGGACTCACAGGAGAGGTTCACATCATAGAAAGTTAGAGTTACAGTCCTCTTGTACTTAAGTCGGCATTGTGCCTTTTGTATTAAATTCGGATGCAATTTCTGTGTTTCATCGTCAATAAGAAGGTCCATGGGATACAGTAAACCTGAAGTGAAGCATCGGAATCAAAACTGGACTTACAGGAGAGGTTCAAATCATAGAAAGTTAGAGTGTCTGTCCTCTTGTCCTTAAGTCTGCATTGTAACTTTTGTATTAAATTCGGAAGCACTTTCTGTTTTTGATCATCAATAAGAAGTTCCAAGGTATACAGTAAACCTGAAGTGTAGCATCGGAATCTAAAACTGGACTCACAGGAGAGGTTTAAATCAAAGAAAGTTAGAGTGTCAGTCGTCTTGTACTTATGTCGGCATTGTGCCTTTTGTATAAAATTCGGATGCAATTTCTGTGTTTCATCGTCAATAAGAAGGTCCATGGGATACAGTAAACCTGAAGTGAAGCATCGGAATCTAAAACTGGACTCACAGGAGAGGTTCAAATCATAGAAAGTGAGAGTGTCAGTTCTCTTGTACTTAAGTCGGCATTGTGCCTTTTGTATTAAATTCGGATGCAATTTCTGTGTTTCATCGTCATTAAGAAGGTCCAAGGTATATAGTAAACCTGAAGTGAAGCATCCGAATCTAGAACTGGACTCACAGGAGAGGTTCAAATCATAGAAAGTTAGAGTGTCAGGCATCTTGTACTTAAGTCGGCATTGTGCCTCTTGTATAAATTTCGGATGCAATTTCTATGTTTCATCGTCAATAAGAAGGTCCAGGGTATACTGTAAAACTGAAGAGAAGCATCGGAATCTAAAACTGGACTCACAGGAGAGGTTCACATCATAGAAAGTTAGAGTTATAGTCCTCTTGTACTTAAGTCGGCATTGTGCCCTTTGTATTAAATTCGGATAGAATTTCTGCGTTTCATCGACAATAAGAAGGTCCAAGGGATACAGTAAACCTGAAGTGAAGCATCGGAATCCAAAACAAGACTCACAGGAGAGGTTCAATTAAAAGAAAGTTAGGTTGTCAGTCCTCTTGTACTTACGTCGGCATTGTGCCTTTTGTATTACATTCGGATGCAATTTCTGAGCTTCATCGTAAATAAGAAGGTCAAGGGATACAGTAAACCTGAAGTGAAGCATCGGAATCTAAAACTTGACTCACAGGAGAAGTTTCAATCAAAGAAAGGTAGAGTGTCTTTCCTCTTGTACTTTAGTCTGCATTGTGCCTTTTGTATTGAATTCGGATGCAATTTCTGTGTTTTTATCGTCAATAAGTAGGTCCAAGGTATACAGTAAACCTGAAGTGAAGCATCGGAATCTAAAACTGGACTCACAGGAGAGGTTCAAATCATAGAAAGTTAGAGTGTCAGTCCTCTTGTACTTAAGTCGGCATTGTGCCTTTTCTATTAATTACGGATGCAATTTCTGTGTTTCATCGTCAATAAGAAGTTCTTAGGTATACTGTAAATCTGAAGTGAAGCATCGGAATGTAAACTGGACACACGGGAGAGGTTCAAATCATAGAAAGTGAGAGTGTCAGTCCTCATGTACTTAAGCCGGCATTGTGCCTTTTTTATTAAATTCGGATGCAATTTCTGTGTTTGATCATCGATAAGAAGGTCCAAGGTATACAGTAAACATGAACTTAAGCATCGGAATCTAAAACTCAACTCACAGGAGAGGTTCAAATCATAGAATGTTATAGTGTCAGTCCTCTTGTACTTATGTCGGCATTGTGCCTTTTGTGTTAAATTCGGATGCAAATTCTGTGTTTCATCGTCAATAAGAAGGTCCAAGGTATATAGTAAACCAGAAGTGAAGCATCCGAATCTAAAACTGGACTCACAGGAGAGGTTCAAATCATAGAAAGTTAGAGTGTCAGACATCTTGTACTTAAGTCGGCATTGTGCTTTTTGTATTAAATTCGGATGCAATTTCTGTGCTTCATCGTCAATAAGAAGGTCCCAGGGATACATTAAACCTGAAGTGAAGCATCGGAATCTAAAACGGGACTCACAAGAGAGGTTCAAATCACAGAAAGTTAGAGTGTCAGTCGTCTTGTACTTAAGTCGGCATAGTGCCTTTTGTATAGAATTCGGATGCAATTTCTATGTTTCATCGTCAATAAGAAGGTCCCAGGTATACTGTAAAACTGAAGAGAAGCATCGGAATGTAAAACTGGACTCACAGGAGAGGTTCACATCATAGAAAGTTAGAGTTTCAGTCCTCTTGTACTTAAGTCGGCATTGTGCCTTTTGTATTAAATTCGGATGAAATATCTGTGTTTCATCGTCAATAAGAAGGTCCAAGGGATACAGTAAACCAGAAGTGAAGCATCGGAATCTAAAACTAGACTCGCAGGAGAGGTTCAAATCATAGAAAGTTAGACTGTCCGTCCTCTTGTACTTAAGTCGGCATTGTGCCTTTTGTAATAAATTCGGATGCAATTTCTGTGCTTCATCGTAAATAAGAAGGTCAAGGGATACAGTAAACCTGAAGTGAAGCATCGGAATCTAAAACTGGACTCACATGAGAGGTTCAAATCATAGAAAGTTAGAGTGTCGGTCCTCTTGTACTTAAGTCGGCATTGTGTCATTTGTATTAAATCCGGATGCAGTTTCTGTGTTTCATCGCCAGTAAGAAGGTCCAAGGGATACAGTATATCTGAAGTGAAGCATCGGAATCTAAAACTGGACTCACAGGAGAGGTTCAAATCATAGAAAGTTAGAGTGTCACTCCTCTTGTACTTAAGTTAGCATTGTGCCATTTGTATTAAATTCGGATGCAATTTCTGTGCTTCATCGTCAATAAGGAGGTCTAATGGATACAGTAAACCTGAAGTGAAGCATCAGAATCTAAAACTGGACTCACAAGAGAAGTTCAAATCATAGAAAGTGAGAGTGTCAGTTCTCTTGTACTTAAGTCGGTATTGTGCCTTTTGTATTGAATTCGGATGCAATTTCTTTGTTTCTTCGTCAATAAGAAGGTCCATGGGATACAGTAAACCAGAAGTGATGCATCGGAATCTAAAACTGGACTCACAGGAGAGGTTCAAATCATAGAAAGTTAGACTGGCTGTCCTCTTGTACTTAAGTCGGCATTGTGCCTTTTGTATTAAATTCGGATGCAATTTCTGTGTTTCATCGTCAATAAGAAGGACCAAGAGATACAGTAAACCTGAAGTGAAGCATCGGAATCTAAAACTGGACTCACAGGAGAGGTTCAAATCGTAGAAAGTTAGAGTGTCAGTCCTCTTCTTCTTACGTCGGCATTGTGCCTTTTGTATTAAATTCGCATGGAATTTCTGTGTTTCATCGTCAATATGATGGTCCAAGGTATACAGTAAATCTGAAGTGAAGCATCGGAATCTAAAACTGGACTCACAGGTGAGGTTCAAATCATAGAAAGTTAGAGTGTGGGTTCTCTTGTACTTTAGTCGGCATTGTGCCTTTTGTATTAAATTAGGATGCAATGTCTGTGTTTCATCGTCAATAAGAAGGACCAAGGGATACAGTAAACCTGAAGTGAAGAATCGGAATATAAAACTGGACCCACTGGAGAGGTTCAAATCATAGAAAGTTAGAGTGTCAGTCCTCTTGTACTTAAGTCAGCATTGGCCTTTTGTATTAAATTCGGAAGCAATTTCTGTGTTTGATCATCAATAAGAAGGTCCAAAGTATACAGTAAACCTGAAGTGAAGCATCGGAATCCAAAACTTAACTCACTATACAGGTTCAAATCATAGAAAATTAATGTGTCAGTCCTCTTGTACTTAAGTCGGCATTTTGCCGTTTGTATTAAATTCGGATGGAATTTCTGTGTTTCATCGTCTATAAGAATGTCCAAGGCTACAGTAAACCTGAAGAGAAGCATCGGAATCTAAAACTGCACTCACAGGAGAGGTTCAAATCATAGAAAGTGTGAGTGTCAGTCCTCATGTACTTCAGTCGGCATTGTGCCTTTTGCATTCAATTCGGATGTAATTTCTGTGTTTGATCATCAATAAGGAGGTCCAACGTATACAGTAAACATGAAGTTAAGCATCCTAATCTAAAACTCAACTCACATTAGAGGTTCAAATCATTGAAAGTTATAGGGTCAGTCCTCTTGTACTTAAGTCGGCATTGTGCATTTTGTATTAATTTCGGATGCAATTTCTGTGCTTCATCGTCAATAAGAAGTTCTAAGGTTTACAGTAAACGTGAAGTGAAGCATCGGAATCTAAAACTGGACTCACAAGAGAGGTTCAAATCATAGAAAGTGTGAGTGTCAATCCTCATGTACTTCAGTCGGCATTGTGCCTTTTGCATTAAATTCGGATGTAATTTCTGTGTTTGATCATCAATAAGAAGGTCCAAGGTATATAGTAAACATGAAGTTAAGCATCGGAATCTAAAACTCAACTCACAGGAGAGGTTCAAATCATAAAGAGTTATAGTGTCAGTCCTCTTGTACTTAAGTCAGCATTGTGCCTTTTGTGTTAAATTCAGATGCAATTTCTGTGTTTCATCGTCAATAAGAAGGTCCAAGGTATATAGTAAACCTTAAGTGAAGCATCGGAATCTAAAACTTGACTCACAGGAGAGGTTTAAATCAAAGAAAGGTAGAGTGTCTGTCCTCTTGTACTTTAGTCGGCATTGTGCCTTTTGTATTGAATTCGGATGCAATTTCTGTGTTTTTATCGTCAATAAGTAGGTCCAAGGTATACAGTAAACCTGAAGTGAAGCATCGGAATCTAAAACTGGACTCACAGGAGAGGTTCAAATCATAGAAAGTTAGAGTGTCAGTCGTCTTGTACTTAAGTCTGCATTGTGCCTTTTGTATTAAATTCTGATGCAACTTCTGTGTTTCATCGTCAATAAGAGGGTCCAAGGTACACAGGAAACCTAAAGTGAAGCATCGGAATCTAAAACTGGACTCACAGGAGAGTTTCAAATCATAGAAAATTAGAGTGTCAGTCCTCTTGTACTTAAGTCGGCATTGTGTCATTTGTATTAAATCCGGATGCAGTTTCTGTGTTTCATCGCCAGTAAGAAGGTCCAAGGGATACAGTAAATCTGAAGTGAAGCATCGGAATCTAAAACTGGACTCACAGGAGAGGTTCAAATCATAGAAAGTTAGAGTGTCACTCCTCTTGTTTTTATGTCAGCATTGTGCCATTTGTATTAAATTCGGATGCAATTTCTGTGCTTCATCGTCAATAAGATGGTCTAATGGATACAGTAAACCTGAAGTCAAGCATCGGAATCTAAAACTGGACTCACAAGAGAAGTTCAAATCATAGAAAGTGAGAGTGTCAGTTCTCTTGTACTTAAGTCGGCATTGTGCCTTTTGTATTAAATTCGGATGCAATTTCTGTGTTTCATCGTTAATAAGAAGGTCCATGGGATACAGTAAACCTGAAGTGAAGCATCGGAATCAAAAACTGGACTCACAGGAGAGGTTCAAATCATAGAAAGTTAGAGTGTCTGTCCTCTTGTACTTATGTCTGCATTGTGCCTTTTGTATTAAATTCGGATTCAATTTCTGTGTTTCATCGTCAATAAGAAGGACCAAGGGATACAGTAAACCTTAAGTGAAGCATCGGAATCTAAAACTGGACTCACAGGAGAGGTTCAAATCGTAGAGAGTTAGAGTGTCAGTCCTCTTCTTCTTACGTCGGCATTGTGCCTTTTGTATTAAATTCGGATGCAATTTCTGATTTCATCGTCAATAAGAAGGACCAAGGGATACAGTAAACCTTAAGTGAAGCATCGGAATCTAAAACTGGACTCACAGGAGAGGTTCTAATCATAGAAAGTGAGAGTGTCAGTTCTCTTGTACTTAAGTCGGCATTGTGCCTTTTGTATTAAATTCGGATGCAATTTCTGTGTTTCATCGTCAATAAGAAGGTCCATGGGATACAGTAAACCTGAAGTGAAGCATCGGAATCTAAAACTGGACTCACAGGAGAGGTTCTAATCATAGAAAGTGAGAGTGTCAGTTCTCTTGTACTTAAGTCGGCATTGTGCCTTTTGTATTAAATTCGGATGCAATTTCTGTGTTTCATCGTCAATAAGAAGGACCAAGGGATACAGTAAACCTTAAGTGAAGCATCGGAATCTAAAACTGGACTCACAGGAGAGGTTCAAATCATAGAAAGTTAGACTGTCTGTCCTCTTGTACTTAAGTCGGCATTGTGCCTTTTGTATTAAATTCGGATGCAATTTCTGTGTTTCATCGTCAATAAGAAGGACCAAGGGATACAGTAAACCTGAAGTGAAGCATCGGAATCTAAAACTGGACTCACAGGAGAGGTTCAAATCATAGAAAGTTAGAGTGTCTGTCCTCTTGTACTTAAGTCTGCATTGTGCCTTTTGTATTAAATTCGGATGCAATTTCTGTGTTTCATCGTCAATAAGAAGGACCAAGGGATACAGTAAACCTGAAGTGAAGCATCGGAATCTAAAACTGGACTCACAGGAGAGGTTCACATCATAGAAAGTTAGAGTTATAGTCCTCTTGTACTTAAGTCGGCATTGTGCCCTTTGTATTAAATTCGGATAGAATTTCTGCGTTTCATCGACAATAAGAAGGTCCAAGGGATACAGTAAACCTGAAGTGAAGCATCGGAATCCAAAACAAGACTCACAGGAGAGGTTCAATTAATAGAAAGTTAGACTGTCAGTCCTCTTGTACTTACGTCGGCATTGTGCCTTTTGTATTACATTCGGATGCAATTTCTGAGCTCCATCGTAAACAAGAAGGTCAAGGGATACAGTAAACCTGAAGTGAAGCATCGGAATCTAAAACTTGACTCACAGGAGAGGTTTCAATCAAAGAAAGGTAGAGTGTCTTTCCTCTTGTACTTTAGTCTGCATTGTGCCTTTTGTATTGAATTCGGATGCAATTTCTGTGTTTTTATCGTCAATAAGTAGGTCCAAATTATACAGTAAACCTGAAGTGAAGCATCGGAATCTAAAACTGGACTCACAGGGGAGGTTCAAATCATAGAAAGTTAGAGTGTCAGTCCTCTTGTACTTAAGTCGGCATTGTGCCTTTTCTATTAATTACGGATGCAATTTCTGTGTTTCATCGTCAGTAAGAAGGTCTTAGGTATACTGTAAATCTGAAGTGAAGCATCGGAATGTAAACTGGACACACGGGAGAGGTTCAAATCATAGAAAGTGAGAGTGTCAGTCCTCATGTACTTAAGCCGGCATTGTGCCTTTTGTATTAAATTCGGATGCAATTTCTGTGTTTGATCATCGATAAGAAGGTCCAAGGTATACAGTAAACATGAACTTAAGCATCGGAATCTAAAACTCAACTCACAGGAGAGGTTCAAATCATAGAATGTTATAGTGTCAGTCCTCTTGTACTTATGTCGGCATTGTGCCTTTTGTGTTAAATTCGGATGCAAATTCTGTGTTTCATCGTCAATAAGAAGGTCCAAGGTATATAGTAAACCTGAAGTGAAGCATCCGAATCTAAAAAGTGGACTCACAGGAGAGGTTCAAATCATAGCAAGTTAGAGTGTCAGTCGTCTTGTACTTATGTCGGCATTGTGCCTTTTGTATAGAATTCGGATGCAATTTCTATGTTTCATCGTCAATAAGAAGGTCCAAGGTATACTGTAAAACTGAAGAGAAGCATCGGATTGTAAAACTGGACTCACAGGAGAGGTTCACATCATAGAAAGTTAGAGTTTCAGTCCTCTTGTACTTAAGTCGGCATTGTGCCTTTTGTATTAAATTCGGATGAAATATCTGTGTTTCATCGTCAATAAGAAGGTCCAAGGGATACAGTAAACCAGAAGTGAAGCATCGGAATCTAAAACTAGACTCACAGGAGAGGTTCAAATCATAGAAAGTTAGACTGTCCGTCCTCTTGTACTTAAGTCGGCATTGTGCCTTTTGTAATAAATTCGGATGCAATTTCTGTGCTTCATCGTAAATAAGAAGGTCAAGGGATACAGTAAACCTGAAGTGAAGCATCGGAATCTAAAACTGGACTCACATGAGAGGTTCAAATCATAGAAAGTTAGAGTGTCGGTCCTCTTGTACTTAAGTCGGCATTGTGTCATTTGTATTAAATCCGGATGCAGTTTCTGTGTTTCATCGCCAGTAAGAAGGTCCAAGGGATACAGTAAATCTGAAGTGAAGCATCGGAATCTAAAACTGGACTCACAGGAGAGGTTCAAATCATAGAAAGTTAGAGTGTCACTCCTCTTGTACTTAAGTTAGCATTGTGCCATTTGTATTAAATTCGGATGCAATTTCTGTGCTTCATCGTCAATAAGGAGGTCTCATGGATACAGTAAACCTGAAGTGAAGCATCGGAATCTAAAACTGGACTCACAAGAGAAGTTCAAATCATAGAAAGTGAGAGTGTCAGTTCTCTTGTACTTAAGTCGGCATTGTGCTTTTGTATTAAATTCGGATGCAATTTCTGTGTTTCTTCGTCAATAAGAAGGTCCATGGGATACAGTAAACCAGAAGAGATGCATCGGAATCTAAAACTGGACTCACAGGAGAGGTTCAAATCGTAGAAAGTTAGACTGTCTGTCCTCTTGTACTTAAGTCGGCATTGTGCCTTTTGTATTACATTCGGATGCAATTTCTGTGTTTCATCGTCAATGAGAAGGTCTTAGGTATACTGTAAACCTGAAGTGAAGCATCGGAATCAAAAACTGGACTCACAGGAGAGGTTCATATCATAGAAAGTGAGAGTGTCAGTCCTCATGTACTTAAGTCGGCATTGCGCCTTTTGCATTTAATTCGGATGCAATTTCTGAGTTTAATCATCAATAAGAAGGTCCAAGGTATACAGTAAACATGAAGTTAAGCATCGGAATCTAAAACTCAACTCACAGGAGTGGTTCAAATCATAGAAAGTTATAGTGTCAGTCCTCTTGTACTTAAGTCGGCATTGTGCCTTTTGTGTTAAATTCGGATTGAATTTCTGTGTTTCATCGACAATAAGAAGGTCCAAGGGATACAGTAAACCTGAAGTGAGGCATCGGAATGTAAAATAAGACTCACAGGAGAGGTTCAATTCATAGAAAGTTAGACTGTCAGTCCTCTTGTACTTACGTCGGCATTGTGCCTTTTGTATTAAATTCGGATGCAATTTCTGAGCTTCATCGTAAATAAGAAGGTCAAGGGATACAGTAAACCTGAAGTGAAGCATCGGAATCTAAAACTTGACTCACAGGAGAGGTTTAAATCAAAGAAAGGTAGAGTGTCTGTCCTCTTGTACTTTAGTCGGCATTGTGCCTTTTGTATTGAATTCGGATGCAATTTCTGTGTTTTTATCGTCAATACGTAGGTCCAAGGTATACAGTAAACCTGAAGTGAAGCATCGGAATCTAAAACTGGACTCACAGGAGAGGTTCAAATCATAGAAAGTTAGAGTATCAGTCCTCTTGTACTTAAGTCGGCATTGTGCCTTTTCTATTAATTTCGGATGCAATTTCTGTGTTTCATCATCAATAAGAAGGTCTTAGGTATACTGTAAACCTGAAGTGAAGCATCGGAATGTAAACTGGACACACAGGAGAGGTTCAAATCGTAGAAAGTTAGACTGTCTGTCCTCTTGTACTTAAGTCGGCATTGTGCCTTTAGTATTAAATTCGGATGCAATTTCTGTGTTTCATCGTCAATAAGAAGGACCAAGGGATACAGTAAACCTGAAGTGAAGAATCGGAATCTAAAATTGGACCCACTGGAGAGGTTCAAATCATAGAAAGTTAGAGTGTCAGTCCTCTTGTACTTAAGTCAGCATTGGCCTTTTGTATTAAATTCGGATGCAATTTCTGTGTTTGATCATCAATAAGAAGGTCCAAAGTATACAGTAAACCTGAAGTGAAGCATCGGAATCTAAAACTTAACTCACAATACAAATTCAAATCATAGAAAATTAATGTGTCAGTCCTCTTGTACTTAAGTCGGCATTTTGCCGTTTGTATTAAATTCGGATGGAATTTCTGTGTTTCATCGTCTATAAGAATGTCCAAGGCTACAGTAAACCTGAAGAGAAGCATCGGAATCTAAAACTGCACTCACAGGAGAGGTTCAAATCATAGAAAGTGTGAGTGTCAGTCCTCATGTACTTCAGTCGGCATTGTGCCTTTTGCATTCAATTCGGATGTAATTTCTGTGTTTGATCATCAATAAGAAGGTCCAACGTATACAGTAAACATGAAGTTAAGCATCCTAATCTAAAACTCAACTCACATCAGAGGTTCAAATCATAGAAAGTTATAGGGTCAGTCCTCTTGTACTTAAGTCGGCATTGTGCATTTTGTATTAATTTCGGATGCAATTTCTGTGCTTCATCGTCAATAAGAAGTTCTAAGGTTTACAGTAAACGTGAAGCGAAGCATCGGAATCTAAAACTGGACTCACAAGAGAGGTTCAAATCATAGAAAGTGTGAGTGTCAGTCCTCATGTTCTTCAGTCGGCATTGTGCCTTTTGCATTAAATTCGGATGTAATTTCTGTGTTTGATCATCAATAAGAAGGTCCAAGGTATATAGTAAACATGAAGTTAAGCATCGGAATCTAAAACTCAACTCACAGGAGAGGTTCAAATCATAAAGAGTTATAGTGTCAGTCCTCTTGTACTTAAGTCGGCATTGTGCCTTTTGTGTTAAATTCAGATGCAATTTCTGTGTTTCATCGTCAATAAGAAGGTCCAAGGTATATAGAAAACCTGAAGTGAAGCATCTGAACCTAAAACTGGACTCACAGTGGAAGTTCAAATCATAGAAAGTCAGAGTGACAGTCCTCTTGTACTTAACACTTCATAGTGCCTTTTGTATTAGTTTCGGATGCAATTTCTGTGTTTCATCGTCAATAAGAAAGTCCAAGGTATACAGTAAACCTGAAGTGAAACATCGGATTCTAAAACTGGACTCAAAGGTGAGGTTCAAATCATAGAAGGTTACAGTGTGAGTCCTCTTGTACTTAAGTCGGCATTGTGCCTTTTGTATTAAATTTGGATGCAATTTCTGTGTTTCAACGTCAATAAGAAGGTCCAAGGTATATAGTAAACCTGAACTGAAGCATCTGAATCTAAAACTGGACTCACAGGAGAGGTTCAAATCATAGAAAGTTAGAGTGACAGTCCTCTTGTACTTAAGTCGGCATTGTGCCTTTTGTATTACATTCGGATGCAATTTCTGTGTTTCATCGTCAATTAGAAGGTCTTAGGTATACTGTAAACCTGAATTGAAGCATCCGAATCTAAAACTGGACTCACAGGAGAGGTTCAAATCATAGAAAGTGAGAGTGTCAGTCCTCATGTACTCAAGTCGGCATTGTGCCTTTTGTATTAAATTCGGATGCAATTTCTGAGTTTCATCGTAAATAAGAAGGTCAAGGGATACAGTAAACCTTAAGTGAAGCATCGGAATCTAAAACTTGACTCACAGGAGAGGTTTAAATCAAAGAAAGGTAGAGTGTCTGTCCTCTTGTACTTTAGTCGGCATTGTGCCTTTTGTATTGAATTAGGATGCAATTTCTGTGTTTTTATCGTCAATAAGTAGGTCCAAGGTATACAGTAAACCTGAAGTGAAGCATCGGAATCTAAAACTGGACTCACAGGAGAGGTTCAAATCATAGAAAGTTAGAGTGTCAGTCGTCTTGTACTTAAGTCTGCATTGTGCCTTTTGCATTAAATTCTGATGCAACTTCTGTGTTTCATCGTCAATAAGAGGGTCCAAGGTACACAGGATACCTAAAGTGAAGCATCGGAATCTAAAACTGGACTCACAGGAGAGTTTCAAATCATAGAAAATTAGAGTGTCAGTCCTCTTGTACTTAAGTCGGCATTGTGTCATTTGTATTAAATCCGGATGCAGTTTCTGTGTTTCATCGCCAGTAAGAAGGTCCAAGGGATACAGTAAATCTGAAATGAAGAATCGGAATCTAAAACTGGACTCACAGGAGAGGTTCAAATCATAGAAAGTTAGAGTGTCACTCCTCTTGTACTTATGTCAGCATTGTGCCATTTGTATTAAATTCGGATGCAATTTCTGTGCTTCATCGTCAATAAGATGGTCTAATATATACAGTAAACCTGAAGTGAAGCATCGCAATCTAAAACTGGACTCACAAGAGAAGTTCAAATCATAGAAAGTGAGAGTGTCAGTTCTCTTGTACTTAAGTCGGCATTGTGCCTTTTGTATTAAATTCGGATGCAATTTCTGTGTTTCATCGTCAATAAGAAGGTCCATGGGATACAGTAAACCTGAAGTGAAGCATCGGAATCTAAAACTGGACTCACAGGAGAGGTTCAAATCATAGAAAGTTAGAGTGTCTGTCCTCTTGTACTTAAGTCTGCATTGTGCCTTTTGTATTAAATTCGGATGCAATTTCTGTGTTTCATCGTCAATAAGAAGGACCAAGGGATACAGTAAACCTTAAGTGAAGCATCGGAATCGAAAACTGGACTCACAGGAGAGGTTCAAATCGTAGAAAGTTAGAGTGTCTGTCCTCTTCTTCTTACGTCGGCATTGTGCCTTTTGTATTAAATTCGGATGCAATTTCTGCGTTTCATCGTCAATAAGAAGGACCAAGGGATACAGTAAACCTTAAGTGAAGCATCGGAATCTATAACTGGACTCACAGGAGAGGTTCAAATCATAGAAAGTTAGAGTGTCTGTCCTCTTGTACTTAAGTCTGCATTGTGCCTTTTGTATTAAATTCGGATGCAATTTCTGTGTTTCATCGTCAATAAGAAGGACCAAGGGATACAGTAAACCTTAAGTGAAGCATCGGAATCTAAAACTGGACTCACAGGAGAGGTTCTAATCATAGAAAGTGAGAGTGTCAGTTCTCTTGTACTTAAGTCGGCATTGTGCCTTTTGTATTAAATACGGATGCAATTTCTGTGTTTCATCGTCAATAAGAAGGTCCATGGGATACAGTAAACCTGAAGTGAAGCATCGGAATCTAAAACTGGACTCACAGGAGAGGTTCAAATCATAGAAAGTTAGAGTGTCTGTCCTCTTGTACTTAAGTCTGCATTGTAACTTTTGTATTAAATTCGGAAGCACTTTCTGTTTTTGATCATCAATAAGAAGTTCCAAGGTATACAGTAAACCTGAAGTGTAGCATCGGAATCTAAAACTGGACTCACAGGAGAGGTTTAAATCAAAGAAAGTTAGAGTGTCTGTCCTCTTGTGCTTAAGTCTGCATTGTGCCTTTTGTATTAAATTTGGATGCAATTTCTGTGTTTCATCGTCAATAAGAAGGTCCAAGGTATATAGTAAACCTGAAGTGAAGCATCTGAATCTAAAACTATACTCACAGGAGAGGTTCAAATCATAGAAAGTTAGAGTGTCAGTCCTCTTGTACTTAAGTCGGCATTGTGCCTTTTGTATTACATTCGGATGCAATTTCTGTGTTTCATCGTCAATGAGAAGGTCTTAGGTATACTGTAAACCTGAAGTGAAGCATCGGAATCAAAAACTGGACTCACAGGAGAGGTTCATATCATAGAAAGTGAGAGTGTCAGTCCTCATGTACTTAAGTCGGCATTGCGCCTTTTACATTTAATTCGGATGCAATTTCTGAGTTTAATCATCAATAAGAAGGTCCAAGGTATACAGTAAACATGAAGTTAAGCATCGGAATCTAAAACTCAACTCACAGGAGTGGTTCAAATCATAGAAAGTTATAGTGTCAGTCCTCTTGTACTTAAGTCGGCATTGTGCCTTTTGTGTTAAATTCGGATAGAATTTCTGTGTTTCATCGACAATAAGAAGGTCCAAGGGATACAGTAAACCTGAAGTGAGGCATCGGAATGTAAAACAAGACTCACAGGAGAGGTTCAATTCATAGAAAGTTAGACTGTCAGTCCTCTTGTACTTACGTCGGCATTGTGCCTTTTGTATTAAATTCGGATGCAATTTCTGAGCTTCATCGTAAATAAGAATGTCAAGGGATACAGTAAACCTGAAGTGAAGCATCGGAATTTAAAACTTGACTCACAGGAGAGGTTTAAATCAAAGAAAGGTAGAGTGTCTGTCCTCTTGTACTTTAGTCGGCATTGTGCCTTTTGTATTGAATTCGGATGCAATTTCTGTGTTTTTATCGTCAATACGTAGGTCCAAGGTATACAGTAAACCTGAAGTGAAGCATCGGAATCTAAAACTGGACTCACAGGAGAGGTTCAAATCATAGAAAGTTAGAGTATCAGTCCTCTTGTACTTAAGTCGGCATTGTGCCTTTTCTATTAATTTCGGATGCAATTTCTGTGTTTCATCATCAATAAGAAGGTCTTAGGTATACTGTAAACCTGAAGTGAAGCATCGGAATGTAAACTGGACACACAGGAGAGGTTCAAATCATAGAAAGTGAGAGTGTCAGTCCTCATGTACTTAAGCCGGCATTGTTCCTTTTGTATTAAATTCGGATGCAATTTCTGTGTTTGATCATCGATAAGAAGGTCCAAGGTATACAGTAAACATGAAGTTAAGCATCGGAATCTAAAACTCAACTCACAGGAGAGGTTCAAATCATAGAATGTTATAGTGTCAGTCCTCTTGTGCTTATGTCGGCATTGTGCCTTTTGTGGTAAATTCGGATGCAATTTCTGTGTTTCATCGTCAATAAGAAGGTCCAAGGTATATAGTAAACCTGAAGTGAAGCATCCGAATCTAAAACTGGACTCACAGGAGAGGTTCAAATCATAGAAAGTTAGAGTGTCAGTCATCTTGTACTTAAGTCGGCATTGTGCTTTTTGTATTAAATTCGGATGCAATTTCTGTGCTTCATCGTCAATAAGAAGGTCCAAGGGATACAGTAAACCTGAAGTGAAGCATCGGAATCTAAAACGGGACTCACAGGAGAGGTTCAAATCACAGAAAGTTAGAGTGTCAGTCGTCTTGTACTTAAGTCGGCATTGTGCCTTTTGTATAGAATTCGGATGCAATTTCTATGTTTCATCGTCAATAAGAAGGTCCAAGGTATACTGTAAAACTGAAGAGAAGCATCGGAATCTAAAACTGGACTCCCAGGAGAGGTTCACATCATAGAAAGTTAGAGTTTCAGTCCTCTTGTACTTAAGTCGGCATTGTGCCTTTTGTATTAAATTCGGATGAAATATCTGTGTTTGATCGTCGATAAGAAGGTCCAAGGGATACAGTAAACCAGAAGTGAAGCATCGGAATCTAAAACTAGACTCACAGGAGAGGTTCAAATCATAGAAAGTTAGACTGTCCGTCCTCTTGTACTTAAGTCGGCATTGTGCCTTTTGTAATAAATTCAGATGCAATTTCTGTGCTTCATCGCAAATAAGAAGGTCAAGGGATACAGTAAACCTGAAGTGAAGCATCGGAATCTAAAACAGGACTCACAGGAGAGGTTCAAATCATAGAAAGTTAGAGTGTCAGTCCTCTTGTACTTAAGTCTGCATTGTGCCTTTTGTATTAAATTCTGATGCAGTTTCTGTGTTTCATCGTCAATAAGAGGGTCCAAGGTATACAGGAAACCTAAAGTGAAGCATCGGAATCTAAAACTGGACTCACAGGAGAGGTTCAAATCGTAGAAAGTTAGAGTGTCAGTCCTCTTGTACTTAAGTCGGCATTGTGTCACTTGTATTAAATCCGGATGCAGTTTCTGTGTTTCATCGCCAGTAAGAAGGTCCAAGGGATACAGTAGATCTGAAGTGAAGCATCGGAATCTAAAACTGGACTCACAGGAGAGGTTCAAATCATAGAAAATTAATGTGTCAGCCCTCTTGTACTTAAGTCGGCATTTTGCCTTTTGTATTAAATTGGGATGGAGTTTCTGTGTGTGATCATCAATAAGAAGGTCCAAGGTATACAGTAAACATGAAGTTAAGCATCGGAATCTAAAACTCAACTCACAGGAGATGTTCAAATCATAAAAAGTTATAGTGTCAGTCCTCTTGTACTTAAGTCGGCATTGTGCCTTATGTGTTAAATTCGGATGCAATTTCTGTGTTTCATCGTCAATTAGAAGGTCCAAGGGATACAGTAAACCTGAAGTGAAGCATCGGAATCTAAAACTAGACTCACAGGAGAGGTCCAAATCATAGAAAGGTAGACTGTCAGTCCTCTTGTACTTAAGTCGGCATTGTGCCTTTTGTAATAAATTCGGATGCAATTTCTGTGTGCTTCATCGTAAATATGAAGGTCAGGGGATACAGTAAACCTGAAGTGAAGCATCGGAATCTAAAACTGGACTCACAGGAGAGGTTCAAATCATAGAAAGTGTGAGTCCTCATGTACTTCAGTCGCCATTGTGCTTTTGCACTAAATTCGGATGTAATTTCTGTGTTTGATCACCAATAAGAAGGTCCAACGTAAACAGTAAACATGAAGTTGAGCATCCTAATCTAAAACTCAACTCACATTAGAGGTTCAAATCATAGAAAGTTATAGGGTCAGTCCTCTTGTACTTAAGTCGGCATTGTGCATTTTGTATTAATTTCGGATGCAATTTCTGTGTTTCATCGTCAATAAGAAGGTCTTCGGTATACTGTAAACCTGAAGTGAAGCATCGGAATCTAAAACTGGACTCACAAGAGAGGTTCAAATCGTAGAAAGTGAGAGTGTCAGTCCTCATGTACTTAAGCCGGCATTGTGCCTTTTGTATTAAATTCGGATGCAATTTCTGTGTGTGATCATCAATAAGAAGGTCCAAGGTATACAGTAAACATGAAGTTAAGCATCGGAATCTAAAACTCAACTCACAGGAGATGTTCAAATCATAAAAAGTTATAGTGTCAGTCCTCTTGTACTTAAGTCGGCATTGTGCCTTATGTGTTAAATTCGGATGCAATTTCTGTGTTTCATCGTCAATTAGAAGGTCCAAGGGATACAGTAAACCTGAAGTGAAGCATCGGAATCTAAAACTAGACTCACAGGAGAGGTTCAAATCATAGAAAGGTAGACTGTCAGTCCTCTTGTACTTAAGTCGGCATTGTGCCTTTTGTAATAAATTCGGATGCAATTTCTGTGTGCTTCATCGTAAATAAGAAGGTCAGGGGATACAGTAAACCTGAAGTGAAGCATCGGAATCTAAAACTGGACTCACAGGAGAGGTTCAAATCATAGAAAGTTAGAGTGTCAGTCCTCTTGTACTTAAGTCGGCATTGTGCCTTTTGTATTAAATTCGGATGCAATTTCTGTGATTCATCGTCAATAAGAAGGTCCAAGGTATACAGGAAACCTAAAGTGAAGCATCGGAACCTAAAACTGAACTCACAGGAGAGGTTCAAATCATAGAAAGTTAGAGTGTCAGTCCTCTTGTACATAAGTCAGCATTGTGCCATTTGTATTAAATTCGGATGCAATTTCTGATCTTCATCGTCAATAAGAAGGTCTAATGGATACAGTAAACCTGAAGTGAAGCATCGGAATCTAAAAGTGGACTCACAGGAGAGGTTCAAATCATAGAAAGTGAGAGTGTCAGTTCTCTTGTACTTAAGTCGGCATTGTGCCTTTTGTATTAAATTCGGATGCAATTTCTGTGTTTCATCGTCAATAAGAGGGTCCAAGGTATACAGGAAACCTAAAGTGAAGCAACGGAATCTAAAACTGGACTCACAGGAGAGGTTCAAATCGTAGAAAGTTAGAGTGTCTGTCCTCTTGTACTTAAGTCTGCATTGTAACTCTTGTATTAAATTCGGAAGCACTTTCTGTTTTTGATCATCAATAAGAAGTTCCAAGGTATACAGTAAACCTGAAGTGTACCATCGGAATCTAGAACTGGACTCACAGGAGAGGTTTAAATCAAAGAAAGTTAGAGTGTCTGTCCTCATGTGCTTAAGTCTGCATTGTGCCTTTTGTATTAATTTTGGATCCAATTTCTGTGTTTCATCGTCAACAAGAAGGTCCAAGGTGTATAGTAAACCTGAAGTGAAGCATCTGAACCTAAAACTGGACTCACGGTGGAAGTTCAAATCATAGTAAGTCAGAGTGACAGTCCTCTTGTACTTAACACTTCATAGTGCCTTTTGTATTAGTTTCGGATGCAATTTCTGTGTTTCATCGTCAATAAGAAAGTCCAAGGGATACAGTAAACCTGAAGTGAAGAATCGGAATCTAAAACTGGACTCACAGGAGAGGTTCAAATCATAGAAAGTTAGAGTGTCAGTCCTCTTCTACTTACGTCGGCATTGTGCCTTTTGTATTAAATTCGCATGGAATTTCTGTGTTTCATCGTATATAAGAAGGTCCAAGGTATACAGTAAATCTGAAGTGAAGCATCGGAATCTAAAACTGGACTCACAGGTGAGGTTCAAATCATAGAAAGTTAGAGTGTGAGTCCTCTTGTACTTTAGTCGGCATTGTGCCTTTTGTATTAAATTCGGATGCAATTTCTGTGTTTCATCGTCAGTAAGAAGGACCAAGGGATACAGTAAACCTGAAGTGAAGCATCGGAATCTAAAACTAGACTCACAGGAGAGGTTTAAATCAAAGAAAGGTAGAGTGTCTGTCCTCTTGTACTTTAGTCGGCATTGTGCCTTTTGTATTGAATTCGGATGCAATTTCTGTGTTTTTATCGTCAATACGTAGGTCCAAGGTATACAGTAAACCTGAAGTGAAGCATCGGAATCTAAAACTGGACTCACAGGAGAGGTTCAAATCATAGAAAGTTAGAGTATCAGTCCTCTTGTACTTAAGTCGGCATTGTGCCTTTTCTATTAATTTCGGATGCAATTTCTGTGTTTCATCATCAATAAGAAGGTCTTAGGTATACTGTAAACCTGAAGTGAAGCATCGGAATGTAAACTGGACACACAGGAGAGGTTCAAATCATAGAAAGTGAGAGTGTCAGTCCTCATGTACTTAAGCCGGCATTGTTCCTTTTGTATTAAATTCGGATGCAATTTCTGTGTTTGATCATCGATAAGAAGGTCCAAGGTATACAGTAAACATGAAGTTAAGCATCGGAATCTAAAACTCAACTCACAGGAGAGGTTCAAATCATAGAATGTTATAGTGTCAGTCCTCTTGTGCTTATGTCGGCATTGTGCCTTTTGTGGTAAATTCGGATGCAATTTCTGTGTTTCATCGTCAATAAGAAGGTCCAAGGTATATAGTAAACCTGAAGTGAAGCATCCGAATCTAAAACTGGACTCACAGGAGAGGTTCAAATCATAGAAAGTTAGAGTGTCAGTCATCTTGTACTTAAGTCGGCATTGTGCTTTTTGTATTAAATTCGGATGCAATTTCTGTGCTTCATCGTCAATAAGAAGGTCCAAGGGATACAGTAAACCTGAAGTGAAGCATCGGAATCTAAAACGGGACTCACAGGAGAGGTTCAAATCACAGAAAGTTAGAGTGTCAGTCGTCTTGTACTTAAGTCGGCATTGTGCCTTTTGTATAGAATTCGGATGCAATTTCTATGTTTCATCGTCAATAAGAAGGTCCAAGGTATACTGTAAAACTGAAGAGAAGCATCGGAATCTAAAACTGGACTCCCAGGAGAGGTTCACATCATAGAAAGTTAGAGTTTCAGTCCTCTTGTACTTAAGTCGGCATTGTGCCTTTTGTATTAAATTCGGATGAAATATCTGTGTTTGATCGTCGATAAGAAGGTCCAAGGGATACAGTAAACCAGAAGTGAAGCATCGGAATCTAAAACTAGACTCACAGGAGAGGTTCAAATCATAGAAAGTTAGACTGTCCGTCCTCTTGTACTTAAGTCGGCATTGTGCCTTTTGTAATAAATTCAGATGCAATTTCTGTGCTTCATCGCAAATAAGAAGGTCAAGGGATACAGTAAACCTGAAGTGAAGCATCGGAATCTAAAACAGGACTCACAGGAGAGGTTCAAATCATAGAAAGTTAGAGTGTCAGTCCTCTTGTACTTAAGTCTGCATTGTGCCTTTTGTATTAAATTCTGATGCAGTTTCTGTGTTTCATCGTCAATAAGAGGGTCCAAGGTATACAGGAAACCTAAAGTGAAGCATCGGAATCTAAAACTGGACTCACAGGAGAGGTTCAAATCGTAGAAAGTTAGAGTGTCAGTCCTCTTGTACTTAAGTCGGCATTGTGTCACTTGTATTAAATCCGGATGCAGTTTCTGTGTTTCATCGCCAGTAAGAAGGTCCAAGGGATACAGTAGATCTGAAGTGAAGCATCGGAATCTAAAACTGGACTCACAGGAGAGGTTCAAATCATAGAAAATTAATGTGTCAGCCCTCTTGTACTTATGTCGGCATTTTGCCTTTTGTATTAAATTGGGATGGAGTTTCTGTGTGTGATCATCAATAAGAAGGTCCAAGGTATACAGTAAACATGAAGTTAAGCATCGGAATCTAAAACTCAACTCACAGGAGATGTTCAAATCATAAAAAGTTATAGTGTCAGTCCTCTTGTACTTAAGTCGGCATTGTGCCTTATGTGTTAAATTCGGATGCAATTTCTGTGTTTCATCGTCAATTAGAAGGTCCAAGGGATACAGTAAACCTGAAGTGAAGCATCGGAATCTAAAACTAGACTCACAGGAGAGATTTAAATCAAAGATTGTTAGAGTGTCTGTCCTCTTGTACTTAAGTCGGCATTGTGCCTTTTGTATTAAATTCGGATGCAATTTCTTTGTTTCATCGTCAATAAGAAGTTCCAAGGGATACAGTAAACCTGAAGTGAAGCATCGGAATCTAAAACTGGACTCACAGGAGAGGTTTAAATCAAAGAATGTTAGAGTGTCTGTCCTCTTGTACTTAAGTCGGCATTGTGCCTTTTGTAATAAATTCGGATGCAATTTCTGTGTGCTTCATCGTAAATAAGAAGGTCAGGGGATACAGTAAACCTGAAGTGAAGCATCGGAATCTAAAACTGGACTCACAGGAGAGGTTCAAATCATAGAAAGTGTGAGTCCTCATGTACTTCAGTCGCCATTGTGCTTTTGCACTAAATTCGGATGTAATTTCTGTGTTTGATCACCAATAAGAAGGTCCAACGTAAACAGTAAACATGAAGTTGAGCATCCTAATCTAAAACTCAACTCACATTAGAGGTTCAAATCATAGAAAGTTATAGGGTCAGTCCTCTTGTACTTAAGTCGGCATTGTGCATTTTGTATTAATTTCGGATGCAATTTCTGTGTTTCATCGTCAATAAGAAGGTCTTCGGTATACTGTAAACCTGAAGTGAAGCATCGGAATCTAAAACTGGACTCACAAGAGAGGTTCAAATCGTAGAAAGTGAGAGTGTCAGTCCTCATGTACTTAAGCCGGCATTGTGCCTTTTGTATTAAATTCGGATGCAATTTCTGTGTGTGATCATCAATAAGAAGGTCCAAGGTATACAGTAAACATGAAGTTGAGCATCGGAATCTAAAACTCAACTCACAGGAGATGTTCAAATCATAAAAAGTTATAGTGTCAGTCCTCTTGTACTTAAGTCGGCATTGTGCCTTATGTGTTAAATTCGGATGCAATTTCTGTGTTTCATCGTCAATTAGAAGGTCCAAGGGATACAGTAAACCTGAAGTGAAGCATCGGAATCTAAAACTAGACTCACAGGAGAGGTTCAAATCATAGAAAGGTAGACTGTCAGTCCTCTTGTACTTAAGTCGGCATTGTGCCTTTTGTAATAAATTCGGATGCAATTTCTGTGTGCTTCATCGCAAATAAGAAGGTCAAGGGATACAGTAAACCTGAAGTGAAGCATCGGAATCTAAAACAGGACTCACAGGAGAGGTTCAAATCATAGAAAGTTAGAGTGTCAGTCCTCTTGTACTTAAGTCTGCATTGTGCCTTTTGTATTAAATTCTGATGCAGTTTCTGTGTTTCATCGTCAATAAGAGGGTCCAAGGTATACAGGAAACCTAAAGTGAAGCATCGGAATCTAAAACTGGACTCACAGGAGAGGTTCAAATCGTAGAAAGTTAGAGTGTCAGTCCTCTTGTACTTAAGTCGGCATTGTGTCACTTGTATTAAATCCGGATGCAGTTTCTGTGTTTCATCGCCAGTAAGAAGGTCCAAGGGATACAGTAGATCTGAAGTGAAGCATCGGAATCTAAAACTGGACTCACAGGAGAGGTTCAAATCATAGAAAATTAATGTGTCAGCCCTCTTGTACTTATGTCGGCATTTTGCCTTTTGTATTAAATTGGGATGGAGTTTCTGTGTGTGATCATCAATAAGAAGGTCCAAGGTATACAGTAAACATGAAGTTAAGCATCGGAATCTAAAACTCAACTCACAGGAGATGTTCAAATCATAAAAAGTTATAGTGTCAGTCCTCTTGTACTTAAGTCGGCATTGTGCCTTATGTGTTAAATTCGGATGCAATTTCTGTGTTTCATCGTCAATTAGAAGGTCCAAGGGATACAGTAAACCTGAAGTGAAGCATCGGAATCTAAAACTAGACTCACAGGAGAGATTTAAATCAAAGATTGTTAGAGTGTCTGTCCTCTTGTACTTAAGTCGGCATTGTGCCTTTTGTATTAAATTCGGATGCAATTTCTTTGTTTCATCGTCAATAAGAAGTTCCAAGGGATACAGTAAACCTGAAGTGAAGCATCGGAATCTAAAACTGGACTCACAGGAGAGGTTTAAATCAAAGAATGTTAGAGTGTCTGTCCTCTTGTACTTAAGTCGGCATTGTGCCTTTTGTAATAAATTCGGATGCAATTTCTGTGTGCTTCATCGTAAATAAGAAGGTCAGGGGATACAGTAAACCTGAAGTGAAGCATCGGAATCTAAAACTGGACTCACAGGAGAGGTTCAAATCATAGAAAGTGTGAGTCCTCATGTACTTCAGTCGCCATTGTGCTTTTGCACTAAATTCGGATGTAATTTCTGTGTTTGATCACCAATAAGAAGGTCCAACGTAAACAGTAAACATGAAGTTGAGCATCCTAATCTAAAACTCAACTCACATTAGAGGTTCAAATCATAGAAAGTTATAGGGTCAGTCCTCTTGTACTTAAGTCGGCATTGTGCATTTTGTATTAATTTCGGATGCAATTTCTGTGTTTCATCGTCAATAAGAAGGTCTTCGGTATACTGTAAACCTGAAGTGAAGCATCGGAATCTAAAACTGGACTCACAAGAGAGGTTCAAATCGTAGAAAGTGAGAGTGTCAGTCCTCATGTACTTAAGCCGGCATTGTGCCTTTTGTATTAAATTCGGATGCAATTTCTGTGTGTGATCATCAATAAGAAGGTCCAAGGTATACAGTAAACATGAAGTTAAGCATCGGAATCTAAAACTCAACTCACAGGAGATGTTCAAATCATAAAAAGTTATAGTGTCAGTCCTCTTGTACTTAAGTCGGCATTGTGCCTTATGTGTTAAATTCGGATGCAATTTCTGTGTTTCATCGTCAATTAGAAGGTCCAAGGGATACAGTAAACCTGAAGTGAAGCATCGGAATCTAAAACTAAACTCACAGGAGAGGTTCAAATCATAGAAAGGTAGACTGTCAGTCCTCTTGTACTTAAGTCGGCATTGTGCCTTTTGTAATAAATTCGGATGCAATTTCTGTGTGCTTCATCGTAAATAAGAAGGTCAGGGGATACAGTAAACCTGAAGTGAAGCATCGGAATCTAAAACTGGACTCACAGGAGAGGTTCAAATCATAGAAAGTTAGAGTGTCAGTCCTCTTGTACTTAAGTCGGCATTGTGCCTTTTGTATTAAATTCGGATGCAATTTCTGTGATTCATCGTCAATAAGAAGGTCCAAGGTATACAGGAAACCTAAAGTGAAGCATCGGAACCTAAAACTGAACTCACAGGAGAGGTTCAAATCATAGAAAGTTAGAGTGTCAGTCCTCTTGTACATAAGTCAGCATTGTGCCATTTGTATTAAATTCGGATGCAATTTCTGATCTTCATCGTCAATAAGAAGGTCTAATGGATACAGTAAACCTGAAGTGAAGCATCGGAATCTAAAAGTGGACTCACAGGAGAGGTTCAAATCATAGAAAGTGAGAGTGTCAGTTCTCTTGTACTTAAGTCGGCATTGTGCCTTTTGTATTAAATTCGGATGCAATTTCTGTGTTTCATCGTCAATAAGAGGGTCCAAGGTATACAGGAAACCTAAAGTGAAGCAACGGAATCTAAAACTGGACTCACAGGAGAGGTTCAAATCGTAGAAAGTTAGAGTGTCTGTCCTCTTGTACTTAAGTCTGCATTGTAACTCTTGTATTAAATTCGGAAGCACTTTCTGTTTTTGATCATCAATAAGAAGTTCCAAGGTATACAGTAAACCTGAAGTGTACCATCGGAATCTAGAACTGGACTCACAGGAGAGGTTTAAATCAAAGAAAGTTAGAGTGTCTGTCCTCATGTGCTTAAGTCTGCATTGTGCCTTTTGTATTAATTTTGGATCCAATTTCTGTGTTTCATCGTCAACAAGAAGGTCCAAGGTGTATAGTAAACCTGAAGTGAAGCATCTGAACCTAAAACTGGACTCACGGTGGAAGTTCAAATCATAGTAAGTCAGAGTGACAGTCCTCTTGTACTTAACACTTCATAGTGCCTTTTGTATTAGTTTCGGATGCAATTTCTGTGTTTCATCGTCAATAAGAAAGTCCAAGGGATACAGTAAACCTGAAGTGAAGAATCGGAATCTAAAACTGGACTCACAGGAGAGGTTCAAATCATAGAAAGTTAGAGTGTCAGTCCTCTTCTACTTACGTCGGCATTGTGCCTTTTGTATTAAATTCGCATGGAATTTCTGTGTTTCATCGTATATAAGAAGGTCCAAGGTATACAGTAAATCTGAAGTGAAGCATCGGAATCTAAAACTGGACTCACAGGTGAGGTTCAAATCATAGAAAGTTAGAGTGTGAGTCCTCTTGTACTTTAGTCGGCATTGTGCCTTTTGTATTAAATTCGGATGCAATTTCTGTGTTTCATCGTCAGTAAGAAGGACCAAGGGATACAGTAAACCTGAAGTGAAGCATCGGAATCTAAAACTAGACTCACAGGAGAGGTTCAAATCATAGAAAGTTAGACTGTCCGTCCTCTTGTACTTAAGTCGGCATTGTGCCTTTTGTAATAAATTCAGATGCAATTTCTGTGCTTCATCGCAAATAAGAAGGTCAAGGGATACAGTAAACCTGAAGTGAAGCATCGGAATCTAAAACAGGACTCACAGGAGAGGTTCAAATCATAGAAAGTTAGAGTGTCAGTCCTCTTGTACTTAAGTCTGCATTGTGCCTTTTGTATTAAATTCTGATGCAATTTCTGTGTTTCATCGTCAATAAGAGGGTCCAAGGTATACAGGAAACCTAAAGTGAAGCAACGGAATCTAAAACTTGACTCACAGGAGAGGTTCAAATCGTAGAAAGTTAGAGTGTCAGTCCTCTTGTACTTAAGTCGGCATTGTGTCATTTGTATTAAATCCGGATGCAGTTTCTGTGTTTCATCGCCAGTAAGAAGGTCCAAGGGATACAGTAGATCTGAAGTGAAGCATCGGAATCTAAAACTGGACTCACAGGAGAGGTTCAAATCATAGAAAATTAATGTGTCAGTCCTCTTGTACTTAAGTCGGCATTTTGCCTTTTGTATTAAATTGGGATGGAGTTTCTGTGTTTCATCGTCTATAAGAATGTCCAAGGCTACAGTAAACCTGAAGTGAAGCATCGGAATCTTAAACTGCACTCACAGGAGAGGTTCAAATCATAGAAAGTGTGAGTCCTCATGTACTTCAGTCGCCATTGTGCCTTTTGCATTAAATTCGGATGTAATTTCTGTGTTTGATCACCAATAAGAAGGTCCAACGTAAACAGTAAACATGAAGTTGAGCATCCTAATCTAAAACTCAACTCACATTAGAGGTTCAAATCATAGAAAGTTATAGGGTCAGTACTCTTGTACTTAAGTCGGCATTGTGCATTTTGTATTAATTTCGGATGCAATTTCTGTGTTTCATCGTCAATAAGAAGGTCTTCGGTATACTGTAAACCTGAAGTGAAGCATCGGAATCTAAAACTGGACTCACAAGAGAGGTTCAAATCGTAGAAAGTGAGAGTGTCAGTCCTCATGTACTTAAGCCGGCATTGTGCCTTTTGTATTAAATTCGGATGCAATTTCTGTGTGTGATCATCAATAAGAAGGTCCAAGGTATACAGTAAACATGAAGTTAAGCATCGGAATCTGAAACTCAACTCACAGGAGATGTTCAAATCATAAAAAGTTATAGTGTCAGTCCTCTTGTACTTAAGTCGGCATTGTGCCTTATGTGTTAAATTCGGATGCAATTTCTGTGTTTCATCGTCAATTAGAAGGTCCAAGGGATACAGTAAACCTGAAGTGAAGCATCGGAATCTAAAACTAGACTCACAGGAGAGGTTCAAATCATAGAAAGTTAGACTGTCAGTCCTCTTGTACTTAAGTCGGCATTGTGCCTTTTTGTAATAAATTCGGATGCAATTTCTGTGTGCTTCATCGTAAATAAGAAGGTCAGGGGATACAGTAAACCTGAAGTGAAGCATCGGAATCTAAAACTGGACTCACAGGAGAGGTTCAAATCATAGAAAGTTAGAGTGTCAGTCCTCTTGTACTTAAGTCGGCATTGTGCCTTTTGTATTAAATTCGGATGCAATTTCTGTGTTTCATCGTCAATAAGAAGGTCCAAGGTATACAGGAAACCTAAAGTGAAGCATCGGAACCTAAAACTGAACTCACAGGAGAGGTTCAAATCATAGAAAGTTAGAGTGTCAGTCCTCTTGTACATATGTCAGCATTGTGCCATTTGTATTAAATTCGGATGCAATTTCTGATCTTCATCGTCAATAAGAAGGTCTAATGGATACAGTAAACCTGAAGTGAAGCATCGGAATCTAAAAGTGGACTCACAGGAGAGGTTCAAATCATAGAAAGTGAGAGTGTCAGTTCTCTTTTACTTAAGTCGGCATTGTGCCTTTTGTATTAAATTCGGATGCAATTTCTGTGTTTCATCGTCAATAAGAAGGTCCATGGGATACAGTAAACCTGAAGTGAAGCATCGGAATCTAAAACTGGACTCACAGGAAAGGGTTCAAATCATAGAAAGTTAGAGTGTCTGTCCTCTTGTACTTAAGTCTGCATTGTAACTCTTGTATTAAATTCGGAAGCACTTTCTGTTTTTGATCATCAATAAGAAGTTCCAAGGTATACAGTAAACCTGAAGTGTACCATCGGAATCTAGAACTGGACTCACAGGAGAGGTTTAAATCAAAGAAAGTTAGAGTGTCTGTCCTCTTGTGCTTAAGTCTGCATTGTGCCTTTTGTATTAAATTTGGATGCAATTTCTGTGTTTCATCGTCAACAAGAAGGTCCAAGGTGTACAGTAAACCTGAAGTGAAGCATCTGAACCTAAAACTGGACTCACGGTGGAAGTTCAAATCATAGTAAATCAGAGTGACAGTCCTCTTGTACTTAACACTTCATAGTGCCTTTTGTATTAGTTTCGGATGCAATTTCTGTGTTTCATCGTCAATAAGAAAGTCCAAGGGATACAGTAAACCTGAAGTGAAGAATCGGAATCTAAAACTGGACTCACAGGAGAGGTTCAAATCATAGAAAGTTAGAGTGTCAGTCCTCTTCTACTTACGTCGGCATTGTGCCTTTTGTATTAAATTCGCATGGAATTTCTGTGTTTCATCGTATATAAGAAGGTCCAAGGTATACAGTAAATCTGAAGTGAAGCATCGGAATCTAAAACTGGACTCACAGGTGAGGTTCAAATCATAGAAAGTTAGAGTGTGAGTCCTCTTGTACTTAAGTCGGCATTGTGCCTTTTGTAATAAATTCAGATGCAATTTCTGTGCTTCATCGCAAATAAGAAGGTCAAGGGATACAGTAAACCTGAAGTGAAGCATCGGAATCTAAAATAGGACTCACAGGAGAGGTTCAAATCATAGAAAGTTAGAGTGTCAGTCCTCTTGTACTTAAGTCTGCATTGTGCCTTTTGTATTAAATTCTGATGCAATTTCTGTGTTTCATCGTCAATAAGAGGGTCCAAGGTATACAGGAAACCTAAAGTGAAGCATCGGAATCTAAAACTGGACTCACAGGAGAGGTTCAAATCGTAGAAAGTTAGAGTGTCAGTCCTCTTGTACTTAAGTCGGCATTGTGTCATTTGTATTAATTCCGGATGCAGTTTCTGTGTTTCATCGCCAGTAAGAAGGTCCAAGGGATACAGTAGATCTGAAGTGAAGCATCGGAATCTAAAACTGGACTCACAGGAGAGGTTGAAATCATAGAACATTATTGTGTCAGTCCTCTTGTACTTAAGTCGGCATTTTGCCTTTTGTATTAAATTGGGATGGAGTTTCTGTGTTTCATCGTCTATAAGAATGTCCAAGGCTACAGTAAACCTGAAGTGAAGCATCGGAATCTTAAACTGCACTCACAGGAGAGGTTCAAATCATAGAAAGTGTGAGTCCTCATGTACTTCAGTCGCCATTGTGCCTTTTGCATTAAATTCGGATGTAAGTTCTGTGTTTGATAACCAATAAGAAGGTCCAACGTAAACAGTAAACATGAAGTTGAGCATCCTAATCTAAAACTCAACTCACATTGAGGTTCAAATCATAGAAAGTTATAGGGTCAGTCCTCTTGTACTTAAGTCGGCATTGTGCATTTTGTATTAATTTCGGATGCAATTTCTGTGTTTCATCGTCAATAGGAAGGTCTTCGGTATACTGTAAACCTGAAGTGAAGCATCGGAATCTAAAACTGGACTCACAAGAGAGGTTCAAATCGTAGAAAGTGAGAGTGTCAGTCCTCATGTACTTAAGCAGGCATTGTGCCTTTTGTAATAAATTCGGATGGAATTTCTGTGTTTCATCGTCTATAGCAATGTCCAAGGCTACAGTAAACCTGAAGTGAAGCATCGGAATCTAAAACTGCGCTCACAGGAGAGGTTCAAATCATAGAAAGTGTGAGTGTCAGTCCACATGTACTTCAGTCGGCATTGTGCCTTTTGCATTAAATTCGGATGCAATTTCTGTGTTTGATCATCAATAATAAAGTCCAAGGTATACGGTAAACATGAAGTTAAGCATCAGAATCTAAAACTCAACTCACATTAGAGGTTCAAATCATAGAAGGTTATAGGGTCAGTCCTCTTGTACTTAAGTCGGCATTGTGCATTTTGTATTAATTTCGGATGCAATTTCTGTGTTTCATCGTCAATAAGAAGGTCTTCGGTATACTGTAAACCTGAAGTGAAGCAACGGAATCTAAAACTGGACTCACAAGAGAGGTTCAAATCATAGAAAGTGAGAGTATCAGTCCTCATGTACTTAAGCCGGCATTGTGCCTTTTGTATTAAATTCGGATGCAATTTCTGTGTTTGAAAATCAAAAAGAAGGTCCAAGGTATACAGTAAACATGAAGTTAAGCATCGGAATCTAAAACTCAACTCACAGGAGAGGTTCACATCATAGAAAGTTAGAGTTACAGTCCTCTTGTACTTAAGTCGGCATTGTGTCTTTTGTATTAAATTCGGATGCAATTTCTGTGTTTCATCGTCAATAAGAAGGTCCAAGGGATACAGTAAACCTGAAGTGAAGCATCGGAATCTAAAACTAGACTCACAGGAGAGGTTCAAATCATAGAAAGTTAGACTGTCAGTCCTCATGTGCCTAAGTCGGCATTTTGCCTTTTGTAATAAATTCGGATGCAATTTCTGTGCTTCATCGTAAATAAGAAGGTCAAGGGATACAGTAAACCTGAAGTGAAGCATCGGAATCTAAAACTGGACTCACAGGAGAGGTTCAAATCATAGAAAATTAGAGTGTCAGTCCTCTTGTACTTAAGTCGGCATTGTGCCTTTTGTATTAAATTCGGATGCAATTTCTGTGTTTCATCGTCAATAAGAAGGTCCAAGGGATACAGTAATCCTGAAGTGAAGCATCGGAATCTAAAACTAGACTCACAGGAGAGGTTCAAATCATAGAAAATTAGACTGTCAGTCCTCTTGTACTTAAGTCGGCATTGTGCCTTTTGTAATAAATTCGGATGCAATTTCTGTGTGCTTCATCGTAAATAAGAAGGTCAGGGGATACAGTAAACCTGAAGTGAAGCATCGGAATCTAAAACTGGACTCACAGGAGAGGTTCAAATCATAGAAAGTTAGAGTGTCAGTCCTCTTGTACTTAAGTCGGCATTGTGCCTTTTGTATTAAATTCGGATGCAATTTCTGTGTTTCATCGTCAATAAGAAGGTCCAAGGTATACAGGAAACCTAAAGTGAAGCATCGGAACCTAAAACTGAACTCACAGGAGAGGTTCAAATCATAGAAAGTTAGAGTGTCAGTCCTCTTGTACATAAGTCAGCATTGTGCAATTTGTAGTAAATTCGGATGCAATTTCTGATCTTCATCGTCAATAAGAAGGTCTATTGGATACAGTAAACCTGAAGTGAAGCATCGGAATCTAAAAGTGGACTCACAGGAGAGGTTCAAATCATAGAAAGTGAGTGTGTCAGTTCTCTTGTACTTAAGTCGGCATTGTGCCTTTTGTATTAAATTCGGATGCAATTTCTGTGTTTCATCGTCAATAAGAAGGTCCATGGGATACAGTAAACCTGAAGTGAAGCATCGGAATCTAAAACTGGACTCACAGGAGAGGTTTAAATCAAAGAAAGTTAGAGTGTCTGTTCTCTTGTGCTTAAGTCTGCATTGTGCCTTTTGTATTAAATTTGGATGCAATTTCTGTGTTTCATCGTCAACAAGAAGGTCCAAGGTGTATAGTAAACCTGAAGTGAAGCATCTGAACCTAAAACTGGGCTCACAGTGGAAGTTCAAATCATAGTAAGTCAGAGTGACAGTCCTCTTGTACTTAACACTTCATAGTGCCTTTTGTATTAGTTTCGGATGCAATTTCTGTGTTTCATCGTCAATAAGAAGGTCCAAGGTATACAGTAAACCTGAAGTGAAACATCGGATTCTAAAACTGGACTCACAGGTGAGGTTCAAATCATAGAAAGTTACAGTGTGAGTCCTCTTGTACTTAAGTCGGCATTGTGCCTTTTGTATTAAATTTGGATGCAATTTCTGTGTTTCAACGTCAATAAGAACGTCCAAGGTATATAGTAAACCTGAAGTGAAGCATCTGAAACTAAAACTGGACTCACAGGAAAGGTTCAAATCATAGAGAGTTAGAGTGTCTGTCCTCTTCTACTTACGTCGGCATTGTGCCTTTTGTATTAAATTCGCATGGAATTTCTGTGTTTCATCGTATATAAGAACGTCCAAGGTATATAGTAAACCTGAAGTGAAGCATCGGAATCTAAAACAGGACTCACAGGAGAGGTTCAAATCATAGAAAGTTAGAGTGTCAGTCCTCTTGTACTTAAGTCTGCATTGTGCCTTTTGTATTAAATTCTGATCCAATTTCTGTGTTTCATCGTCAATAAGAGGGTCCAAGGTATACAGGAAACCTAAAGTGAAGCAACGGAATCTAAAACTGGACTCACAGGAGAGGTTCAAATCGTAGAAAGTTAGAGTGTCAGTCCTCTTGTACTTAAGTCGGCATCGTGTCATTTGTATTAAATCCGGATGCAGTTTCTGCGTTTCATCGCCAGTAAGAAGGTCCAAGGGATACAGTAGATCTGAAGTGAAGCATCGGAATCTAAAACTGGACTCACAGGAGAGGTTCAAATCATAGAAAATTAATGTGTCAGTCCTCTTGTACTTAAGTCGGCATTTTGCCTTATGTATTAAATTGGGATGGAGTTTCTGTGTTTCATCGTCTATAAGAATGTCCAAGGCTACAGTAAACCTGAAGTGAAGCATCGGAATCTTAAACTGCACTCACAGGAGAGGTTCAAATCATAGAAAGTGTGAGTCCTCATGTACTTCAGTCGCCATTGTGCCTTTTGCATTAAATTCGGATGTAATTTCTGTGTTTGATCACCAATAAGAAGGTCCAACGTAAACAGTAAACATGAAGTTGAGCATCCTAATCTAAAACTCAACTCACATTAGAGGTTCAAATCATAGAAAGTTATAGGGTCAGTCCTCTTGTACTTAAGTCGGCATTGTGCATTTTGTATTAATTTCGGATGCAATTTCTGTGTTTCATCGTCAATAAGAAGGTCTTTGGTATACTGTAAACCTGAAGTGAAGCATCGGAATCTAAAACTGGACTCACAAGAGAGGTTCAAATCGTAGAAAGTGAGAGTGTCAGTCCTCATGTACTTAAGCCGGCATTGTGCCTTTTGTATTAAATTCGGATGCAATTTCTGTGTGTGATCATCAATAAGAAGGTCCAAGGTATACAGTAAACATGAAGTTAAGCATCGGAATCTGAAACTCAACTCACAGGAGATGTTCAAATCATAAAAAGTTATAGTGTCAGTCCTCTTGTACTTAAGTCGGCATTGTGCCTTATGTGTTAAATTCGGATGCAATTTCTGTGTTTCATCGTCAATTAGAAGGTCCAAGGGATACAGTAAACCTGAAGTGAAGCATCGGAATCTAAAACTAGACTCACAGGAGAGGTTCAAATCATAGAAAGTTAGACTGTCAGTCCTCTTGTACTTAAGTCGCATTGTGCCTTTTTGTAATAAATTCGGATGCAATTTCTGTGTGCTTCATCGTAAATAAGAAGGTCAGGGGATACAGTAAACCTGAAGTGAAGCATCGGAATCTAAAACTGGACTCACAGGAGAGGTTCAAATCATAGAAAGTTAGAGTGTCAGTCCTCTAGTACTTAAGTCGGCATTGTGCCTTTTGTATTAAATTCGGATGCAATTTCTGTGTTTCATCGTCAATAAGAAGGTCCAAGGTATACAGGAAACCTAAAGTGAAGCATCGGAACCTAAAACTGAACTCACAGGAGAGGTTCAAATCATAGAAAGTTAGAGTGTCAGTCCTCTTGTACATATGTCAGCATTGTGCCATTTGTATTAAATTCGGATGCAATTTCTGATCTTCATCGTCAATAAGAAGGTCTAATGGATACAGTAAACCTGAAGTGAAGCATCGGAATCTAAAAGTGGACTCACAGGAGAGGTTCAAATCATAGAAAGTGAGAGTGTCAGTTCTCTTTTACTTAAGTCGGCATTGTGCCTTTTGTATTAAATTCGGATGCAATTTCTGTGTTTCATCGTCAATAAGAAGGTCCATGGGATACAGTAAACCTGAAGTGAAGCATCGGAATCTAAAACTGGACTCACAGGAAAGGGTTCAAATCATAGAAAGTTAGAGTGTCTGTCCTCTTGTACTTAAGTCTGCATTGTAACTCTTGTATTAAATTCGGAAGCACTTTCTGTTTTTGATCATCAATAAGAAGTTCCAAGGTATACAGTAAACCTGAAGTGTACCATCGGAATCTAGAACTGGACTCACAGGAGAGGTTTAAATCAAAGAAAGTTAGAGTGTCTGTCCTCTTGTGCTTAAGTCTGCATTGTGCCTTTTGTATTAAATTTGGATGCAATTTCTGTGTTTCATCGTCAACAAGAAGGTCCAAGGTGTATAGTAAACCTGAAGTGAAGCATCTGAACCTAAAACTGGACTCACGGTGGAAGTTCAAATCATAGTAAATCAGAGTGACAGTCCTCTTGTACTTAACACTTCATAGTGCCTTTTGTATTAGTTTCGGATGCAATTTCTGTGTTTCATCGTCAATAAGAAAGTCCAAGGGATACAGTAAACCTGAAGTGAAGAATCGGAATCTAAAACTGGACTCACAGGAGAGGTTCAAATCATAGAAAGTTAGAGTGTCAGTCCTCTTCTACTTACGTCGGCATTGTGCCTTTTGTATTAAATTCGCATGGAATTTCTGTGTTTCATCGTATATAAGAAGGTCCAAGGTATACAGTAAATCTGAAGTGAAGCATCGGAATCTAAAACTGGACTCACAGGTGAGGTTCAAATCATAGAAAGTTAGAGTGTGAGTCCTCTTGTACTTTAGTCGGCATTGTGCCTTTTGTATTAAATTCGGATGCAATTTCTGTGTTTCATCGTCAGTAAGAAGGACCAAGGGATACAGTAAACCTGAAGTGAAGCATCGGAATCCAAAACTAGACTCACAGGAGAGGTTCAAATCATAGAAAGTTAGACTGTCCGTCCTCTTGTACTTAAGTCGGCATTGTGCCTTTTGTAATAAATTCAGATGCAATTTCTGTGCTTCATCGCAAATAAGAAGGTCAAGGGATACAGTAAACCTGAAGTGAAGCATCGGAATCTAAAATAGGACTCACAGGAGAGGTTCAAATCATAGAAAGTTAGAGTGTCAGTCCTCTTGTACTTAAGTCTGCATTGTGCCTTTTGTATTAAATTCTGATGCAATTTCTGTGTTTCATCGTCAATAAGAGGGTCCAAGGTATACAGGAAACCTAAAGTGAAGCATCGGAATCTAAAACTGGACTCACAGGAGAGGTTCAAATCGTAGAAAGTTAGAGTGTCAGTCCTCTTGTACTTAAGTCGGCATTGTGTCATTTGTATTAAATCCGGATGCAGTTTCTGTGTTTCATCGCCAGTAAGAAGGTCCAAGGGATACAGTAGATCTGAAGTGAAGCATCGGAATCTAAAACTGGACTCACAGGAGAGGTTGAAATCATAGAACATTGTTGTGTCAGTCCTCTTGTACTTAAGTCGGCATTTTGCCTTTTGTATTAAATTGGGATGGAGTTTCTGTGTTTCATCGTCTATAAGAATGTCCAAGGCTACAGTAAACCTGAAGTGAAGCATCGGAATCTTAAACTGCACTCACAGGAGAGGTTCAAATCATAGAAAGTGTGAGTCCTCATGTACTTCAGTCCCCATTGTGCCTTTTGCATTAAATTCGGATGTAATTTCTGTGTTTGATCGCCAATAAGAAGGTCCAACGTAAACAGTAAACATGAAGTTGAGCATCCTAATCTAAAACTCAACTCACATTGAGGTTCAAATCATAGAAAGTTATAGGGTCAGTCCTCTTGTACTTAAGTCGGCATTGTGCATTTTGTATTAATTTCGGATGCAATTTCTGTGTTTCATCGTCAATAGGAAGGTCTTCGGTATACTGTAAACCTGAAGTGAAGCATCGGAATCTAAAACTGGACTCACAAGAGAGGTTCAAATCGTAGAAAGTGAGAGTGTCAGTCCTCATGTACTTAAGCAGGCATTGTGCCTTTTGTAATAAATTCGGATGGAATTTCTGTGTTTCATCGTCTATAGCAATGTCCAAGGCTACAGTAAACCTGAAGTGAAGCATCGGAATCTAAAACTGCGCTCACAGGAGAGGTTCAAATCATAGAAAGTGTGAGTGTCAGTCCACATGTACTTCAGTCGGCATTGTGCCTTTTGCATTAAATTCGGATGCAATTTCTGTGTTTGATCATCAATAATAAAGTCCAAGGTATACGGTAAACATGAAGTTAAGCATCAGAATCTAAAACTCAACTCACATTAGAGGTTCAAATCATAGAAGGTTATAGGGTCAGTCCTCTTGTACTTAAGTCGGCATTGTGCATTTTGTATTAATTTCGGATGCAATTTCTGTGTTTCATCGTCAATAAGAAGGTCTTCGGTATACTGTAAACCTGAAGTGAAGCAACGGAATCTAAAACTGGACTCACAAGAGAGGTTCAAATCATAGAAAGTGAGAGTATCAGTCCTCATGTACTTAAGCCGGCATTGTGCCTTTTGTATTAAATTCGGATGCAATTTCTGTGTTTGATCATCAAAAAGAAGGTCCAAGGTATACAGTAAACATGAAGTTAAGCATCGGAATCTAAAACTCAACTCACAGGAGAGGTTCACATCATAGAAAGTTAGAGTTACAGTCCTCTTGTACTTAAGTCGGCATTGTGCCTTTTGTATTAAATTCGGATGCAATTTCTGTGTTTCATCGTCAATAAGAAGGTCCAAGGGATACAGTAAACCTGAAGTGAAGCATCGGAATCTAAAACTAGACTCACAGGAGAGGTTCAAATCATAGAAAGTTAGACTGTCAGTCCTCATGTGCCTAAGTCGGCATTTTGCCTTTTGTAATAAATTCGGATGCAATTTCTGTGCTTCATCGTAAATAAGATGGTCAAGGGATACAGTAAACCTGAAGTGAAGCATCGGAATCTAAAACTGGACTTACAGGAGAGGTTCAAATCATAGAAAATTAGAGTGTCAGTCCTCTTGTACTTAAGTCGGCATTGTGCCTTTTGTATTAAATTCGGATGCAATTTCTGTGTTTCATCGTCAATAAGAAGGTCCAAGGGATACAGTAATCCTGAAGTGAAGCATCGGAATCTAAAACTAGACTCACAGGAGAGGTTCAAATCATAGAAAATTAGACTGTCAGTCCTCTTGTACTTAAGTCGGCATTGTGCCTTTTGTAATAAATTCGGATGCAATTTCTGTGTGCTTCATCGTAAATAAGAAGGTCGGGGGATACAGTAAACCTGAAGTGAAGCATCGGAATCTAAAACTGGACTCACAGGAGAGGTTCAAATCATAGAAAGTTAGAGTGTCTGTCCTCTTGTACTTAAGTCGGCATTGTGCCTTTTGTATTAAATTCGGATGCAATTTCTGTGTTTCATCGTCAATAAGAAGGTCCAAGGTATACAGGAAACATAAAGTGAAGCATCGGAACCTAAAACTGAACTCACAGGAGAGGTTCAAATCATAGAAAGTTAGAGTGTCAGTCCTCTTGTACATAAGTCAGCATTGTGCAATTTGTAGTAAATTCGGATGCAATTTCTGATCTTCATCGTCAATAAGAAGGTCTATTGGATACAGTAAACCTGAAGTGAAGCATCGGAATCAAAAAGTGGACTCACAGGAGAGGTTCAAATCATAGAAAGTGAGTGTGTCAGTTCTCTTGTACTTAAGTCGGCATTGTGCCTTTTGTATTAAATTCGGATGCAATTTCTGTGTTTCATCGTCAATAAGAAGGTCCATGGGATACAGTAAACCTGAAGTGAAGCATCGGAATCTAAAACTGGACTCACAGGAGAGGTTTAAATCAAAGAAAGTTAGAGTGTCTGTCCTCTTGTGCTTAAGTCTGCATTGTGCCTTTTGTATTAAATTTGGATGCAATTTCTGTGTTTCATCGTCAACAAGAAGGTCCAAGGTGTATAGTAAACCTGAAGTGAAGCATCTGAACCTAAAACTGGGCTCACAGTGGAAGTTCAAATCATAGTAAGTCAGAGTGACAGTCCTCTTGTACTTAACACTTCATAGTGCCTTTTGTATTAGTTTCGGATGCAATTTCTGTGTTTCATCGTCAATAAGAAGGTCCAAGGTATACAGTAAACCTGAAGTGAAACATCGGATTCTAAAACTGGACTCACAGGTGAGGTTCAAATCATAGAAAGTTACAGTGTGAGTCCTCTTGTACTTAAGTCGGCATTGTGCCTTTTGTATTAAATTTGGATGCAATTTCTGTGTTTCAACGTCAATAAGAACGTCCAAGGTATATAGTAAACCTGAAGTGAAGCATCTGAAACTAAAACTGGACTCACAGGAAAGGTTCAAATCATAGAGGGTTAGAGTGTCTGTCCTCTTCTACTTACGTCGGCATTGTGCCTTTTGTATTAAATTCGCATGGAATTTCTGTGTTTCATCGTATATAAGAAGGTCCAAGGTATACAGTTAATCTGAAGTGATGCATCGGAATCTAAAACTGGACTCACAGGTGAGGTTCAAATCATAGAAAGTTAGAGGGTGAGTCCTCCTGTACTTTAGTCGGCATTGTGCCTTTTGTATTAAATTCGGATGCAATTTCTGTATTTAATCGTTAAGAAGAAGGACCAAGGGATACAGTAAACCTGAAGTGAAGAATCGGAATCTAAAACTGGACTCACAGGAGAGGTTCAAATCATAGAAAGTTAGAGTGTTAGTCCTCTTGTACTTAAGTCAGCATTGGCCTTTTGTATTAAATTCGGATGCAATTTCTGTGTTTGATCATCAATAAGAAGGTCCAAAGTATACAGTAAACCTGAAGTGAAGCATCGGAATCTAAAACTTAACTCACAATACAGGTTCAAATCATAGAAAATTAATATGTCAGTCCTCTTGTACTTAAGTCGTAATTTTGCCTTTTGTATTAAATTCGGATGGAATTTCTGTGTTTCATCGTCTATAGGAAAGTCCAAGGCTACAGTAAACCTGAAGTGAAGCATCAGAATCTAAAACTGCGCTCACAGGAGAGGTTCAAATCATAGAAAGTGTGAGTGTCAGTCCACATGTACTTCAGTCGGCATTGTGCCTTTTGCATTAAATTCGGATGCAATTTCTGTGTTTGATCATCAATAATAAGGTCCAAGGTATACAGTAAACATGAAGTTAAGCATCAGAATCTAAAACTCAACTCACATTAGAGGTTCAAATCATAGAAGGTTGTAGGGTCAGTCCTCTTGTACTTAAGTCGGCATTGTGCATTTTGTATTAATTTCGGATGCAATTTCTGTGTTTCATCGTCAATAAGAAGGTCTTTGGTATACTGTAAACCTGAAGTGAAGCATCGGAATCTAAAACTGGACTCACAAGAGAGGTTCAAATCATAGAAAGTGGGAGTATCAGTCCTCACGCACTTAAGCCGGCATTGTGCCTTTTGTATTAAATTCGGATGCAATTTCTGTGTTTGATCATCAATAAGAAGGTCCAAGGTATACAGTAAACATGAAGTTAAGCATCGGAATCTAAAACTAAACTCGCAGGAGAGGTTCACATCATAGAAAGTTAGAGTTACAGTCCTCTTGTACTTAAGTCGGCGTTGTGCCTTTTGTATTAAATTCGGATGCAATTTCTGTGTTTCATCGTCAATAAGAAGGTCCAAGGGTTACAGTAAACCTGAAGTGAAGCATCGGAATCTAAAACTAGACTCACAGGAGAGGTTCAATTCATAGAAAGTTAGACTGTCAGTCCTCATGTACCTAAGTCGGCATTGTGCCTTTTGTAATAAATTCGGATGCAATTTCTGTACTTCATCGTAAATAAGAAGGTCAAGGGATACAGTAAACCTGAAGTGAAGCATCGGAATCTAAAACTGGACTCACAGGAGAGGTTCAAATCATAGAAAGTTAGAGTGTCAGTCCTCTTGTACTTAAGTCGGCATTGTGCCTTTTGTATTAAATTCGGATGCAATTTCTGTGTTTCATCGTCAATAAGAAGGTCCAAGGTATACAGTAAACCTGAAGTGAAGCATCGGAATCTAAAACTGGTTTCACAGGAGAGGTTCAAATCATAGAAAGTGAGAGTGTCAGTTCTCTTGTACTTAAGTCGGCGTTGTGCCTTTTGTATTAAATTCGGATGCAATTTCTGTGTTTCATCGTCAATAAGAAGGTCCATGGGATACAGTAAACCTGAAGTGAAGCATCGGAATCTAAAACTGGACTCACAGTATAGGTTCAAATCATAGAAAGTTAGAGTGTCTGTCCTCTTGTACTTAAGTCTGCATTGTAACTTTTGCATTAAATTCGGAAGCAATTTCTGTTTTTGATCATCAATAAGAAGTTCCAAGGTATACAGTAAACCTGAAGTGTAGCATCTGAATCTAAAACTGGACTCACAGGAGAGATTTAAATCAAAGAAAGTTAGAGTGTCAGTCCTCTTGTGCTTAAGTCTGCATTGTGCCTTTTGTATTAAATTTGGATGCAATATCTGTGTTTCATCGTCAATAAGAAGGTCCAAGGTATATATTAAACCTGAAGTGAAGCATCTGAATCTAAAACTGGACTCACAGGAGAGGTTCAAATCATAGAAAGTTAGAGTGTCAGTCCTCTTCTACTTACGTCGGCATTGTGCCTTTTGTATTCAATTCCCATGGAAATTCTGTGTTTCATCGTCAATAAGAAGGTCCAAGGTATACAGTAAATCTGAAGTGAAGCATCGGAATCTAAAACCGAACTCACAGGTGAGGTTCAAATCATAGAAAATTAGAGTGTGAGTCCTCTTGTACTTAAGTCGGCCTTGTGCCTTTTGTATTAAATTCGGTTGCAATTTCTGTGTTTCATCGTCAATAAGAAGGACCAAGGGATACAGTAAACCTGAAGTGAAGAATCGGAATCTAAAACTGGACTCACAGGAGAGGTTCAAATCATAGAAAGTTAGAGTGTCAGTCCTCTTGTACTTAAGTCAGCATTGGCCTTTTGTATTAAATTCGGATGCAACTTCTGTGTTTGATCATCAATAAGAAGGTCCAAGGTATACAGTAAACCTGAAGTGAAGCATCGGAATCTAAAACTTAACTCACAATACAGGTTCAAATCATAGAAAATTAATGTGTCAGTCCTCTTGTACTTAAGTCGGCATTTTGCCTTTTGTATTAAATTCGGTTGGAATTTCTGTGTTTCATCGTCAGTAAGAAGGTCCAAGGTATACAGTAAACCTGAAGTGAAGCATACGAATCTAAAACTGGACTCACAGGAGAGGTTCAAATCATAGAAAGTTAGAGTGTCAGTCCTCTTGTACTTATGTCTGCATTGGCCTTTTGTATTAAATTCGGATGCAACTACTGTGTTTGATCAACAATAAGAAGGACCAAGGTATACAGTAAACCTGAAGTGAAGCATCGGAATCTAAAACTGGACTCACAGGAGAGGTTTAAGTCAAAGAAAGTCAGAGTGTCTGTCCTCTTGTACTTAAGTCGGCATTGTGCCTTTTGTATTAAATTCGGATGCAATTTCTGTGTTTCATCGTCAGTAAGAAGCTCCAAGGGATAGAGTAAACCTGAAGTGAAACATCGCAATCTTAAACCGGACTCACAGGACAGGTTCAAATCATAGAAAGTTAGAGTGTCTGTCCTCTTGTGCTTAAGTCTGCATTGTGCCTTTTGTATTAAATTTGGATGCAATTTCTGTGTTTCATCGTCAACAAGAAGGTCCAAGGTGTATAGTGAACCTGAAGTGAAGCATCTGAACCTAAAACTGGACTCACGGTGGAAGTTCAAATCATAGTAAATCAGAGTGACAGTCCTCTTGTACTTAACACTTCATAGTGCCTTTTGTATTAGTTTCGGATGCAATTTCTGTGTTTCATCGTCAATAAGAAAGTCCAAGGGATACAGTAAACCTGAAGTGAAGAATCGGAATCTAAAACTGGACTCACAGGAGAGGTTCAAATCATAGAAATTTAGAGTGTCAGTCCTCTTCTACTTACGTCGGCATTGTGCCTTTTGTATTAAATTCGCATGGAATTTCTGTGTTTCATCGTATATAAGAAGGTCCAAGGTATACAGTAAATCTGAAGTGAAGCATCGGAATCTAAAACTGGACTCACAGGTGAGGTTCAAATCATAGAAAGTTAGAGTGTGAGTCCTCTTGTACTTTAGTCGGCATTGTGCCTTTTGTATTAAATTCGGATGAAATTTCTGTGTTTCATCGTCAGTAAGAAGGACCAAGTGATACAGTAAACCTGAAGTGAAGCATCGGAATCTAAAACTAGACTCACAGGAGAGGTTCAAATCATAGAAAGTTAGACTGTCCGTCCTCTTGTACTTAAGTCGGCATTGTGCCTTTTGTAATAAATTCAGATGCAATTTCTGTGCTTCATCGCAAATAAGAAGGTCAAGGGATACAGTAAACCTGAAGTGAAGCATCGGAATCTAAAATAGGACTCACAGGAGAGGTTCAAATCATAGAAAGTTAGAGTGTCAGTCCTCTTGTACTTAAGTCTGCATTGTGCCTTTTGTATTAAATTCTGATGCAATTTCTGTGTTTCATCGTCAATAAGAGGGTCCAAGGTATACAGGAAACCTAAAGTGAAGCATCGGAATCTAAAACTGGACTCACAGGAGAGGTTCAAATCGTAGGAAGTTAGAGTGTCAGTCCTCTTGTACTTAAGTCGGCATTGTGTCATTTGTATTAAATCCGGATGCAGTTTCTGTGTTTCATCGCCAGTAAGAAGGTCCAAGGGATACAGTAGATCTGAAGTGAAGCATCGGAATCTAAAACTGGACTCACAGGAGAGGTTCAAATCATAGAAAATTATTGTGTCAGTCCTCTTGTACTTAAGTCGGCATTTTGCCTTTTGTATTAAATTGGGATGGAGTTTCTGTGTTTCATCGTCTATAAGAATGTCCAAGGCTACAGTAAACCTGAAGTGAAGCATCGGAATCTTAAACTGCACTCACAGGAGAGGTTCAAATCATAGAAAGTGTGAGTCCTCATGTACTTCAGTCGCCATTGTGCCTTTTGCATTAAATTCGGATGTAATTTCTGTGTTTGATCACCAATAAGAAGGTCCAACGTAAACAGTAAACATGAAGTTGAGCATCCTAGTCTAAAACTCAACTCACATTGAGGTTCAAATCATAGAAAGTTATAGGGTCAGTCCTCTTGTACTTAAGTCGGCATTGTGCATTTTGTATTAATTTCGGATGCAATTTCTGTGTTTCATCGTCAATAGGAAGGTCTTCGGTATACTGTAAACCTGAAGTGAAGCATCGGAATCTAAAACTGGACTCACAAGAGAGGTTCAAATCGTAGAAAGTGAGAGTGTCAGTCCTCATGTACTTAAGCAGGCATTGTGCCTTTTGTAATAAATTTGGATGGAATTTCTGTGTTTCATCGTCTATAGGAATGTCCAAGGCTACAGTAAACCTGAAGTGAAGCATCGGAATCTAAAACTGCGCTCACAGGAGAGGTTCAAATCATAGAAAGTGTGAGTGTCAGTCCACATGTACTTCAGTCGGCATGGTGCCTTTTGCATTAAATTCGGATGCAATTTCTGTGTTTGATCATCAATAATAAAGTCCAAGGTATACGGTAAACATGAAGTTAAGCATCAGAATCTAAAACTCAACTCACATTAGAGGTTCAAATCATAGAAGGTTATAGGGTCAGTCCTCTTGTACTTAAGTCGGCATTGTGCATTTTGTATTAATTTCGGATGCAATTTCTGTGTTTCATCGTCAATAAGAAGGTCTTCGGTATACTGTAAACCTGAAGTGAAGCAACGGAATCTAAAACTGGACTCACAAGAGAGGTTCAAATCATAGAAAGTGAGAGTATCAGTCCTCATGTACTTAAGCCGGCATTGTGCCTTTTGTATTAAATTCGGATGCAATTTCTGTGTTTGATCATCAAAAAGAAGGTCCAAGGTATACAGTAAACATGAAGTTAAGCATCGGAATCTAAAACTCAACTCACAGGAGAGGTTCACATCATAGAAAGTTAGAGTTACAGTCCTCTTGTACTTAAGTCGGCATTGTGCCTTTTGTATTAAATTCGGATGCAATTTCTGTGTTTCATCGTCAATAAGAAGGTCCAAGGGATACAGTAAACCTGAAGTGAAGCATCGGAATCTAAAACTAGACTCACAGGAGAGGTTCAAATCATAGAAAGTTAGACTGTCAGTCCTCATGTACCTAAGTCGGCATTTTGCCTTTTGTAATAAATTCGGATGCAATTTCTGTGCTTCATCGTAAATAAGAAGGTCAAGGGATACAGTAAACCTGAAGTGAAGCATCGGAATCTAAAACTGGACTCACAGGAGAGGTTCAAATCATAGAAAATTAGAGTGTCAGTCCTCTTGTACTTAAGTCGGCATTGTGCCTTTTGTATTAAATTCGGATGCAATTTCTGTGTTTCATCGTCAATAAGAAGGTCCAAGGGATACAGTAATCCTGAAGTGAAGCATCGGAATCTAAAACTAGACTCACAGGAGAGGTTCAAATCATAGAAAATTAGACTGTCAGTCCTCTTGTACTTAAGTCGGCATTGTGCCTTTTGTAATAAATTCGGATGCAATTTCTGTGTGCTTCATCGTAAATAAGAAGGTCAGGGGATACAGTAAACCTGAAGTGAAGCATCGGAATCTAAAACTGGACTCACAGGAGAGGTTCAAATCATAGAAAGTTAGAGTGTCAGTCCTCTTGTACTTAAGTCGGCATTGTGCCTTTTGTATTAAATTCGGATGCAATTTCTGTGTTTTATCGTCAATAAGAAGGTCCAAGGTATACAGGAAACCTAAAGTGAAGCATCGGAACCTAAAACTGAACTCACAGGAGAGGTTCAAATCATAGAAAGTTAGAGTGTCAGTCCTCTTGTACATAAGTCAGCATTGTGCAATTTGTAGTAAATTCGGATGCAATTTCTGATCTTCATCGTCAATAAGAAGGTCTATTGGATACAGTAAACCTGAAGTGAAGCATCGGAATCTAAAAGTGGACTCACAGGAGAGGTTCAAATCATAGAAAGTGAGTGTGTCAGTTCTCTTGTACTTAAGTCGGCATTGTGCCTTTTGTATTAAATTCGGATGCAATTTCTGTGTTTCATCGTCAATAAGAAGGTCCATGGGATACAGTAAACCTGAAGTGAAGCATCGGAATCTAAAACTGGACTCACAGGAGAGGTTCAAACCATAGAAAGTTAGAGTGTCTGTCCTCTTGTACTTAAGTCTGCATTGTAACTTTTGTATTAAATTCGGAAGCACTTTCTGTTTTTGATCATCAATAAGAAGTTCCAAGGTATACAGTAAACCTGAAGTGTACCATCGGAATCTAAAACTGGACTCACAGGAGAGGTTTAAATCAAAGAAAGTTAGAGTGTCTGTCCTCTTGTGCTTAAGTCTGCATTGTGCCTTTTGTATTAAATTTGGATGCAATTTCTGTGTTTCATCGTCAACAAGAAGGTCCAAGGTGTATAGTAAACCTGAAGTGAAGCATCTGAACCTAAAACTGGGCTCACAGTGGAAGTTCAAATCATAGTAAGTCAGAGTGACAGTCCTCTTGTACTTAACACTTCATAGTGCCTTTTGTATTAGTTTCGGATGCAATTTCTGTGTTTCATCGTCAATAAGAAGGTCCAAGGTATACAGTAAACCTGAAGTGAAACATCGGATTCTAAAACTGGACTCACAGGTGAGGTTCAAATCATAGAAAGTTACAGTGTGAGTCCTCTTGTACTTAAGTCGGCATTGTGCCTTTTGTATTAAATTTGGATGCAATTTCTGTGTTTCAACGTCAATAAGAACGTCCAAGGTATATAGTAAACCTGAAGTGAAGCATCTGAAACTAAAACTGGACTCACAGGAAAGGTTCAAATCATAGTGAGTTAGAGTGTCAGTCCACTTCTACTTACGTCGGCATTGTGCCTTTTGTATTAAATTCGCATGGAATTTCTGTGTTTCATCGTATATAAGAAGGTCCAAGGTATACAGTTAATCTGAAGTGATGCATCGGAATCTTAAACAGGACTCACAGGTGAGGTTCAAATCATAGAAAGTTAGAGGGTGAGTCCTCCTGTACTTTAGTCGGCATTGTGCCTTTTGTATTAAATTCGGATGCAATTTCTGTGTTTAATCGTCAAGAAGAAGGACCAAGGGATACAGTAAACCTGAAGTGAAGAATCGGAATCTAAAACTGGACTCACAGCAGAGGTTCAAATCATAGAAAGTTAGAGTGTTAGTCCTCTTGTACTTAAGTCAGCATTGGCCTTTTGTATTAAATTCGGATGCAATTTCTGTGTTTGATCATCAATAAGAAGGTCCAAAGTATACAGTAAACCTGAAGTGAAGCATCGGAATCTAAAACTTAACTCACAATACAGGTTCAAATCATAGAAAATTAATATGTCAGTCCTCTTGTACTTAAGTCGTAATTTTGCCTTTTGTATTAAATTCGGATGGAATTTCTGTGTTTCATCGTCTATAGGAAAGTCCAAGGCTACAGTAAACCAGAAGTGAAGCATCGGAATCTAAAACTGCGCTCACAGGAGAGGTTCAAATCATAGAAAGTGTGAGTGTCAGTCCACATGTACTTCAGTCGGCATTGTGCCTTATGCATTAAATTCGGATGCAATTTCTGTGTTTGATCATCAATAATAAGGTCCAAGGTATACAGTAAACATGAAGTTAAGCATCAGAATCTAAAACTCAACTCACATTAGAGGTTCAAATCATAGAAGGTTATAGGGTCAGTCCTCTTGTACTTAAGTCGGCATTGTGCATTTTGTATTAATTTCGGATGCAATTTCTGTGTTTCATCGTCAATAAGAAGGTCTTTGGTATACTGTAAACCTGAAGTGAAGCATCGGAATCTAAAACTGGACTCACAAGAGAGGTTCAAATCATAGAAAGTGGGAGTATCAGTCCTCACGCACTTAAGCCGGCATTGTGCCTTTTGTATTAAATTCGGATGCAATTTCTGTGTTTGATCATCAATAAGAAGGTCCAAGGTATACAGTAAACATGAAGTTAAGCATCGGAATCTAAAACTAAACTCGCAGGAGAGGTTCACATCATGGAAAGTTAGAGTTACAGTCCTCTTGTACTTAAGTCGGCATTGTGCCTTTTGTATTAAATTCGGATGCAATTTCTGTGTTTCATCGTCAATAAGAAGGTCCAAGGGTTACAGTAAACCTGAAGTGAAGCATCGGAATCTAAAACTAGACTCACAGGAGAGGTTCAAATCATAGAAAGTTAGACTGTCAGTCCTCATGTACCTAAGTCGGCATTGTGCCTTTTGTAATAAATTCGGATGCAATTTCTGTACTTCATCGTAAATAAGAAGGTCAAGGGATACAGTAAACCTGAAGTGAAGCATCGGAATCTAAAACTGGACTCACAGGAGAGGTTCAAATCATAGAAAGTTAGAGTGTCAGTCCTCTTGTACTTAAGTCGGCATTGTGCCTTTTGTATTAAATTCGGATGCAATTTCTGTGTTTCATCGTCAATAAGAAGGTCCAAGGTATACAGTAAACCTGAAGTGAAGCATCGGAATCTAAAACTGGTTTCACAGGAGAGGTTCAAATCATAGAAAGTGAGAGTGTCAGTTCTGTTGTACTTAAGTCGGCGTTGTGCCTTTTGTATTAAATTCGGATGCAATTTCTGTGTTTCATCGTCAATAAGAAGGTCCATGGGATACAGTAAACCTGAAGTGAAGCATCGGAATCTAAAACTGGACTCACAGTATAGGTTCAAATCATAGAAAGTTAGAGTGTCTGTCCTCTTGTACTTAAGTCTGCATTGTAACTTTTGCATTAAATTCGGAAGCAATTTCTGTTTTTGATCATCAATAAGAAGTTCCAAGGTATACAGTAAACCTGAAGTGTAGCATCGGAATCTAAAACTGGACTCACAGGAGAGATTTAAATCAAAGAAAGTTAGAGTGTCAGTCCTCTTGTGCTTAAGTCTGCATTGTGCCTTTTGTATTAAATTTGGATGCAATATCTGTGTTTCATCGTCAATAAGAAGGTCCAAGGTATATACTAAACCTGAAGTGAAGCATCTGAATCTAAAACTGGACTCACAGGAGAGGTTCAAATCATAGAAAGTTAGAGTGTCAGTCCTCTTCTACTTACGTCGGCATTGTGCCTTTTGTATTAAATTCCCATGGAAATTCTGTGTTTCATCGTCAATAAGAAGGTCCAAGGTATACAGTAAATCTGAAGTGAAGCATCGGAATCTAAAACCGAACTCACAGGTGAGGTTCAAATCATAGAAAATTAGAGTGTGAGTCCTCTTGTACTTAAGTCGGCCTTGTGCCTTTTGTATTAAATTCGGATGCAATTTCTGTGTTTCATCGTCAATAAGAAGGACCAAGGGATACAATAAACCTGAAGTGAAGAATCGGAATCTAAAACTGGACTCACAGGAGAGGTTCAAATCATAGAAAGTTAGAGTGTCAGTCCTCTTGTACTTAAGTCAGCATTGGCCTTTTGTATTAAATTCGGATGCAACTTCTGTGTTTGATCATCAATAAGAAGGTCCAAGGTATACAGTAAACCTGAAGTGAAGCATCGGAATCTAAAACTTAACTCACAATACAGGTTCAAATCATAGAAAATTAGTGTGTCAGTCCTCTTGTACTTAAGTCGGCATTTTGCCTTTTGTATTAAATTCGGTTGGAATTTCTGTGTTTCATCGTCAGTAAGAAGGTCCAAGGTATACAGTAAACCTGAAGTGAAGCATACGATCCTAAAACTGGACTCACAGGAGAGGTTCAAATCATAGAAAGTTAGAGTTTCAGTCCTCTTGTACTTATGTCAGCATTGGCCTTTTGTATTAAATTCGGATGCAACTACTGTGTTTGATCAACAATAAGAAGGACCAAGGTATACAGTAAACCTGAAGTGAAGCATCGGAATCTAAAACTGGACTCACAGGAGAGGTTTAAGTCAAAGAAAGTCAGAGTGTCTGTCCTCTTGTACTTAAGTCGGCATTGTGCCTTTTGTATTAAATTCGGATGCAATTTCTGTGTTTCATCGTCAGTAAGAAGCTCCAAGGGATACAGTAAACCTGAAGTGAAACATCGGAATCTAAAACCGGACTCACAGGACAGGTTCAAATCATAGAAAGTTAGAGTGTCAGTCCTCTTGTACTTAAGTCGGCATTGTGCCTTTTGCATTAAATTCGGATTCAATTTCTGTGTTCGATCATCAATAAGAAAGTCCAAGGTATACAGTAAACCTGAAGTGATGCATAGGAATCTAAAACTCAACTCACAGGAGAGGATCAAATCAGAGAAAGTTATAGTGTCAGTCCGCTGGCACTTAAGTCGGCATTGTGCCTTTTGTATTAAATTCGGATGCAATTTATGTGTTTCATCGTCAGTAAGAAGGTCCAAGGTATACAGTAAACCTGAAGTGAAGCATCGGAATCTAAAACTGGACTCCCAGGAGAAGTTTAAATCAAAGAAAGTTAGAGTGTCAGTCCTCTTGTACTAAAGTCGGCATTGTGCCTTTTGTATTAAATTCGGATGCAATTTCTGTGTTTCATCGTCAATAAGAAGGTCCAAGGTATATAGTAAACCTGAAGTGAAGCTTCTGAACCTAAAACTGGACTCACAGTGGAGGTTCAAATCATAGAAAGTCAGAGTGACAGTCCTCTTGTACTTAACACTTCATAGTGCCTTTTGTATTAGATTCGGATGCAATTTCTGTGTTTCATCGTCAATAAGAAGGTCCAAGGTATACAGTAAACCTGAAGTGAAACATCAGAATCAAAAACTGGACTCACAGGTGAGGTTCAAATCATAGAAACTTAGAGTGTGAGTCCTCTTGTACTTAAGTCGGCATTGTGCCATTTGTATTAAATTTGGATGCAATTTCTGTGTTTCAACGTCAATAAGAAGGTCCAAGGTATATGGTAATCCTGAAGTGAAGCATCTGAATCTAAAACTGGACTCACAGGAGAGGTTCAAATCATAGAAAGTTAGAGTGTCAGTCCTCTTCTACTTACGTCGGTATTGTGCCTTTTGTATTAAATTCGCATGGAATTTCTGTGTTTCAACGTCAGTAAGAAGGTCCAAGGTATACAGTAAATCTGAAGTGGAGCATCGGAATCTAAAACTGGACTCACAGGTGAGGTTCAAATCATAGAAAATTAGAGTGTGAGTCCTCTTGTACTTAAGTCGGCCTTGTGCCTTTTGTATTAATTTCGGATGCAATATCTGTGTTTCATCGTCAATAAGAAGGACCAAGGGATACAGTAAACGTGAAGTGAAGAATCGGAATCTAAAACTGGACTCACAGGAGAGGTTCAAATCATAGAAAGTTAGAGTGTCAGTCCTCTTGTACTTATGTCAGCATTGGCCTTTTGTATTAAATTCGGATGCAACTACTGTGTTTGATCAACAATAAGAAGGACCAAGGTATACAGTAAACCTGAAGTGAAGCATCGGAATCTAAAACTTAACTCACAATACAGGTTCAAATCATAGAAAATTAATGTGTCAGTCCTCTTGTACTTAAGTCGGCATTTTGCCTTTTGTATTAAATTCGGTTGGAATTTCTGTGTTTCATCGTCAGTAAGAAGGTCCAAGGTATACAGTAAACCTGAAGTGAAGCATACGATCCTAAAACTGGACTCACAGGAGAGGTTCAAATCATAGAAAGTTAGAGTTTCAGTCCTCTTGTACTTAAGTCGGCATTGTGCCTTTTGTATTAAATTCGGATGCAATTTCTGTGTTTCATCGTCAATAAGAAGGTCCAAGGTATACAGTAAACCTGAAGTGAAGCATCGGAATCTAAAACTGGACTCACAGGAGAGGTTCAAATCATAGAAAGTTAGAGTGTCAGTCCTCTTGTACTTAAGTCGGCATTGTGCCTTTTGTATTAAATTCGGATGCAATTTCTGTGTTTCATCGTCAATAAGAAGGTCCAAGGTATACAGTAAACCTGAAGTGAAGCATCGGAATCTAAAACTGGTTTCACAGGAGAGGTTCAAATCATAGAAAGTGAGAGTGTCAGTTCTCTTGTACTTAAGTCGGCGTTGTGCCTTTTGTATTAAATTGGGATGCAATTTCTGTGTTTCATCGTCAATAAGAAGGTCCATGGGATACAGTAAACCTGAAGTGAAGCATCGGAATCTAAAACTGGACTCACAGTATAGGTTCAAATCATAGAAAGTTAGAGTGTCTGTCCTCTTGTACTTAAGTCTGCATTGTAACTTTTGCATTAAATTCGGAAGCAATTTCTGTTTTTGATCATCAATAAGAAGTTCCAAGGTATACAGTAAACCTGAAGTGTAGCATCGGAATCTAAAACTGGACTCACAGGAGAGATTTAAATCAAAGAAAGTTAGAGTGTCAGTCCTCTTGTGCTTAAGTCTGCATTGTGCCTTTTGTGTTAAATTTGGATGCAATATCTGTGTTTCATCGTCAATAAGAAGGTCCAAGGTATATAGTAAACCTGAAGTGAAGCATCTGAATCTAAAACTGGACTCACAGGAGAGGTTCAAATCATAGAAAGTTAGAGTGTCAGTCCTCTTCTACTTACGTCGGCATTGTGCCTTTTGTATTAAATTCCCATGGAAATTCTGTGTTTCATCGTCAATAAGAAGGTCCAAGGTATACAGTAAATCTGAAGTGAAGCATCGGAATCTAAAACCGAACTCACAGGTGAGGTTCAAATCATAGAAAATTAGAGTGTGAGTCCTCTTGTACTTAAGTCGGCCTTGTGCCTTTTGTATTAAATTCGGATGCAATTTCTGTGTTTCATCGTCAATAAGAAGGACCAAGGGATACAGTAAACCTGAAGTGAAGAATCGGAATCTAAAACTGGACTCACAGGAGATGTTCAAATCATAGATAGTTAGAGTGTCAGTCCTCTTGTACTTAAGTCAGCATTGGCCTTTTGCATTAAATTCGGATTCAATTTCTGTGTTCGATCATCAATAAGAAAGTCCAAGGTATACAGTAAACCTGAAGTGATGCATCGGAATCTAAAACTCAACTCACAGGAGAGGATCAAATCAGAGAAAGTTATAGTGTCAGTCCGCTTGCACTTAAGTCGGCATTGTGCCTTTTGTATTAAATTCGGATGCAATTTATGTGTTTCATCGTCAGTAAGAAGGTCCAAGGTATACAGTAAACCTGAAGTGAAGCATCGGAATCTAAAACTGGACTCCCAGGAGAAGTTTAAATCAAAGAAAGTTAGAGTGTCAGTCCTCTTGTACTAAAGTCGGCATTGTGCCTTTTGTATTAAATTCGGATGCAATTTCTGTGTTTCATCGTCAATAAGAAGGTCCAAGGTATATAGTAAACCTGAAGTGAAGCTTCTGAACCTAAAACTGGACTCACAGTGGAGGTTCAAATCATAGAAAGTCAGAGTGACAGTCCTCTTGTACTTAACACTTCATAGTGCCTTTTGTATTAGATTCGGATGCAATTTCTGTGTTTCATCGTCAATAAGAAGGTCCAAGGTATACAGTAAACCTGAAGTGAAACATCAGAATCAAAAACTGGACTCACAGGTGAGGTTCAAATCATAGAAACTTAGAGTGTGAGTCCTCTTGTACTTAAGTCGGCATTGTGCCATTTGTATTAAATTTGGATGCAATTTCTGTGTTTCAACGTCAATAAGAAGGTCCAAGGTATATGGTAATCCTGAAGTGAAGCATCTGAATCTAAAACTGGACTCACAGGAGAGGTTCAAATCATAGAAAGTTAGAGTGTCAGTCCTCTTCTACTTACGTCGGTATTGTGCCTTTTGTATTAAATTCGCATGGAATTTCTGTGTTTCAACGTCAATAAGAAGGTCCAAGGTATACAGTAAATCTGAAGTGGAGCATCGGAATCTAAAACTGGACTCACAGGTGAGGTTCAAATCATAGAAAATTAGAGTGTGAGTCCTCTTGTACTTAAGTCGGCCTTGTGCCTTTTGTATTAATTTCGGATGCAATATCTGTGTTTCATCGTCAATAAGAAGGACCAAGGGATACAGTAAACGTGAAGTGAAGAATCGGAATCTAAAACTGGACTCACAGGAGAGGTTCAAATCATAGAAAGTTAGAGTGTCAGTCCTCTTGTACTTATGTCAGCATTGGCCTTTTGTATTAAATTCGGATGCAACTACTGTGTTTGATCAACAATAAGAAGGACCAAGGTATACAGTAAACCTGAAGTGAAGCATCGGAATCTAAAACTTAACTCACAATACAGGTTCAAATCATAGAAAATTAATGTGTCAGTCCTCTTGTACTTAAGTCGGCATTTTGCCTTTTGTATTAAATTCGGTTGGAATTTCTGTGTTTCATCGTCAGTAAGAAGGTCCACGGTATACAGTAAACCTGAAGTGAAGCATACGATCCTAAAACTGGACTCACAGGAGAGGTTCAAATCATAGAAAGTTAGAGTTTCAGTCCTCTTGTACTTAAGTCGGCATTGTGCCTTTTGTATTAATTTCGGATGCAATTTCTGTGTTTCATCGTCAATAAGAAGGTCCAAGGTATACAGTAAACCTGAAGTGAAGCATCGGAATCTAAAACTGGACTCACAGGAGAGGTTCAAATCATAGAAAGTTAGAGTGTCAGTCCTCTTGTACTTAAGTCGGCATTGTGCCTTTTGTATTAAATTCGGATGCAATTTCTGTGTTTCATCGTCAATAAGAAGGTCCAAGGTATACAGTAAACCTGAAGTGAAGCATCGGAATCTAAAACTGGTTTCACAGGAGAGGTTCAAATCATAGAAAGTGAGAGTGTCAGTTCTCTTGTACTTAAGTCGGCGTTGTGCCTTTTGTATTAAATTCGGATGCAATTTCTGTGTTTCATCGTCAATAAGAAGGTCCATGGGATACAGTAAACCTGAAGTGAAGCATCGGAATCTAAAACTGGACTCACAGTATAGGTTCAAATCATAGAAAGTTAGAGTGTCTGTCCTCTTGTACTTAAGTCTGCATTGTAACTTTTGCATTAAATTCGGAAGCAATTTCTGTTTTTGATCATCAATAAGAAGTTCCAAGGTATACAGTAAACCTGAAGTGTAGCATCGGAATCTAAAACTGGACTCACAGGAGAGATTTAAATCAAAGAAAGTTAGAGTGTCAGTCCTCTTGTGCTTAAGTCTGCATTGTGCCTTTTGTGTTAAATTTGGATGCAATATCTGTGTTTCATCGTCAATAAGAAGGTCCAAGGTATATAGTAAACCTGAAGTGAAGCATCTGAATCTAAAACTGGACTCACAGGAGAGGTTCAAATCATAGAAAGTTAGAGTGTCAGTCCTCTTCTACTTACGTCGGCATTGTGCCTTTTGTATTAAATTCCCATGGAAATTCTGTGTTTCATCGTCAATAAGAAGGTCCAAGGTATACAGTAAATCTGAAGTGAAGCATCGGAATCTAAAACCGAACTCACAGGTGAGGTTCAAATCATAGAAAATTAGAGTGTGAGTCCTCTTGTACTTAAGTCGGCCTTGTGCCTTTTGTATTAAATTCGGATGCAATTTCTGTGTTTCATCGTCAATAAGAAGGACCAAGGGATACAGTAAACCTGAAGTGAAGAATCGGAATCTAAAACTGGACTCACAGGAGAGGTTCAAATCATAGAAAGTTAGAGTGTCAGTCCTCTTGTACTTAAGTCAGCATTGGCCTTTTGTATTAAATTCGGATGCAACTTCTGTGTTTGATCATCAATAAGAAGGTCCAAGGTATACAGTAAACCTGAAGTGAAGCATCGGAATCTAAAACTTAACTCACAATACAGGTTCAAATCATAGAAAATTAATGTGTCAGTCCTCTTGTACTTAAGTCGGCATTTTGCCTTTTGTATTAAATTCGGTTGGAATTTCTGTGTTTCATCGTCAGTAAGAAGGTCCAAGGTATACAGTAAACCTGAAGTGAAGCATACGATCCTAAAACTGGACTCACAGGAGAGGTTCAAATCATAGAAAGTTAGAGTTTCAGTCCTCTTGTACTTAAGTCGGCATTGTGCCTTTTGTATTAAATTCGGATGCAATTTCTGTGTTTCATCGTCAATAAGAAGGTCCAAGGTATACAGTAAACCTGAAGTGAAGCATCGGAATCTAAAACTGGACTCACAGGAGAGGTTCAAATCATAGAAAGTTAGAGTGTCAGTCCTCTTGTACTTAAGTCGGCATTGTGCCTTTTGTATTAAATTCGGATGCAATTTCTGTGTTTCATCGTCAATAAGAAGGTCCAAGGTATACAGTAAACCTGAAGTGAAGCATCGGAATCTAAAACTGGTTTCACAGGAGAGGTTCAAATCATAGAAAGTGAGAGTGTCAGTTCTCTTGTACTTAAGTCGGCGTTGTGCCTTTTGTATTAAATTCGGATGCAATTTCTGTGTTTCATCGTCAATAAGAAGGTCCATGGGATACAGTAAACCTGAAGTGAAGCATCGGAATCTAAAACTGGACTCACAGTATAGGTTCAAATCATAGAAAGTTAGAGTGTCTGTCCTCTTGTACTTAAGTCTGCATTGTAACTTTTGCATTAAATTCGGAAGCAATTTCTGTTTTTGATCATCAATAAGAAGTTCCAAGGTATACAGTAAACCTGAAGTGTAGCATCGGAATCTAAAACTGGACTCACAGGAGAGATTTAAATCAAAGAAAGTTAGAGTGTCAGTCCTCTTGTGCTTAAGTCTGCATTGTGCCTTTTGTGTTAAATTTGGATGCAATATCTGTGTTTCATCGTCAATAAGAAGGTCCAAGGTATATAGTAAACCTGAAGTGAAGCATCTGAATCTAAAACTGGACTCACAGGAGAGGTTCAAATCATAGAAAGTTAGAGTGTCAGTCCTCTTCTACTTACGTCGGCATTGTGCCTTTTGTATTAAATTCCCATGGAAATTCTGTGTTTCATCGTCAATAAGAAGGTCCAAGGTATACAGTAAATCTGAAGTGAAGCATCGGAATCTAAAACCGAACTCACAGGTGAGGTTCAAATCATAGAAAATTAGAGTGTGAGTCCTCTTGTACTTAAGTCGGCCTTGTGCCTTTTGTATTAAATTCGGATGCAATTTCTGTGTTTCATCGTCAATAAGAAGGACCAAGGGATACAGTAAACCTGAAGTGAAGAATCGGAATCTAAAACTGGACTCACAGGAGAGGTTCAAATCATAGAAAGTTAGAGTGTCAGTCCTCTTGTACTTAAGTCAGCATTGGCCTTTTGTATTAAATTCGGATGCAACTTCTGTGTTTGATCATCAATAAGAAGGTCCAAGGTATACAGTAAACCTGAAGTGAAGCATCGGAATCTAAAACTTAACTCACAATACAGGTTCAAATCATAGGAAATTAATGTGTCAGTCCTCTTGTACTTAAGTCGGCATTTTGCCTTTTGTATTAAATTCGGTTGGAATTTCTGTGTTTCATCGTCAGTAAGAAGGTCCAAGGTATACAGTAAACCTGAAGTGAAGCATACGATCCTAAAACTGGACTCACAGGAGAGGTTCAAATCATAGAAAGTTAGAGTTTCAGTCCTCTTGTACTTATGTCAGCATTGGCCTTTTGTATTAAATTCGGATGCAACTACTGTGTTTGATCAACAATAAGAAGGACCAAGGTATACAGTAAACCTGAAGTGAAGCATCGGAATCTAAAACTGGACTCACAGGAGAGGTTTAAGTCAAAGAAAGTCAGAGTGTCTGTCCTCTTGTACTTAAGTCGGCATTGTGCCTTTTGTATTAAATTCGGATGCAATTTCTGTGTTTCATCGTCAGTAAGAAGCTCCAAGGGATACAGTAAACCTGAAGTGAAACATCGGAATCTAAAACCGGACTCACAGGACAGGTTCAAATCATAGAAAGTTAGAGTGTCAGTCCTCTTGTACTTAAGTCGGCATTGTGCCTTTTGCATTAAATTCGGATTCAATTTCTGTGTTCGATCATCAATAAGAAAGTCCAAGGTATACAGTAAACCTGAAGTGATGCATCGGAATCTAAAACTCAACTCACAGGAGACTATCAAATCAGAGAAAGTTATAGTGTCAGTCCGCTTGCACTTAAGTCGGCATTGTGCCTTTTGTATTAAATTCGGATGCAATTTATGTGTTTCATCGTCAGTAAGAAGGTCCAAGGTATACAGTAAACCTGAAGTGAAGCATCGGAATCTAAAACTGGACTCCCAGGAGAAGTTTAAATCAAAGAAAGTTAGAGTGTCAGTCCTCTTGTACTAAAGTCGGCATTGTGCCTTTTGTATTAAATTCGGATGCAATTTCTGTGTTTCATCGTCAATAAGAAGGTCCAAGGTATATAGTAAACCTGAAGTGAAGCTTCTGAACCTAAAACTGGACTCACAGTGGAGGTTCAAATCATAGAAAGTCAGAGTGACAGTCCTCTTGTACTTAACACTTCATAGTGCCTTTTGTATTAGATTCGGATGCAATTTCTGTGTTTCATCGTCAATAAGAAGGTCCAAGGTATACAGTAAACCTGAAGTGAAACATCAGAATCAAAAACTGGACTCACAGGTGAGGTTCAAATCATAGAAACTTAGAGTGTGAGTCCTCTTGTACTTAAGTCGGCATTGTGCCATTTGTATTAAATTTGGATGCAATTTCTGTGTTTCAACGTCAATAAGAAGGTCCAAGGTATATGGTAATCCTGAAGTGAAGCATCTGAATCTAAAACTGGACTCACAGGAGAGGTTCAAATCATAGAAAGTTAGAGTGTCAGTCCTCTTCTACTTACGTCGGTATTGTGCCTTTTGTATTAAATTCGCATGGAATTTCTGTGTTTCAACGTCAATAAGAAGGTCCAAGGTATACAGTAAATCTGAAGTGGAGCATCGGAATCTAAAACTGGACTCACAGGTGAGGTTCAAATCATAGAAAATTAGAGTGTGAGTCCTCTTGTACTTAAGTCGGCCTTGTGCCTTTTGTATTAATTTCGGATGCAATATCTGTGTTTCATCGTCAATAAGAAGGACCAAGGGATACAGTAAACGTGAAGTGAAGAATCGGAATCTAAAACTGGACTCACAGGAGAGGTTCAAATCATAGAAAGTTAGAGTGTCAGTCCTCTTGTACTTATGTCAGCATTGGCCTTTTGTATTAAATTCGGATGCAACTACTGTGTTTGATCAACAATAAGAAGGACCAAGGTATACAGTAAACCTGAAGTGAAGCATCGGAATCTAAAACTTAACTCACAATACAGGTTCAAATCATAGAAAATTAATGTGTCAGTCCTCTTGTACTTAAGTCGGCATTTTGCCTTTTGTATTAAATTCGGTTGGAATTTCTGTGTTTCATCGTCAGTAAGAAGGTCCACGGTATACAGTAAACCTGAAGTGAAGCATACGATCCTAAAACTGGACTCACAGGAGAGGTTCAAATCATAGAAAGTTAGAGTTTCAGTCCTCTTGTACTTAAGTCGGCATTGTGCCTTTTGTATTAAATTCGGATGCAATTTCTGTGTTTCATCGTCAATAAGAAGGTCCAAGGTATACAGTAAACCTGAAGTGAAGCATCGGAATCTAAAACTGGACTCACAGGAGAGGTTCAAATCATAGAAAGTTAGAGTGTCAGTCCTCTTGTACTTAAGTCGGCATTGTGCCTTTTGTATTAAATTCGGATGCAATTTCTGTGTTTCATCGTCAATAAGAAGGTCCAAGGTATACAGTAAACCTGAAGTGAAGCATCGGAATCTAAAACTGGTTTCACAGGAGAGGTTCAAATCATAGAAAGTGAGAGTGTCAGTTCTCTTGTACTTAAGTCGGCGTTGTGCCTTTTGTATTAAATTCGGATGCAGTTTCTGTGTTTCATCGTCAATAAGAAGGTCCATGGGATACAGTAAACCTGAAGTGAAGCATCGGAATCTAAAACTGGACTCACAGTATAGGTTCAAATCATAGAAAGTTAGAGTGTCTGTCCTCTTGTACTTAAGTCTGCATTGTAACTTTTGCATTAAATTCGGAAGCAATTTCTGTTTTTGATCATCAATAAGAAGTTCCAAGGTATACAGTAAACCTGAAGTGTAGCATCGGAATCTAAAACTGGACTCACAGGAGAGATTTAAATCAAAGAAAGTTAGAGTGTCAGTCCTCTTGTGCTTAAGTCTGCATTGTGCCTTTTGTGTTAAATTTGGATGCAATATCTGTGTTTCATCGTCAATAAGAAGGTCCAAGGTATATAGTAAACCTGAAGTGAAGCATCTGAATCTAAAACTGGACTCACAGGAGAGGTTCAAATCATAGAAAGTTAGAGTGTCAGTCCTCTTCTACTTACGTCGGCATTGTGCCTTTTGTATTAAATTCCCATGGAAATTCTGTGTTTCATCGTCAATAAGAAGGTCCAAGGTATACAGTAAATCTGAAGTGAAGCATCGGAATCTAAAACCGAACTCACAGGTGAGGTTCAAATCATAGAAAATTAGAGTGTGAGTCCTCTTGTACTTAAGTCGGCCTTGTGCCTTTTGTATTAAATTCGGATGCAATTTCTGTGTTTCATCGTCAATAAGAAGGACCAAGGGATACAGTAAACCTGAAGTGAAGAATCGGAATCTAAAACTGGACTCACAGGAGAGGTTCAAATCATAGAAAGTTAGAGTGTCAGTCCTCTTGTACTTAAGTCAGCATTGGCCTTTTGTATTAAATTCGGATGCAACTTCTGTGTTTGATCATCAATAAGAAGGTCCAAGGTATACAGTAAACCTGAAGTGAAGCATCGGAATCTAAAACTTAACTCACAATACAGGTTCAAATCATAGAAAATTAATGTGTCAGTCCTCTTGTACTTAAGTCGGCATTTTGCCTTTTGTATTAAATTCGGTTGGAATTTCTGTGTTTCATCGTCAGTAAGAAGGTCCAAGGTATACAGTAAACCTGAAGTGAAGCATACGATCCTAAAACTGGACTCACAGGAGAGGTTCAAATCATAGAAAGTTAGAGTTTCAGTCCTCTTGTACTTATGTCAGCATTGGCCTTTTGTATTAAATTCGGATGCAACTACTGTGTTTGATCAACAATAAGAAGGACCAAGGTATACAGTAAACCTGAAGTGAAGCATCGGAATCTAAAACTGGACTCACAGGAGAGGTTTAAGTCAAAGAAAGTCAGAGTGTCTGTCCTCTTGTACTTAAGTCGGCATTGTGCATTTGTATTAAATTCGGATGCAATTTCTGTGTTTCATCGTCAGTAAGAAGCTCCAAGGGATACAGTAAACCTGAAGTGAAACATCGGAATCTAAAACCGGACTCACAGGACAGGTTCAAATCATAGAAAGTTAGAGTGTCAGTCCTCTTGTACTTAAGTCGGCATTGTGCCTTTTGCATTAAATTCGGATTCAATTTCTGTGTTCGATCATCAATAAGAAAGTCCAAGGTATACAGTAAACCTGAAGTGATGCATCGGAATCTAAAACTCAACTCACAGGAGAGGATCAAATCAGAGAAAGTTATAGTGTCAGTCCGCTTGCACTTAAGTCGGCATTGTGCCTTTTGTATTAAATTCGGATGCAATTTATGTGTTTCATCGTCAGTAAGAAGGTCCAAGGTATACAGTAAACCTGAAGTGAAGCATCGGAATCTAAAACTGGACTCCCAGGAGAAGTTTAAATCAAAGAAAGTTAGAGTGTCAGTCCTCTTGTACTAAAGTCGGCATTGTGCCTTTTGTATTAAATTCGGATGCAATTTCTGTGTTTCATCGTCAATAAGAAGGTCCAAGGTATATAGTAAACCTGAAGTGAAGCTTCTGAACCTAAAACTGGACTCACAGTGGAGGTTCAAATCATAGAAAGTCAGAGTGACAGTCCTCTTGTACTTAACACTTCATAGTGCCTTTTGTATTAGATTCGGATGCAATTTCTGTGTTTCATCGTCAATAAGAAGGTCCAAGGTATACAGTAAACCTGAAGTGAAACATCAGAATCAAAAACTGGACTCACAGGTGAGGTTCAAATCATAGAAACTTAGAGTGTGAGTCCTCTTGTACTTAAGTCGGCATTATGCCATTTGTATTAAATTTGGATGCAATTTCTGTGTTTCAACGTCAATAAGAAGGTCCAAGGTATATGGTAAACCTGAAGTGAAGCATCTGAATCTAAAACTGGACTCACAGGAGAGGTTCAAATCATAGAAAGTTAGAGTGTCAGTCCTCTTCTACTTACGTCGGTATTGTGCCTTTTGTATTAAATTCGCATGGAATTTCTGTGTTTCAACGTCAATAAGAAGGTCCAAGGTATACAGTAAATCTGAAGTGGAGCATCGGAATCTAAAACTGGACTCACAGGTGAGGTTCAAATCATAGAAAATTAGAGTGTGAGTCCTCTTGTACTTAAGTCGGCCTTGTGCCTTTTGTATTAATTTCGGATGCAATATCTGTGTTTCATCGTCAATAAGAAGGACCAAGGGATACAGTAAACGTGAAGTGAAGAATCGGAATCTAAAACTGGACTCACAGGAGAGGTTCAAATCATAGAAAGTTAGAGTGTCAGTCCTCTTGTACTTATGTCAGCATTGGCCTTTTGTATTAAATTCGGATGCAACTACTGTGTTTGATCAACAATAAGAAGGACCAAGGTATACAGTAAACCTGAAGTGAAGCATCGGAATCTAAAACTTAACTCACAATACAGGTTCAAATCATAGAGAATTAATGTGTCAGTCCTCTTGTACTTAAGTCGGCATTTTGCCTTTTGTATTAAATTCGGTTGGAATATCTGTGTTTCATCGTCTATAAGAATGTCCAAGGGATACAGTAAACCTGAAGTGAAGCATCGGAATCTAAAACTGGACTCACAGGAGAGGTTCAAATCACAGATAGTTAGATTGTCAGTCCTCTTCTACTTAAGTCGGCATTGTGCCTTTTGCATTAAATTCGGATGCTATTTCTGTGTATCTTCGTCAATGAGAAGGTCCAAGGTATACAGTAAACCTGAAGTGAAGCATCGGAATCTAAAACTGGACTCACAGGAGAGGTTCATATCATAGAACGTTAGAGTGTCAGACCTCTTTTACTTAAGTCAGCATTGTGCCTCTTGTATTAAATTCGGATGCAATTTCTGTGTTTCATCGTCAATAAGAAGGTCCAAGGGATACAGTAAACCTGAAGTGAAGCGTCGGATTCTAAAACTGTACTCACAAGAGAGGTTCAAATCATAGAAAGTTAGAGTGTCAGTCCTCTTGTACTTAAGTCGGCATTGTGCTTTTTGTATTAAATTCGGATGCAATTTCTGTGTTTGATCATCAATAAGAAGGTCCAAGGTATACAGTAAACCTGAAGTGAAACATCGGAATCTAAGGCTCAACTCACAGGAGAGGTTCAAATCATAGAAAGTTAGAGTGTCTGTCCTCTTGTACTTAAATCGGCATTGTGCATTTTGTATTAAATTCGGATGCAATTTCTGTGTTTCATCGTCAATAAGAATGTCCAAGGTATACGGTAAACCTGAAGTGAAGCATCGGAATCTCAAACTGGACTCACAGGAGAGGTTTAAATCAAAGAAAGTTAGAGTGTCTGTCATCTTGTACTTAAGTCGGCATTGTGCCTCTTTTATTAAATTCGGATGCTATTTCTGTGTTTCATCGTCAATAAGAAGGTCCAAGGTATACAGTAAACCTGAAGTGAAGCATCGGAAGCTATAACTGGACCCACAGGAGAGGTTCAAATCATAGAATGTTAGAGTGTCAGTCCTTGTGTACTTAAGTCAGCATTGTCCCTTTTTTATTAAATTCGGATGCAATTACTGTGTTTCATCGTCAATAAGAAGGTCAAAGGGATACAGTAAACCTGAAGTGAATCATCGGAATCTAAAACTGGCTCACAGGAGGGGTTCAAGTCATAGAATGTGAGAGTGTCAGTCCTCTTGTACATCAATCGGCATTGTGCCTTTTGTATTAAATTCGGATGCAATTTCTGCGTTTGATTATCAATAAGAATGTCCAAGGTATACAGTAAACGTCAAGTGAAGCATCGGAATCTAAAACTCAACTCACAGGAGAGGTTCAAATCATAGAAAGTTAGAGTGTCAGTCCTCTTGTACTTAAGTCGACATTGTGCATTTTTTATTAAATTCGGATGCAATTTCTGTGTTTCATCGTCACTAAGAAGGGCCAAGGTTTACAGTAAACCTGAAGTGAAGCATCGGAATCTAAAACTGGTCTCACAGGAGAGGTTCTAATCAAAGAAATTTAGAGTGTCAGTCCTCTTGTACTTAAGTCTGCATTATGCCTTTTGTATTAAATTCGGATGCAATTTCTGTGTTTCATCGTTAGTAAGCAGGTCCAAGGTATACAGTAAACCTGAAGTGAAGCATCGGAATCTAAAACTGGACTCACAGGAGAGGTTCAAATCGTAGAAAGTTAGAGTGTCATTCCCCTTCTACTTAAGTCGTCATTGTGCCTTTTGTATTATATTCGGATGCAAATTCTGTCTTTCATCGTCAATAAGAAGGTCCAAGGTTTACACTAAACCTGAAGTGAAGCATCGGAATCTAAAACTGGACTCACAGGACAGGTTCAAATCATAGAAGGTTAGAGTGTCAGTCCTCTTGAACTTAAGTCGGCATTGTGCTTTTTGTATTAAATTCGGATGCAATTTCTGTGTTTGATCATCAATAAGAAGGTCCAAGGTAAACAGTAAACCTGAAGTGAAGCACCAGAATCTAAAACTGGTCTCACAGGAGAGGTTTAAGTCAAAGAAAGTCAGAGTGTCTGTCCTCTTGTACTTAAGTCGGCATTGTGCCTTTTGTATTAAATTCGGATGCAATTTCTGTGTTTGATCATCAATAAGAAGGTCCAAGGTAAACAGTAAACCTGAAGTGAAGCACCAGAATCTAAAACTGGACTCACAGGAGAGGTTTAAGTCAAAGAAAGTCAGAGTGTCTTTCCTCTTGTACTTAAGTCGGCATTGTTCCTTTTGTATTAAATTCGGATGCAATTTCTGTGTTTTTATCGTCAATAAGAAGGTCCAAGGGATACAGTACACCTGAAGTGATGCATCGGAATCTAAAACTGGACTCCCAGGAGAAGTTTAAATCAAAGAAAGTCAGAGTGTCAGTCCTCTTGTACTTAAGTCGGCATTGTGCCTTATGTATTAAATTCGGATGCAAATTCTGTCTTTCATCGTCAATAAAAAGGTCCAAGGTTTACGGTAAACCTGAAGTGAAACATCGGAATCTAAAACTGGACTCACAGGAGAGGTTCTAATCAAAGAAAGTTAGAGTGTCAGTCCTCTTGTACTTAATTCTGCATTATGCCTTTTGTATTAAATTCGGATGCAATTTCTGTGTTTCGTCGTCAGTAAGCTGGTCCAAGGTATACAGTAAACCTGAAGTGAAGCATCGGAATCTAAAACTGGACTCACAAGAGAGGTTCAAATCATAGTAAGTTAGAGTGTCAGTCCTCTTGTACTTTAGTCGGCGTTGTGCCTTTTGTATTAAATTGGGATGCAATTTCTGTGTTTCATCGTCAATAAGAAGGTCTTAGGTATAGTGTAAACTTGAAGTGAAGCATCGGAATCTAAAACTGGACTCACAGGAGAGGTTCAAATTATACAAAAGTTAGAGTGTCAGTCCTCGTGTACTTAAGTCGGCATTGTGCCTTTTGAAATAAATTCGGATGCAATTTCTGTGTTTCATCGTCAATAAGAAGGTCCAAGGGATACAGTAAACCTGAAGTGAAGCTAGGAATCTAAAACTGGACTCACAGGACAGGTTCAAATCATAGAAAGTTAGAGTGTCAGTCCTCTTGAACTTAAGTCGGCATTGTGCATTTTGTATTAAATTCGGATGCAATTTCTGTGTTTGATCATCAATAAGAAGGTCAAAGGTAAACAGTAAACCTGAAGTGAAGCACTAGAATCTAAAACTGGACTCACAGGAGAGGTTTAAGTCAAAGAATGTCAGAGTGTCTGTCCTCTTGTACTTACATCTACATCTACATCTACATTGATACTCCGCAAGCCACCCAACGGTGTGTGGCGGAGGGCACTTTACGTGCCACTGTCATTACCTCCCTTTCCTGTTCCAGTCGCGTATAGTTCGCGGGAAGAACGACTGTCTGAAAGCCTCCGTGCGCGCTCTAATCTCTCTAATTTTACATTCGTGATCTCCTCGGGAAGTATAAGTAGGGGGAAGCAATATATTCGATACCTCATCCAGAAACGCACCCTCTCGAAACCTGGCGAGCAAGCTACACCGCGATGCAGAGCGCCTCTCTTGCAGAGTCTGCCACTTGAGTTTATTAAACATCTCCGTAACGCTATCACGGTTACCAAATAACCCAGTGACGAAACGCGCCGCTCTTCTTTGGATCTTCTCTATCTCCTCCGTCAACCCGACCTGGTACGGATCCCACACTGATGAGCAATACTCAAGTATAGGTCGAACGAGTGTTTTGTAAGCCACCTCCTTTGTTGATGGACTACATTTCCTAAGCGCTCTCCCAATGAATCTCAACCTGGTACCCGCCTTACCAACAATTAGTTTTATATGATCATTCCACTTCAAATCGTTCCGTACGCATACTCCCAGATATTTTACAGAAGTAACTGCTACCGGTGTTTGTTCCGCTATCATATAATCATACAATCAAGGATCCTTCTTTCTATGTATTCGCAATACATTACATTTGTCTGTGTTAAGGGTCAGTTGCCACTCCCTGCACCAAGTGCCTATCCGCTGCAGATCTTCCTGTATTTCGCTACAATTTTCTAATGCAGCAACTTCTCTGTATACTACAGCATCATCCGCGAAAAGCCGCATGGAACTTCCGACACTATCTACTAAGTCATTTATATATATTGTGAAAAGCAATGGTCCCATAACACTCCCCTGTGGCACGCCAGAGGTTACTTTAACGTCTGTAGACGTCTCTCCATTGATAACAACATGCTGTGTTCTGTTTGCTAAAAACTCTTCAATCCAGCCACACAGCTGGTCTGATATTCCGTAGGCTCTTACTTTGTTTATCAGGCGACAGTGCGGAACTGTATCGAACGCCTTCCGGAAGTCAAGAAAAATAGCATCTACCTGGGAGCCTGTATCTAATATTTTCTGGGTCTCATGAACAAATAAGGCGAGTTGGGTCTCACACGATCGCTGTTTCCGGAATCCATGTTGATTCCTAAATAGTAGATTCTGGGTTTCCAGAAATGACATGATACGCGAGCAAAAAACATGTTCTAAAATTCTACAAGAGATCGACGTAAGAGATATAGGTCTATAGTTTTGCGCATCTGCTCGACGACCCTTCTTGAAGACTGGGACTATCTGTGCTCTTTTCCAATCATTTGGAACCCTCCGTTCCTCTAGAGACTTGCGGTACACGGCTGTTAGAAGGGGGGCAAGTTCTTTCGCGTACTCTGTGTAGAATCGAATTGGTATCCCGTCAGGTCCAGTGGACTTTCCTCTATTGAGTGATTCCAGTTGCTTTTCTATTCCTTGGACACTTATTTCGATGTCAGCCATTTTTTCGTTTGTGCGAGGATTTAGAGAAGGAACTGCAGTGCGGTCTTCCTCTGTGAAACAGCTCTGGAAAAAGGTGTTTAGTATTTCAGCTTTACGCGTGTCATCCTCTGTTTCAATGCCATCATCATCCCGTAGTGTCTGGATATGCTGTTTCGAGCCACTTACTGATTTAACGTAAGACCAGAACTTCCTAGGATTTTCTGTCAAGTCGGTACATAGAATTTTACTTTCGAATTCAATGAACGCTTCACGCATAGCCCTCCTTACGCTAACTTTGACATCGTTTAGCTTCAGTTTGTCTGAGAGGTTTTGGCTGCGTTTAAACTTGGAGTGGAGCTCTCTTTGCTTTCGCAGTAGTTTCCTAACTTTGTTGTTGTACCACGGTGGGTTTTTCCCGTCCCTCACAGTTTTACTCGGCACGTACCTGTCTAAAACGCATTTTACGATTGCCTTGAACTTTTTCCATAAACACTCAACATTGTCAGTGTCGGAACAGAAATTTTCGTTTTGATCTGTTAGGTAGTCTGAAATCTGCCTTCTATTACTCTTGCTAAACAGATAAACCTTCCTCCCTTTTTTTATATTCCTATTAACTTCCATATTCAGGGATGCTGCAACGGCCTTATGATCACTGATTCCCTGTTCTGTATATACAGATTCGAAAAGTTCGGGTCTGTTTGTTATCAGTAGGTCCAAGATGTTATCTCCACGAGTCGGTTCTCTGTTTAATTGCTCGAGGAAATTTTCGGATAGTGCACTCAGTATAATGTCACTCGATGCTCTGTCCCTACCACCCGTCCTAAACATCTGAGTGTCCCAGTCTATATCTGGTAAATTGAAATCTCCACCTAAGACTATAACATGCTGAGAAAATTTATGTGAAATGTATTCCAAATTTTCTCTCAGTTGTTCTGCCACTAATGCTGCTGAGTCGGGAGGTCGGTAAAAGGAGCCAATTATTAACCTAGTTCGGTTGTTTAGTGTAACCTCCACCCATAATAATTCACAGGAACTATCCACTTCTACTTCACTACAGGATAAACTACTACTAACAGCGATGAACACTCCACCACCGGTTGCATGCAATCTATCCTTTCTAAACACCGTGTGTACCTTTGCAAAAATTTCGGCAGAATTTATCTCTGGCTTAAGCCAGCTTTCTGTACCTATAACGATTTCAGCTTCGGTGCTTTCTATCAGCGCTTGAAGTTCCGGTACTTTACCAACGCCGCTTCGACAGTTGACAATTACAATACCGATTGCTGCTTGGTCCCCGCATGTCCTGACTTTGCCCCGCACCCGTTGAGGCTGTTGCCCTTTCTGTACTTGCCCAAGGCCATCTAACCTAAAAAACCGCCCAGCCCACGCCACACAACCCCTGCTACCCGTGTAGCCGCTTGTTGCGTGTAGTGGACTCCTGACCTATCCAGCGGAACCCGAAACCCCACCACCCTATGGCGCAAGTCGAGGAATCTGCAGCCCACACGGTCGCAGAACCGTCTCAGCCTCTGATTCAGACCCTCCACTCGGCTCTGTACCAAAGGTCCGCAGTCAGTCCTGTTGACGATGCTGCAGATGGTGAGCTCTGCTTTCATCCCGCTAGCGAGACTGGCAGTCTTCACCAAATCAGATAGCCGCCGGAAGCCAGAGAGGATTTCCTCCGATCCATAGCGACACACATCATTGGTGCCGACATGAGCGACCACCTGCAGATGGGTGCACCCTGTACCCTTCATGGCATCCGGAAGGACCCTTTCCACATCTGGAATGACTCCCCCCGGTATGCACACGGAGTGCACATTGGTTTTCTTCCCCTCTCTTGCTGCCATTTCCCTAAGGGGCCCCATTACGCGCCTGACGTTGGAGCTCCCAACTACCAGTAAGCCCATCCTCTGCGACTGCCCGGATCTTGCAGACTGAGGGGCAACCTCTGGAACAGGACAAGCAGCCATGTCAGGCCGAAGATCAGTATCAGCCTGAGACAGAGCCTGAAACCGGTTCGTCAGACAAACTGGAGAGGCTTTCCGTTCAGCCCTCCGGAATGTCTTTCGCCCCCTGCCACACCTTGAAACGACCTCCCACTCTACCACAGGTGAGGGATCAGCCTCAATGCGGGCAGTATCCCGGGCAACCACAGTCGTAGTCCGATCAGGGGATGCGTGGGACGAGCTGGCCGTCCCCGACAAACCCCCATCCCGACCCCCACAGTGATGCCCATTGGCAACAGCCTCAAGCTGTGTGACCGAAGCCAACACTGCCTGAAGCTGGGAGCGAAGGGATGCCAACTCAGCCTGCATCCGAACACAGCAGTTGCAGTCCCTATCCATGCTAAAAACTGTTTTGCTAAGAACGTCTGAACTAATCTACAGAGAGCGCAAACAAATCGACAAAATTTAAACGGTTATTAAAATACAAGATTGCCTAGTAAATGCAGTAATGCTGCTACTTGCGCACTGCTGACACTGCTCGGCGGCGGAAGGAGACTAAGCGAAATTACACTATTCAGGTACTAAAACACGATGCTACACTCTCAAATACTATAATACGCCCGAAATTTATGAATTAAACAATGCAAGAACCAAAAACACGCAAAGAAATTAAGAGTTAAACTATGTAACAAATGAGTGAGCTAGGAGTATACGACTTGCTGCTCAGCTGCTTATCCAACGGCGGCAGGGAGCACACTGACTGCGACCAACCGACACTGGCCGTTCAAAACAAAACAGTAGACAAACGACTACGCGAATTTACACTATTCAGGTACTAAAACGCGATGCTACAACTCTCAAATACTATAATACGCTCGAAATTTATGAATTAAACAATGCAAGTACCAAAAACACGCAAAGAAATTAAGAATTAAACTATGTAACAAATGAGTGAGCTAGGAGTATACGACTTGCTGCTGCAGCTGCTTATCCAACGGCGGCAGGGAGCACACTTAAGTCGGCATTGTGCCGTTTGTATTAAATTCGGATGCAATTTCTGTGTTTCATCGTCAGTAAGAAGCTCCAAGGGATACAGTAAACCTGAAGTGAAACATCGGAATCTAAAACCGGACTCACAGGACAGGTTCAAATCATAGAAAGTTAGAGTGTCAGTCCTCTTGTACTTAAGTCGGCATTGTGCCTTTTGTATTAAATTCGGATGCAATTTCTGTGCTTGATCATCAATAAGAAAATCCAAGGTATACAGTAAACCTGAAGTGATGCATCGGAATCTAAAACTCAACTCACAGGAGAGGATCAAATCAGAGAAAGTTATAGTGTCAGTCCGCTTGCACTTACGTCGGCATTGTGCCTTTTGTATTAAATTCGGATGCAATTTCTGTGTTGCATCGTCAATAAGAAGGTCCAAGGTATACAGTAAACCTGAGGTGAAGCATACGAATCTAAAACTGGACTCACAGGAGAGCTTCAAATCATAGAAAGTTAGAGTGTCACTCCACTTGTACTTAAGTCGACATTGTTCCTTTTGTATTAAATTCGGATGCAATTTCTGTGTTTCATCGTCAATAAGAAGGTCCAAGGGATACAGTAAACCTGAAGTGATGCATCGGAATCTAAAACTGGATTCCCAGGAGAAGTTTAAATCAAAGAAAGTTAGAGTGTCAGTCCTCTTGTACTTAAGTCGGCATTGTGCCTTTTGTATTAAATTCGGATGCAATTTCTGTGTTTCATCGTCAACAAGAAGGACCAAGGGATACAGTAAATCTGAAGTGAAGCATCGGAATCTAAAACTGGACTCACAGGTGAGGTTCAAATCATAGAAAGTTGAGTGTCAGTCCTCTTGTACTTAAGTCGGCATTGTGCCTTTTGTATTAAATTCGGATGCAATTACTGTGTTTTGTCTTCAATAAGAAGGACCAAGGGATACAGTAAACCTGAAGTGAAGAATCGGAATCTAAAACTGGACTCACAGGAGAGGTTCAAACCATAGAAAGTTAGAGTGTCAGTCCTCTTGTACATTAGACGGCATTGTGCCTTTTGTATTAGATTCGGATGCAATTTTTGTGTATGATCATCAATAAGAAGGTCCAAGGTATACAGTAAACCTTAAGTGAAGCATCGGAATCTAAAACTCAACTCACAGTAGGGGTTCAAATCATAGAAAGTTAGCGTGTCAGTACTCTTGTACTTAAGTCGGCATTTTGCCTTTTGTATTATATTCGGACGCAATTTCTGTGTTTCATCGTCAATAAGAAGGTCTGAGGGTTATAGTAAACCTGAAATGAAACATCGGAATCTAAAATTGGACTCACAGAAGAGGTTCAAATCATAGAAATTTAGGGTGTCAGTCCTCCTCTACTTAGGTCGGCATTGTGCCTTTTGTATTAAATTCGGATGCAATTTCTGTGCTTCATCGCCATCAAGAAGGTCCAAGGTATAGAGTAAACCTGAAGTGAAGCATCGGTATCTATCACTGGACTCACAGGAGAGGTTCAAATCATAGAAAGTTAGAGTTTCAGACCTCTTGTACTTAAGTTTGCATCGTGCCTTTTGTATTAAAGTCGGATGCAATTTCTGTGTTTCATCGTCAATAAGAAGCTCCAAGGTATACAGTAAACCGGAAGCGAAGCATCGGAATCTGAACCTGGACTCACAGGAGAAGTTCAAATCATAGAAAGATAGAGTGTCAGTCCTCTTGTACTTAAGTCGGCATTGTGCCTTTTATATTAAATACGGATGCATTATCTATGTTTCATCGTCAATAAGAAGGTCTTAGGTATACTGTAAACCTGAAGTGAAGCATCGGAATCTAAAACTGGACTCACAGGAGAGGTTCAAATCATAGAAAGTTAGAGTGTCAGTCCTCTAGAACTTAAGTCGGCATTGTGCTTTTTGTATTAAATTCGGATGCAATTTCTGTGTTTGATCATCAATAAGAAGGTCCAAGGTAAACAGTAAACCTGAAGTGAAGCACCAGAACCTAAAACTGGACTCACAGGAGAGGTTTAAGTCAAAGAAAGTCAGCGTGTCTGTCCTCTTGTACTTAAGTCGGCATTGTGCCTTTTGTATTAAATTCAGATGCAATTTCTGTGTTTGATCATCAATAAGAAGATCCAAGGTAAACAGTAAACCTGAAGTGAAGCACCAGAATCTAAAACTGGACTCACAGGAGAGGTTTAAGTCAAAGAAAGTCAGAGTGTCTGTCCTCTTGTACTTAAGTCGGCATTGTGCCTTTTGTATTAAATTTGGATGCAATTTCTGTGTTTCAACGTCAATAAGAAGGTCCAAGGTATATGGTAAACCTGAAGTGAAGCATCTGAATCTAAAACTGGACTCACAGGAGAGGTTCAAATCATAGAAAGTTAGAGTGTCAGTCCTCTTCTACTTACGTCGGCATTGTGCCTTTTGTATTAATTCGCATGGAATTTCTGTGTTTCAACGTCAATAAGAAGGTCCAAGGTATACAGTAATTTTGAAGTGGAGCATCGGAATCTAAAACTGGACTCACAGGTGAGGTTCAAATCATAGAAAATTAGAGTGTGAGTCCTCTTGTACTTAAGTCGGCCTTGTCCTTTTTGTATTAAATTCGGATGCAATATCTGTGTTTCATCGTCAATAAGAAGGACCAAGGGATACAGTAAACCTGAAGTGAAGAATCGGAATCTAAAACTGGACTCACAGGAGAGGTTCAAATCATAGAAAGTTAGAGTGTCAGTCCTCTTGTACTTATGTCAGCATTGGCCTTTTGTATTAAATTCGGATGCAACTACTGTGTTTGATCAACAATAAGAAGGACCAAGGTATACAGTAAACCTGAAGTGAAGCATCGGAATCTAAAACTTAACTCACAATACTGGTTCAAATCATAGAGAATTAATGTGGCAGACCTCTTGTACTTAAGTCGGCATTTGCCTTTTGTATTAAATTCGGTTGGAATTTCTGTGTTTCATCGTCTATAAGAATGTCCAAGGGATACAGTAAACCTGAAGTGAAGCATCGGAATCTAAAACTGGACTCACAGGAGAGGTTCAAATCACAGAAAATTAGATTGTCAGTCCTCTTCTACTTAAGTCGGCATTGTGCCTTTTGCATTAAATTCGGATGCTATTTCTGTGTTTCTTCGTCAATGAGAAGGTCCAAGGTATACAGTAAACCTGAAGTGAAGCATCGGAATCTAAAACTGGACTCACAGGAGAGGTTCAAATCATAGAAAGTTAGAGTGTCAGACCTCTTTTACTTAAGTCAGCATTGTGCCTCTTGTATTAAATTCGGATGCAATTTCTGTGTTTCATCGTCAATAAGAAGGTCCAAGGGATACAGTAAACCTGAAGTGAAGCGTCGGATTCTAAAACTGTACTCACAAGAGAGGTTCAAATCATAGAAAGTTAGAGTGTCAGTCCTCTTGTACTTAAGTCGGCATTGCGCCTTTTGTATTAAATTCGGATGCAATTTCTGTGTTTGATCATCAATAAGAAGGTCCAAGGTATACAGTAAACCTGAAGTGAAGCATCGGAATCTAAGGCTCAACTCACAGGAGAGGTTCAAATCATGGAAAGTTAGAGTGTCTGTCCTCTTGTACTTAAATCGGCATTGTGCATTTTGTATTAAATTCGAATGCAATTTCTGTGTTTCATCGTCAATAAGAATGTCCAAGGTATACGGTAAACCTGAAGTGAAGCATCGGAATCTCAAACTGGACTCACAGGAGAGGTTTAAATCAAAGAAAGTTAGAGTGTCTGTCATCTTGTACTTAAGTCGGCATTGTGCCTCTTTTATTAAATTCGGATGCTATTTCTGTGTTTCATCGTCAATAAGAAGGTCCAAGGTATACAGTAAACCTGAAGTGAAGCATCGGAACCTATAACTGGACCCACAGGAGAGGTTCAAATCATAGAATGTTAGAGTGTCAGTCCTCTTGTACTTAAGTCGGCATTGTGCCTTTTGTATTAAATTCGGACGCAATTTCTGTGTTTCATCGTCAATAAGAAAGTCTTAGGTATTCAGTAAACCTGAGTGAAGCATCGGAATCTAAAACTCAACTCACAGGAGAGGTTCAAATCATAGAAAGTTATATTGTGAGTCCTCTTTTACTTAAGTCGGCATTGTGCAGTTTGTATTAAAATCGGATGCAAATTCTGTGTTTCATCGTCAATAAGATGGCCCAAGGGATACAGTAAACCAGAAGTGAAGCATCGGAATCTAAAACTGGACTCACAGGAGAGGTTCAAATCATAGAAAGTTAGAGTGTCATTCCTCTTCTACTTAAGTCGTCATTGTGCCTTTTGTATTAAATTCGGATGCAAATTCTGTCTTTCATCGTCAATAAAAAGCTCCAAGGTTTACGGTAAGCCTGAAGTGAAACATCGGAATCTAAAACTGGACTCACAGGAGAGGTTCTAATCAAAGAAAGTTAGAGTGTCAGTCCTCTTGTACTTAATTCTGCATTATGCCTTTTGTATTAAATTCGGATGCAATTTCTGTGTTTCGTCGTCAGTAAGCAGGTCCAAGGTATACAGTAAACCTGAAGTGAAGCATCGGAATCTAAAACTGGACTCACAAGAGAGGTTCAAATCATAGTAAGTTAGAGTGTCAGTCCTCTTGTACTTTAGTCGGCGTTGTGCCTTTTGTATTAAATTCGGATGCAATTTCTGTGTTTCATCGTCAATAAGAAGGTCTTAGGTATAGTGTAAACTTGAAGTGAAGCATCGGTATCTAAAACTGGACTCACAGGAGAGGTTCAAATTATACAAAAGTTAGAGTGTCTGTCCTCGTGTACTTAAGTCGGCATTGTGCCTTTTGAATTAAATTCGGATGCAATTTCTGTGTTTCATCGTCAATAAGAAGGTCCAAGTGATACAGTAAACCTGAAGTGAAGCTAGGAATCTAAAACTGGACTCACAGGACAGGTTCAAATCATAGAAAGTTAGAGTGTCAGTCCTCTTGTACTTAAGTCGGCATTGTGCCTTTTGTATTAAATTCGGATGCAATTTCTGTGCTTGATCATCAATAAGAAAGTCCAAGGTATACAGTAAACCTGAAGTGATGCATCGGAATCTAAAACTCAACTCACAGGAGAGGATCAAATCAGAGAAAGTTATAGTGTCAGTCCGCTTGCACTTACGTCGGCATTGTGCCTTTTGTATTAAATTCGGATGCAATTTCTGTGTTGCATCGTCAATAAGAAGGTCCAAGGTATACAGTAAACCTGAGGTGAAGCATACGAATCTAAAACTGGACTCACAGGAGAGCTTCAAATCATAGAAAGTTAGAGTGTCACTCCACTTGTACTTAAGTCGACATTGTTCCTTTTGTATTAAATTCGGATGCAATTTCTGTGTTTCATCGTCAATAAGAAGGTCCAAGGGATACAGTAAACCTGAAGTGAATCATCGGAAACTAAAACTGGCTCACAGGAGGGGTTCAAGTCATAGAATGTGAGAGTGTCAGTCCTCTTGTACATCAATCGGCATTGTGCCTTTTGTATTAAATTTGGATGCAATTTCTGCGTTTGATTATCAATAAGAATGTCCAAGGTATACAGTAAACGTGAAGTGAAGCATCGGAATCTAAAACTCAACTCACAGGAGAGGTTCAAATCATAGAAAGTAAGAGTGTCAGTCCTCTTGTACTTAAGTCGACATTGTGCATTTTTTATTAATTTCGGATGCAATTTCTGTGTTTCATCGTCAATAAGAAGGTCCAAGGATTACAGTAAACCTGAAGTGAAGCATCGGAATCTAAAACTGGACTCACAGGAGAGGTTCTAATCAAAGAAAGTTAGAGTGTCAGTCCTCTTGTACTTAAGTCTGCATTATGCCTTTTGTATTAAATTCGGATGCAATTTCTGTGTTTCATCGTTAGTAAGCAGGTCCAAGGTATACAGTAAACCTGAAGTGAAGCATCGGAATCTAAAACTGGACTCACAGGAGAGGTTCAAATCGTAGAAAGTTAGAGTGTCATTCCCCTTCTACTTAAGTCGTCATTGTGCCTTTTGTATTATATTCGGATGCAAATTCTGTCTTTCATCGTCAATAAGAAGGTCCAAGGTTTACACTAAACCTGAAGTGAAGCATCGGAATCTAAAACTGGACTCACAGGACAGGTTCAAATCATAGAAAGTTAGAGTGTCAGTGCTCTTGAAGTTAAGTCGGCATTGTGCTTTTTGTACTAAATTCGGATGCAATTTCTGTGTTTGATCATCAATAAGAAGGTCCAAGGTAAACAGTAAACCTGAAGTGAAGCACCAGAATCTAAAACTGGAGTCACAGGAGAGGTTTAAGTCAAAGAAAGTCAGAGTGTCTGTCCTCTTGTACTTAAGTCGGCATTGCGCCTTTTGTATTAAATTCGGATGCAATTTCTGTGTTTGATCATCAATAAGAATGTCCAAGGTAAACGGTAAACCTGAAGTGAAGCACCAGAATCTAAAACTGGACTCACAGGAGAGGTTTAAGTCAAAGAAAGTCAGAGTGTCTGTCCTCTTGTACTTAAGTCGGCATTGTTCCTTTTGTATTAAATTCGGATGCAATTTCTGTGTTTTTATCGTCAATAAGAAGGTCCAAGGGATACAGTAAACCTGAAGTGATGCATCGGAATCTAAAACTGGACTCCCAGGAGACGTTTAAATCAAAGAAAGTCAGAGTGTCAGTCCTCTTGTACTTAAGTCGGCATTGTGCCTTTTGTATTAAATTCGGATGCAATTTCTGTGTTTCATCGTCAATAAGAAGGACCAAGGGATACAGTAAACCTGAAGTGAAGAATCGGAATCTAAAACTGGACTCACAGGAGAGGTTCAAACCATAGAAAGTTAGAGTGTCAGTCCTCTTGTACTTAAGTCGGCATTGTGCCTTTTGTATTAAATTCGGATGCAATTTCTGTGTATGATCATCAATAAGAAGGTCCAAGGTATACAGTAAACCTTAATTGAAGCATCGGAATCTAAAACTCAACTCACAGTAAAGGTTCAAATCATAGAAAATTAGAGTGTCAGTACTCTTGTACTTAAGTCGGCATTTTGCCTTTTGCATTATATTCGGATGCAATTTCTGTGTTTCATCGTCAATAAGAAGATCTGAGGGATATAGTAAACCTGAAATGAAACATCGGAATCTAAAATTGGACTCACAGAAGAGGTTCAAATCATAGAAATTTAGAGTGCCAGATCTCCTCTACTTAGGTCGGCATTGTGCCTTTTGTATTAAATTCGGATGCAATTTCTGTGTTTCATCGTCAATAAGAAGGTCCAACGTATACAGTAAACCTGAAGTGAAGCATCGGTATCTATCACTGGACTCACAGAAGAGGTTCTAATCATAGAAAGTTAGAGTTTCAGTCTTCTTGTACTTAAGTTTGCATCGTGCTTTTTGTATTAAATTCGGATGAAATTTCTGTGTTTGATCATCAATAAGAAGGTCCAAGGTATACAGAAAACCTGAAGTGAAGCATCGGAATCTAAAACTGGACTCACAGGAGAGGTTTAAGTCAAAGAACGTTAGAGTGTCAGTCCTCTTGTACTTAAGTCGGCATTGTGCCTTTTGTATTAAATTCGGATGCAATTTCTGTGTATGATCATCAATAAGAAGGTCCAAGGTATACAGTAAACCTTAATTGAAGCATCGGAATCTAAAACTCAACTCACAGTAAAGGTTCAAATCATAGAAAATTAGAGTGTCAGTACTCTTGTACTTAAGTCGGCATTTTGCCTTTTGCATTATATTCGGATGTAATTTCTGTGTTTCATCGTCAATAAGAAGATCTGAGGGATATAGTAAACCTGAAATGAAACATCGGAATCTAAAATTGGACTCACAGAAGAGGTTCAAATCATAGAAATTTAGAGTGCCAGACCTCCTCTACTTAGGTCGGCATTGTGCCTTTTGTATTAAATTCGGATGCAATTTCTGTGTTTCATCGTCAATAAGAAGGTCCAACGTATACAGTAAACCTGAAGTGAAGCATCGGTATCTATCACTGGACTCACAGGACAGGTTCAAATCATAGAAAGTTAGAGTGTCAGTCCTCTTGTACTTAAGTCGGCATTGTGCCTTTTGTATTAAATTCGGATGAAATTTCTGTGTTTGATCATCAATAAGAAGGTCCAAGGTATACAGAAAACCTGAAGTGAAGCATCGGAATCTAAACTGACTCACAGGAGAGGTTTAAGTCAAAGAACGTTAGAGTGTCAGTCCTCTTGTACTTAAGTCGGCATTGTGCCTTTTGTATTAAATTCGGATGCAATTTCTGTGTATGATCATCAATAAGAAGGTCCAAGGTATACAGTAAACCTTAATGAAGCATCGGAATCTAAAACTCAACTCACACTAGAGGTTCAAATCATAGAAAATTAGAGTGTCAGTACTCTTGTACTTAAGTCGGCATTTTACCTTTTGTATTATATTCGGATGCAATTTCTGTGTTTCATCGTCAATAAGAAGGTCCAAGGGATATAGTAAATCTGAAACGAAACATCGGAATCTAAAATTGGACTCACAGAAGAGGTTCAAATCATAGAAATTTAGGGTGTCAGTCCTCTTCTACTTAGGTCGGCATTGTGCCTTTTGTATTAAATCCGTATGCAATTTCTGTGTTTCATCGTCAATATGAAGGTCCAAGGTATACAGTAAACCTGAAGTGAAGCATCGGAATCTAACACTGGACTCACAGGAGAGGTTCAAATCATAGAAAGTTAGAGTTTCAGTCCTCTTGTACTTAAGTTAGCATCGTGCCTTTTGTAATAAAGTCGGATGCAATTTCTGTGTTTCATCGTCAATAAGAAGCTCCAAGGTATACAGTAAACCGGAAGTGAAGCATCGGAATCTGAATCTGGACTCACAGGAGAAGTTCAAATCATAGAAAGATAGAGTGTCAATCCCCTTGTACTTAAGTCGGCATTGTGCCTTTTGTATTAAATACGGATCAATATCTATGTTTCACCGTCAATAAGAAGGTCCAAGGTATACAGTAAACCTGAAGTGAAGCATACAAATCTAAAACTGGACTCACAGGAGAGTCTCAAACCATAGAAAGTTAGAGTGTCAGTCCTTGTGTACTTAAGTCAGCATTGTCCCTTTTGTATTAAATTCGTATGCAATTTCTGTGTTTCATCGTCATTAAGAAGGTCAAAGGGATACAGTAAACCTGAAGTGAAGCATCGGAATCTAAAACTGGACTCACAGGAGAGGTTCAAATCATAGAATGTGAGAGTGTCAGTCCTCTTGTACATCAGTCGGCATTGTGCCTTTTGTATTAAATTCTGATGCAACGTCTGCGTTTGATTATCAATACGAATGTCCAAGGTATACAGTAAACCTGAAGTGAAGCATCGGAATCTAAAACTCAACTCACAGGTGAGGTTCAAATCATAGAAAGTTAGAGTCTCAGTCCTCTTGTACTTATGTCGACATTGTGCATTTTGTATTAAATTCGGATGCAATTTCTGTGTTTCATCGTCAATAAGAAGGTCCAAGGTATACAGAAAACCTTAAGTGAAGCATCGGAATCTAAAACTGTACTCACAGGAAAGGTTCAAATAGTAGAAAGTTAGAATGTCAGTCCTCTTGTACTTAAGTCGGCATTGTGCCTTTTGTATTAAATTCGGATGCAATTTCTGTGTATCATCGTCAATAAGAAGGTCCAAGGGATACAGAAAACATGAAGTGATGCATCGGAATCTAAAACTGGACTAACAGGAGAGGTTCAAATCATAGAAAGTTAGAGTGTCAGTCCTCTTGTACTCAAGTCGGCATTGCGCCTTTTGATTTAAATTCAGATGCAATTTGTGTGTTTCATCGTCAGTAATAAGGTCCAAGGGATACAGAAAACCTGAAGTGAAGCATCGGAATCTAAAACTGGACTCACAGGAGAGGTTTAAGTCAAAGAACGTTAGAATGTCAGTCCTTTTGTACTTAAGTCGGCATTGTGCCTTTTAAATTAAATTCGGATGCAATTTCTGTGTATCATCGTCAATAAGAAGGTCCAAGGGATAGAGAAAACCTTAAGTGAAGCATCGGAATCTAAAACTGGACTCACAGGAGAGGTTTAAATCATAGAAAGTTAGAGTGTCAGTCCTCTTGTACTTAAGTCGGCATTGTGCCTTTTGTATTAAATACGGATCAATATCTATGTTTCATCGTCAATAAGAAGGTCTTAGGTATACTGTAAACCTGAAGTGAAGCATCGGAATCTAAAACTGGACTCACAGGAGAGTCTCAAACCATAGAAAGTTAGAGTGTCAGTCCTTGTGTACTTAAGGCAGCATTGTCCCTTTTGTATTAAATTCGTATGCAATTTCTTTGTTTCATCGTCATTAAGAAGGTCAAAGGGAGACAGTAAACCTGAAGTGAAGCATCGGAATCTAAAACTGGACTCACAGGAGAGGTTCAAATCATAGAATGTGAGAGTGTCAGTCCTCTTGTACATCAGTCGGCATTGTGCCTTTTGTATTAAATTCTGATGCAACTTCTGCGTTTGATTATCAATACGAATGTCCAAGGTATACAGTAAACCTGAAGTGAAGCATCGGAATCTAAAACTCAACTCACAGGTGAGGTTCAAATCATAGAAAGTTAGAGTGTCATTCCTCTTGTACTTATGCCGACATTGTGCATTTTGTATTAAATTCTGATGCAATTATTGTGTTTCATCGTCAATAAGAAGGTCCAAGGTATACAGAAAACCATAAGTGAAGCATCGGAATCTAAAACTGTACTCACAGGAAAGGTTCAAATAATAGAAAGATTGAATGTCAGTCCTCTTGTACTTAAGTCGGCATTGTGCCTTTTGTGTTAAATTCGGATGCAATTTCTGTGTATCATCGTCAATAAAAAGGTCCAAGGGATACAGAAAACCTGAAGTGAAGCATCGGAATCTAAAACTGGACTCACAGGAGAGGTTCAAATCACAGAAAGTTAGAGTGTCAGTCCTCTTGTACTTATGTCGGCATTGTGCCTTTTTTTATTAAATTCGGATGCAATTCCCGTGTTTCATCGACAATAAGATGGTCTTAGGTATACTGTAAACCTGAAGTAAAGCATCGGAATCTATAACTGGACTCACAGGAGAGGTTCAAATTATAGAAAGTTAGAGTGTCAGTCCTCTTGTACTCAAGTCGGCATTGTGCCTTTTGATTAAAATTCGGATGCAATTTCTGTGTTTCATCGTCAATAAGAAGGTCCAAGGGATACAGTAAACCTGAAGTGAAGCATCGGAATCTAAAACTGGACTCACAGGACAGGTTCAAATCATAGAAAGTTAGAGTGTCAGTCCTCTTGTACTTAAGTCGGCATTGTGCCTTTTGTATTAAATTCGGATGAAATTTCTGTGTTTGATCATCAATAAGAAGGTCCAAGGTATACAGAAAAAGTGAAGTGAAGCATCGGAAACTAAAACTGGACTCACAGGAGAGATTTAAGTCAAAGAAAGTTAAAGTGTCAGTCCTCTTGTACTTAAGTCGGCATTTTACCTTTGGTATTATATTCGGATGCAATTTCTGTGTTTCATCGTCAATAAGAAGGTCTGAGGGTTATAGTAAACCTGAAATGAAACATCGGAATCTAAAATTGGACTCACAGAAGAGGTTCAAATCATAGAAATTTAGAGTGTCAGTCCTCATCTACTTAGGTCGGCATTGTGCCTTTTGTATTAAATTCGGATGCAATTTCTGTGTTTCATCGCCATCAAGAAGGTCCAAGGTATAGAGTAAACCTGAAGTGAAGCATCGGTATCTATCACTGGACTCACAGGAGAGGTTCAAATCATAGAAAGTTAGAGTTTCAGACCTCTTGTACTTAAGTTTGCATCGTGCCTTTTGTATTAAAGTCGGATGCAATTTCTGTGTTTCATCGTCAATAAGAAGCTCCAAGGTATACAGTAAACCGGAAGCGAAGCATCGGAATCTGAACCTGGACTCACAGGAGAAGTTCAAATCATAGAAAGATAGATTGTCAGTCCTCTTGTACTTAAGTCGGCATTGTGCCTTTTATATTAAATACGGATGCATTATCTATGTTTCATCGTCAATAAGAAGGTCTTAGGTATACTGTAAACCTGAAGTGAAGCATCGGAATCTAAAACTGGACTCACAGGAGGGGTTCAAATCATAGAAAGTTAGAGTGTCAGTCCTTGTGTACTTAAGTCAGCATTGTCCCTTTTTTATTAAATTCGGATGCAATTTCTGTGTTTCATCGTCAATAAGAAGGTCAAAGGGATACAGTAAACCTGAAGTGAATCATCGGAATCTAAAACTGGCTCACAGGAGGGGTTCAAGTCATAGAATGTGAGAGTGTCAGTCCTCTTGTACATCAATCGGCATTGTGCCTTTTGTATTAAATTCGGATGCAATTTCTGCGTTTGATTATCAATAAGAATGTCCAAGGTATACAGTAAACGTGAAGTGAAGCATCGGAATCTAAAACTCAACTCACAGGAGAGGTTCAAATCATAGAAAGTTAGAGTGTCAGTCCTCTTGTACTTAAGTCGACATTGTGCATTTTTTATTAAATTCGGATGCAATTTCTGTGTTTCATCGTCAATAAGAAGGTCCAAGGTTTACAGTAAACCTGAAGTGAAGCATCGGAATCTAAAACTGGACTCACAGGAGAGGTTCTAATCAAAGAAAGTTAGAGTGTCAGTCCTCTTGTACTTAAGTCTGCATTATGCCTTTTGTATTAAATTCGGATGCAATTTCTGTGTTTCATCGTTAGTAAGCAGGTCCAAGGTATACAGTAAACCTGAAGTGAAGCATCGGAATCTAAAACTGGACTCACAGGAGAGGTTCAAATCGTAGAAAGTTAGAGTGTCATTCCCCTTCTACTTAAGTAGTCATTGTGCCTTTTGTATTATATTCGGATGCAAATTCTGTCTTTCATCGTCAATAAGAAGGTCCAAGGTTTACACTAAACCTGAAGTGAAGCATCGGAATCTAAAACTGGACTCACAGGACAGGTTCAAATCATAGAAAGTTAGAGTGTCAGTCCTCTAGAACTTAAGTCGGCATTGTGCTTTTTGTATTAAATTCGGATGCAATTTCTGTGTTTGATCATCAATAAGAAGGTCCAAGGTAAACAGTAAACCTGAAGTGAAGCACCAGAATCTAAAACTGGACTCACAGGAGAGGTTTAAGTCAAGGAAAGTCAGCGTGTCTGTCCTCTTGTACTTAAGTCGGCATTGTGCCTTTTGTATTAAATTCAGATGCAATTTCTGTGTTTGATCATCAATAAGAAGGTCCAAGGTAAACAGTAAACCTGAAGTGAAGCACCAGAATCTAAAACTGGACTCACAGGAGAGGTTTAAGTCAAAGAAAGTCAGAGTGTCTCTCCTCTTGTACTTAAGTCGGCATTGTGCCTTTTGTATTAAATTTGGATGCAATTTCTGTGTTTCAACGTCAATAAGAAGGTCCAAGGTATATGGTAAACCGGAAGTGAAGCATCTGAATCTAAAACTGGACTCACAGGAGAGGTTCAAATCATAGAAAGTTAGAGTGTCAGTCCTCTTCTACTTACGTCGGCATTGTGCCTTTTGTATTAAATTCGCATGGAATTTCTGTGTTTCAACGTCAATAAGAAGGTCCAAGGTATACAGTAAATCTGAAGTGGAGCATCGGAATCTAAAACTGGACTCACAGGAGACGTTCAAATCATAGAAAGTTAGAGTGTCAGTCCACTTGTACTTATGTCAGCATTGGCCTTTTGTATTAAATTCGGATGCAACTACTGTGTTTGATCAACAATAAGAAGGACCAAGGTATACAGTAAACCTGAAGTGAAGCATCGGAATCTAAAACTTAACTCACAATACTGGTTCAAATCATAGAGAATTAATGTGTCAGTCCTCTTGTACTTAAGTCGGCATTTAGCCTTTTGTATTAAATTCGGTTGGAATTTCTGTGTTTCATCGTCTATAAGAATGTCCGAGGGATACAGTAAACCTGAAGCGAAGCATCGGAATCTAAAACTGGACTCACAGGAGAGGTTCAAATCACAGAAAATTAGATTGTCAGTCCTCTTCTACTTAAGTCGGCATTGTGCCTTTTGCATTAAATTCGGATGCTATTTCTGTGTTTCTTCGTCAATGAGAAGGTCCAAGGTATACAGTAAACCTGAAGTGAAGCATCGGAATCTAAAACTGGACTCACAGGAGAGGTTCAAATCATAGAAAGTTAGAGTGTCAGACCTCTTTTACTTAAGTCAGCATTGTGCCTCTTGTATTAAATTCGGATGCAATTTCTGTGTTTCATTGTCAATAAGAAGGTCCAAGGGATACAGTAAACCTGAAGTGAAGCGTCGGATTCTAAAACTGTACTCACAAGAGAGGTTCAAATCATAGAAAGTTAGAGTGTCAATCCTCTTGTACTTAAGTCAGCATTGCGCCTTTTGTATTAAATTCGGATGCAATTTCTGTGTTTGATCATCAATAAGAAGGTCCAAGGTATACAGTAAACCTGAAGTGAAGCATCGGAATCTAAGGCTCAACTCACAGGAGAGGTTCAAATCATAGAAAGTTAGAGTGTCTGTCCTCTTGTACTTAAATCGGCATTGTGCATTTTGTATTAAATTCGAATGCAATTTCTGTGTTTCATCGTCAATAAGAATGTCCAAGGTATACGGTAAACCTGAAGTGAAGCATCGGAATCTCAAACTGGACTCACAGGAGAGGTTTAAATCAAAGAAAATTAGAGTGTCTGTCATCTTGTACTTAAGTCGGCATTGTGCCTCTTTTATTAAATTCGGATGCTATTTCTGTGTTTCATCGTCATTAAGAAGGTCCAAGGTATACAGTAAACCTGAAGTGAAGCATCGGAACCTGTAACTGGACCCACAGGAGAGGTACAAATCATAGAATGTTAGAGTGTCAGTCCTCTTGTACTTAAGTCGGCATTGTGCCTTTTGTATTAAATTCGGACGCAATTTCTGTGTTTCATCGTCAATAAGAAAGTCTCAGGTATTCAGTAAACCTGAGTGAAGCATCGGAATCTAAAACTCAACTCACAGGAGAGGTTCAAATCATAGAAAGTTATATTGTGAGTCCTCTTTTACTTAAGACGGCATTGTGCAGTTTGTATTAAAATCGGATGCAAATTCTGTGTTTCATCGTCAATAAGATGGCCCAAGGGATACAGTAAACCTGAAGTGAAGCATCGGAATCTAAAACTGGACTCACAGGAGAGTTTCAAATCATAGAAAGTTAGAGTGTCATTCCTCTTCTACTTAAGTCGTCATTGTGCCTTTTGTATTAAATTCGGATGCAAATTCTGTATTTCATCGTCAATAAAAAGGTCCAAGGTTTACGGTAAACCTGAAGTGAAACATCGGAATCTAAAACTGGACTCACAGGAGAGGTTCTAATCAAAGAAAGTTAGAGTGTCAGTCCTCTTGTACTTAATTCTGCATTATGCCTTTTGTATTAAATTCGGATGCAATTGCTGTGTTTCGTCGTCAGTAAGCAGGTCCAAGGTATACAGTAAACCTGAAGTGAAGCATCGGAATCTAAAACTGGACTCACAAGAGAGGTTCAAATCATAGTAAGTTAGAGTGTCAGTCCTCTTGTACTTTAGTTGGCGTTGTGCCCTTTGTATTAAATTCGGATGCAATTTCTGTGTTTCATCGTCAATAAGAAGGTCTTAGGTATAGTGTTAACTTGAAGTGAAGCATCGGAATCTAAAACTGGACTCACAGGAGAGGTTCAAATTATACAAAAGTTAGAGTGTCAGTCCTCGTGTACTTAAGTCGGCATTGTGCTTTTTGTATTAAATTCGGATGCAATTTCTGTGTTTGATCATCAATAAGAAGGTCAAAGGTAAACAGTAAACCTGAAGTGAAGCACTAGAATCTAAAACTGGACTCACAGGAGAGGTTTAAGTCAAAGAAAGTCAGAGTGTCTGTCCTCTTGTACTTAAGTCGGCATTGTGCCTTTTGTATTAAATTCGGATGCAATTTCTGTGTTTCATCGTCAATAAGAAAGTCTCAGGTATTCAGTAAACCTGAGTGAAGCATCGGAATCTAAAACTCAACTCACAGGAGAGGTTCAAATCATAGAAAGTTATATTGTGAGTCCTCTTTTACTTAAGTCGGCATTGTGCAGTTTGTATTCAAATCGGATGCAAATTCTGTGTTTCATCGTCAATAAGATGGCCCAAGGGATACAGTAAACCTGAAGTGAAGCATCGGAATCTAAAACTGGACTCACAGGAGAGTTTCAAATCATAGAAAGTTAGAGTGTCATTCCTCTTCTACTTAAGTCGTCATTGTGCCTTTTGTATTAAATTCGGATGCAAATTCTGTATTTCATCGTCAATAAAAAGGTCCAAGGTTTACGGTAAACCTGAAGTGAAACATCGGAATCTAAAACTGGACTCACAGGAGAGGTTCTAATCAAAGAAAGTTAGAGTGTCAGTCCTCTTGTACTTAATTCTGCATTATGCCTTTTGTATTAAATTCGGATGCAATTTCTGTGTTTCGTCGTCAGTAAGCAGGTCCAAGGTATACAGTAAACCTGAAGTGAAGCATCGGAATCTAAAACTGGACTCACAAGAGAGGTTCAAATCATAGTAAGTTAGAGTGTCAGTCCTCTTGTACTTTAGTTGGCGTTGTGCCTTTTGTATTAAATTCGGATGCAATTTCTGTGTTTCATCGTCAATAAGAAGGTCTTAGGTATAGTGTAAACTTGAAGTGAAGCATCGGAATCTAAAACTGGACTCACAGGAGAGGTTCAAATTATACAAAAGTTAGAGTGTCAGTCCTCGTGTACTTAAGTCGGCATTGTGCTTTTTGTATTAAATTCGGATGCAATTTCTGTGTTTGATCATCAATAAGAAGGTCAAAGGTAAACAGTAAACCTGAAGTGAAGCACTAGAATCTAAAACTGGACTCACAGGAGAGGTTTAAGTCAAAGAAAGTCAGAGTGTCTGTCCTCTTGTACTTAAGTCGGCATTGTGCCTTTTGTATTAAATTCGGATGCAATTTCTGTGTTTCATCGTCAGTAAGAAGCTCCAAGGGATACAGTAAACCTGAAGTGAAACATCGGAATCTAAAACCGGACTCACAGGACAGGTTCAAATCATAGAAAGTTAGAGTGTCAGTCCTCTTGTACTTAAGTCGGCATTGTGCCTTTTGTATTAAATTCGGATGCAATTTCTGTGTTGCATCATCAATAAGAAGGTCCAAGGTATACAGTAAACCTGAGGTGAAGCATACGAATCTAAAACTGGACTCACAGGAGAGCTTCAAATCATAGAAATTAGAGTGTCACTCCACTTGTACTTAAGTCGACATTGTTCCTTTTGTATTAAATTCGGATGCAATTTCTGTGTTTCATCGTCAATAAGAAGGTCCAAGGGATACAGTAAACCTGAAGTGATGCATCGGAATCTAAAACTGGACTCCCAGGAGAAGTTTAAATCAAAGAAAGTTAGAGTGTCAGTCCTCTTGTACTTAAGTCGGCATTGTGCCTTTTGTATTAAATTCGGATGCAATTTCTGTGTTTCATCGTCGACAAGAAGGACCAAGGGATACAGTAAATCTGAAGTGAAGCATCGGAATCTAAAACTTGACTCATAGGAGAGGTTCAAATCATAGAAAGTTTGAGTGTCAGTCCTATTGTACTTAAGTCGGCATTGTGCATTTTGTATTAAATTCGGATGCAATTACTGTGTTTCGTCGTCAATAAGAAGGACCAAGGGATGCAATAAACCTGAAGTGAAGAATCGGAATCTAAAACTGGACTCACAGGAGAGGTTCAAACCATAGAAAGTTAGAGTGTCAGTCCTCTTGTACTTAAGTCGGCATTGTGCCTTTTGTATTAAATTCGGATGCAATTTCTGTGTATGATCATCAATAAGAAGGTCCAAGGTATACAGTAAACATTAATTGAAGCATCGGAATCTAAAACTCAACTCACAGTAAAGGTTCAAATCATAGAAAATTAGAGTATCAGTACTCTTGTACTTAAGTCGGCATTTTGCCTTTTGCATTATATTCGGATGCAATTTCTGTGTTTCATCGTCAATAAGAAGATCTGAGGGATATAGTAAACCTGAAATGAAACATCGGAATCTAAAATTGGACTCACAGAAGAGGTTCAAATCATAGAAATTTAGAGTGCCAGACCTCCTCTACTTAGGTCGGCATTGTGCCTTTTGTATTAAATTCGGATGCAATTTCTGTGTTTCATCGTCAATAAGAAGGTCCAAGGTATACAGTAAACCTGAAGTGAAGCACCGGTATCTATCACTGGACTCACAGGAGAGGTTCTAATCATAGAAAGTTAGAGTTTCAGTCTTCTTGTACTTAAGTTTGCATCGTGCCTTTTGTATTAAAGTCGGATGCAATTTCTGTGTTTCATCGTCAATAAGAAGCTCCAAGGTATACAGTAAACCGGAAGCGAAGCATCGGAATCTGAAACTGGTCTCACAGGAAAAGTTCAAATCATAGAAAGATAGAGTGTCAGTCCTCTTGTACTTAAGTCGGCATTGTGCCTTTTATATTAAATACGGATGCAATATCTATGTTTCATCGTCAATAAGAAGGTCTTAGGTATACTGTAAACCTGAAGTGAAGCATCGGAATCTAAAACTGGACTCACAGGAGAGGTTCAAATCATAGAAAGTTAGAGTGTCAGTCCTTGTGTACTTAAGTCAGCATTGTCCCTTTTGTATTAAATTCGGATGCAATTTCTGAGTTTCATCGTCAATAAGAAGGTCAAATGGATACAGTAAACCTGAAGTGAAGCATCGGAATCTAAAACTGGCTCACAGGAGAGGTTCAAATCATAGAATGTGAGAGTGTCAGACCTCTTGTACATCAATCGGCATTGTGCCTTTAGTATTAAATTCGGATGCAATTTCTGTGTATGATCATCAATAAGAAGGTCCAAGGTATACAGTAAACCTGAAGTGAAGCATCGGAATCTAAAACTGTACTCTCAGGAAAGGTTCAAATAATAGAAAGTTACAATGTCAGTCCTCTTGTACTTAAGTCGGCATTGTGCCTTTTAAATTAAATTCGGATGCAATTTCTGTGTATCATCGTCAATAAGAAGGACCAAGGGATAGAGAAAACCTGAAGTGAAGCATCGGAATCTAAAACTGGACTCACAGGAGAGGTTCAAATTATAGAAAGTTAGAGTGTCAGTCCTCTTGTACTCAAGTCGGCATTGTGCCTTTTGATTTAAATTCGGATGCAATTTCTGTGTTATATCGTCAATAAGAAGGTCCAAGGGATACAGTAAACCTGAAGTGAAACATCGGAATCTAAAACTGGACTCACAGGACAGGTTCAAATCATAGAAAGTTAGAGTGTCAGTCCTCTTGTACTTAAGTCGGCATTGTGCCTTTTGTATTAAATTCGGATGAAATTTCTGTGTTTGATCATCAATAAGAAGGTCCAAGGTATACAGAAAACCTGAAGTGAAGCATCGGAATCTAAAACTGGACTCACAGGAGAGGTTTAAGTCAAAGAACGTTAGAGTGTCAGTCCTCTTGTACTTAAGTCGGCATTGTGCCTTTTGTATTAAATTCGGATGCAATTTCTGTGTATGATCATCAATAAGAAGGTCCAAGGTATACAGTAAACCTTAAGTGAAGCATCGGAATCTAAAACTCAACTCACACTAGAGGTTCCAATCATAGAAAATTAGAGTGTCAGTACTCTTGTACTTAAGTCGGCATTTTACCTTTTGTATTATATTCGGATGCAATTTCTGTGTTTCATCGTCAATAAGAAGGTCCAAGGGATATAGTAAACCTGAAACGAAACATCGGAATCTAAAATTGGACTCACAGAAGAGGTTCAAATCATAGAAATTTAGAGTGTCAGTCCTCTTCTACTTAGGTCGGCATTGTGCCTTTTGTATTAAATTCGGATGCAATTTCTGTGTTTCATCGTCAATATGAAGGTCCAAGGTATACAGTAAACCTGAAGTGAAGCATCGGAATCTAACACTGGACTCACAGGAGAGGTTCAAATCATAGAATGTTAGAGTTTCAGTCCTCTTGTACTTAAGTTAGCATCGTGCCTTTTGTAATAAAGTCGGATGCAATTTCTGTGTTTCATCGTCAATAAGAAGCTCCAAGGTATACAGTAAACCGGAAGTGAAGCATCGGAATCTGAAACTGGACTCACAGGAGAAGTTCAAATCATAGAAAGATAGAGTGTCAATCCCCTTGTACTTAAGTCGGCATTGTGCCTTTTGTATTAAATACGGATCAATATCTATGTTTCATCGTCAATAAGAAGGTCCAAGGTATACAGTAAACCTGAAGTGAAGCATACAAATCTAAAACTGGACTCACAGGAGAGTCTCAAACCATAGAAAGTTAGAGTGTCAGTCCTTGTGTACTTAAGTCAGCATTGTCCCTTTTGTATTAAATTCGTATGCAATTTCTGTGTTTCATCGTCATTAAGAAGGTCAAAGGGATACAGTAAACCTGAAGTGAAGCATCGGAATCTAAAACTGGACTCACAGGAGAGGTTCAAATCATAGAATGTGAGAGTGTCAGTCCTCTTGTACATCAGTCGGCATTGTGCCTTTTGTATTAAATTCTGATGCAACGTCTGCGTTTGATTATCAATACGAATGTCCAAGATATACAGTAAACCTGAAGTGAAGCATCGGAATCTAAAACTCAACTCACAGGTGAGGTTCAAATCATAGAAAGTTAGAGTCTCAGTCCTCTTGTACTTATGTCGACATTGTGCATTTTGTATTATATTCGGATGCAATTTCTGTGTTTCATCGTCAATAAGAAGGTCCAAGGTATACAGAAAACCTTAAGTGAAGCATCGGAATCTAAAACTGTACTCACAGGAAAGGTTCAAATAGTAGAAAGTTAGAATGTCAGTCCTCTTGTACTTAAGTCGGCATTGTGCCTTTTGTATTAAATTCGGATGCAATTTCTGTGTATCATCGTCAATAAGAAGGACCAAGGGATACAGAAAACATGAAGTGAAGCATCGGAATCTAAAACTGGACTAACAGGAGAGGTTCAAATCATAGAAAGTTAGAGTGTCAGTCCTCTTGTACTCAAGTCGGCATTGTGCCTTTTGATTTAAATTCAGATGCAATTTGTGTGTTTCATCGTCAGTAATAAGGTCCAAGGGATACAGAAATCCTGAAGTGAAGCATCGGAATCTAAAACTGGACTCACAGGAGAGGTTTAAGTCAAAGAACGTTAGAATGTCAGTCCTTTTGTACTTAAGTCGGCATTGTGCCTTTTAAATTAAATTCGGATGCAATTTCTCTGTATCATCGTCAATAAGAAGGTCCAAGGGATAGAGAAAACCTTAAGTGAAGCATCGGAATCTAAAACTGGACTCACAGGAGAGGTTTAAATCATAGAAAGTTAGAGTGTCAGTCCTCTTGTACTTAAGTCGGCATTGTGCCTTTTGTATTAAATTCGGATGCAATTTCTGTGTTTCATCGTCAATAAGAAGGTCTTAGGTATACTGTAAACCTGAAGTGAAGCATCGGAATCTAAAACTGGACTCACAGGAGAGGTTCAAATTATAGAAAGTTAGAGTGTCAGTCCTCTTGCACTCAAGTCGGCATTGTGCCTTTTGATTTAAATTCGGATGCAATTTCTGTGTTTCATCGTCAATAAGAAGGTCCAAGGTATACAGAAAACCTTAAGTGAAGCATCGGAATCTAAAACTGTACTCACAGGAAAGGTTCAAATAATAGAAAGTTAGAATGTCAGTCCTCTTGTACTTAAGTCGGCATTGTGCCTTTTGTATTAAATTCGGATGCAATTTCTGTGTATCATCGTCAATAAAAAGGTCCAAGGGATACAGAAAACCTGAAGTGAAGCATCGGAATCTAAAACTGGACTCACAGGAGAGGTTCAAATCATAGAAAGTTAGAGTGTCAGTCCTCTTGTACTTATGTCGGCATTGTGCCTTTTTTTATTAAATTCGGATGCAATTCCCGTGTTTCATCGTCAATAAGAAGGTCTTAGGTATACTGTAAACCTGAAGTGAGGCATCGGAATCTATAACTGGACTCACAGGAGAGGTTCAAATTATAGAAAGTTAGAGTGTCAGTCCTCTTGTACTCAAGTCGGCATTGTGCCTTTTGATTAAAATTCGGAAGCAATTTCTGTGTTTCATCGTCAACAAGAAGGTCCAAGGGATACAGTAAACCTGAAGTGAAGCATCGGAATCTAAAACTGGACTCACAGGACAGGTTCAAATCATAGAAAGTTAGAGTGTCAGTCCTCTTGTACTTAAGTCGGCATTGTGCCTTTTGTATTAAATTCGGATGAAATTTCTGTGTTTGATCATCAATAAGAAGGTCCAAGGTATACAGAAAACCTGAAGTGAAGCATCGGAAACTAAAACTGGACTCACAGGAGAGGTTTAAGTCAAAGAAAGTTAAAGTGTCAGTCCTCTTGTACTTAAGTCGGCATTTTACCTTTTGTATTATATTCGGATGCAATTTCTGTGTTTCATCGTCAATAAGAAGGTCCAAGGGATATAGTAAACCTGAAATGAAACATCGGAATCTAAAATTGGACTCACAGTAGAGGTTCAAATCATAGAAATTTAGAGTGTCAGTCCTCCTCTACTTAGGTCGGCATTGTGCCTTTTGTATTAAATTCGGATGCAATTTCTGTGTTTCATCGTCAATATGAAGGTCCAAGGTATACAGTAAACCTGAAGTGAAGCATCGGAATCTAACACTGGACTCACAGGAGAGGTTCAAATCATAGAAAGTTAGAGTTTCAGTCCTCTTGTACTTAAGTTAGCATCGTGCCTTTTGTAATAAAGTCGGATGCAATTTCTGTGTTTCATCGTCAATAAGAAGCTCCAAGGTATACAGTAAACCGGAAGTGAAGCATCGGAATCTGAAACTGGACTCACAGGAGAAGTTCAAATCATAGAAAGATAGAGTGTCAATCCCCTTGTACTTAAGTCGGCACTGTGCCTTTTGTATTAAATACGGATCAATATCTATGTTTCATCGTCAATAAGAAGGTCCAAGGTATACAGTAAACCTGAAGTGAAGCATACAAATCTAAAACTGGACTCACAGGAGAGTCTCAAACCACAGAAAGTTAGAGTGTCAGTCCTTGTGTACTTAAGTCAGCATTGTCCCTTTTGTACTAAATTCGTATGCAATTTCTGTGTTTCATCGTCATTAAGAAGGTCAAAGGGATACAGTAAACCTGAAGTGAAGCATCGGAATCTAAAACTGGACTCACAGGTGAGGTTCAAATCATAGAAAGTTAGAGTGTCAGTCCTCTTGTACTTATGTCGACATTGTGCATTTTGTATTAAATTCGGATGCAATTTCTGTGTTTCATCGTCAATAACAAGGTCCAAGGTATACAGAAAACCTTAAGTGAAGCATCGGAATCTAAAACTGTACTCACAGGAAAGGTTCAAATAATAGAAAGTTAGAATGTCAGTCCTCTTGTACTTAAGTCGGCATTGTGCCTTTTGTATTAAATTCGGATGCAATTTCTGTGTATCATCGTCAATAAGAAGGTCCAAGGGATACAGAAAACCTGAAGTGGAGCAGCGGAATCTAAAACTGGACTCACAGGAGAGGTTCAAATCATAGAAAGTTAGTGTGTCAGTCCTCTTGTACTTAAGTCGGCATTGTGCTTTTTTTTAATAAATTCGGATGCAATTCCCGTGTTTCATCGTCAATAAGAAGGTCTTAGGTATACTGTAAACCTGAAGTGAAGCATCGGAATCTAAAACTGGACTCACAGGACAGGTTGAAATCATAGAAAGTTAGAGTGTCAGTCCTCTTGTACTTAAGTCGGCATTGTGCCTTTTGTATTAAATTCGGATGAAATTTCTGTGTTTGATCATCAATAAGAAGGTCCAAGGTATACAGAAAACCTGAAGTGAAGCATCGGAATCTAAAACTGGACTCACAGGAGAGGTTTAAGTCAAAGAAAGTTAGGGTGTCAGTCCTCTTGTACTTAAGTCGGCATTGTGCCTTTTGTATTAAATTCGGATGCAATTTCTGTGTATGATCATCAATAAGAAGGTCCAAGGTATACAGTAAACCTTAAGTGAAGCATCGGAATCTAAAACTCAACTCACAGTAGAGGTTCAAATCATAGCAAATTAGAGTGTCAGTACTCTTGTACTTAAGTCGGTATTGTGCCTTTTGTATTAAATACGGATCAATATCTATGTTTCATCGTCAATAAGAAGGTCCAAGGCATACAGTAAACCTGAAGTGAAGCATACGAATCTAAAACTGGACTCACTGGAGAGTCTCAAACCATTGAAAGTTAGAGTGTGTGATATTCGCTATTTTTGACTTCATTAAAACACCAAATACGAGTAGTTAATACTTTCAGCCAGAAGGCAAATACTTGTTTGTAAATAATGATTAATGTATAATGAGGCGTCGCATAGCGACGGTGGAATTTTCTAGTGATGTAATTTGTCGTCTTGGGGCGGCAATAAAAACAGAAAAATACGGATAGATATACGATCCTTCACTATTTTGTTCGCTGGAGAACAAATGAAGCCTTGAGCGCTAAGAAGACTTGTACTGTTTTTCTGAAGTAAGACGGACGCTGATTTGTGGCAGTCAGATATAATTTTTTACTAAATGTATAAAAACGTGTTATGTCTAAGTTTTGAGTGAAGTGTAGGAAGAAGGACTGTTGTAATTTACCGTGACGAAGCACGAGCGACTCAAGAGGACAATGGCTATATAAAAGAGCGCTAAATGGACATGATATGGACATAAAAATCTACCGTCATTGTAGTATTAAGCTTAAGGTACGATATATGTTTTAGTTATAATAAATATTTGTTCTGGGAATACTGAATCATTTAGCAGTGCTCATTTCTATTATCTCCTCAGTATTATTTTCATTTTAATTATGCATTTTGCTAATCTTACAGACACCAAGATCAGCAGTCTAATGTGCGTGTTACATTGATAAAAAGAAAACTGTTTTATCGTCTTCTTGCATCAGCTTTAATATTGAATTTCTCTTTTGTGTGATGTTACAGTTGTTTTTGCGCCCTTAAGAACTTTCAGGTCCCTTAGGAAATTTTTTTGTCATAACAATAACTTCACAACCGGGTATGATCGTATCTACGATCATGAAGTAATTAGAAAGACGATAACGCAACTTCTTAATCAATAGCACGCTAGTTGTGACTGCCTCAAGCCACGCGAAACCGCAAGTAAAAACTATTCACATCTCATAACGCAATATTTTATGACAATGGTCAATCCATGATTCTTACGCCAATTGTGATTGATAAAACAGTTAGTTAAATCTCAATTTCCAACTTTCCATTGAATAGCAACATCACTTCTATTTTGTAACATCACACTTGGCGCCCGGACAGGGACTTGACCAAAAATTAGTTCAGATTCTTGGAAAATTTTCTATGTGCTTGTGTTAATAAATGTTCTGTCGTTTCATGTACACATCATCTCTCTGTGAGTAAGACAGAAAATACGCTGGTCGATAACGCAGTTTAATTATCGAGAGAAAGGAAAAGAAAAGAGACGCGAATTTGCTGAGACAACATAGCGGTAACCAAGCCATCAAAAAGTAAGTCAGAATTTTGCATACGCAGTGTAGTGCTTCAGTAGCAACGTTGCTTTTCCAAGTCGATCCACATCCTTTCTATCTCCTTCCCGCTATAGAAAATCTGCTTTATTTTATCTTTCAAAGTAAAATTATTCGTAGTCTGATAATAGAAATTATTTCTCCCCATTGTTAGTATAGCTGTATTACATTTTCAACATGGTGGATAGTGTGTGCAATTTGCAGTGAAGAGCATCTTCATTCATTTGCCTGAAACGGTTAGGTTCCATCTTGTCTTCTTGCCAGATAGAATTTCATTTGTTGCTCACGCGAGAGTGGTGCTCTTAGCGGACTCACCACGTCACTGACAAACGACGAAAGCCTTGCGTAGCACGTGGTTTACTGACGAAAATGGCAGATAGTAAACAGAGACAGGTGACAACAGGAGACGGGAGTGAAGACGTTAATAGTATTCCATACCCTTTACGATCGCGAACGGTAGGTTCCCGTGTGGAAACCGAACTAACCATGTCTGTAACAGGGGAAAGTGACCCTAAAGTCCAAATTCTTCCCGCTGCAGCTACAAATGACCTCGGTGCGTTAATGGAAATGCTGAAACAACAGTTTGACGCAGTAAATGAGACTATAAAAACACAAAATGAGACTGTTAACGCCCGATTAGATGCTGTAAGCGAATCAGTAAAAACACAAAATGAGGCTATAAAAACACAAAATGAGACTGTTAACGCCCGACTAGATGCTATAAGCGAATCATTAAAAACAGAGCTAGGCACAATCAAAACAGATCTGCATAAAGAAATTACGGCTGAATTAAATACCCATTTGGGTGAGGTGCAAACTAAGATCAGTGATCAAATTCAGAAAATGCAGAAACAGGTGAAAAGTGAAATAGCTGAAGTATCTGGAACATTAAACACAAAAATTCAGGCAGCTACCAAAGAAATAAACTCAGTTAGAAATGCAGTATCTGACATTGAAGGTGTAGTGGAGGATCTGTCGAGGCAGATAGACTCAATCAATATTGAAGAACAGGTTAAGAGCACCGTGAAAGCACACACGGAGGCATTGTCGGAACACTACGGTGAATGGATAAAGGGTAAAGATATTTTTATCGAAAAGAAGGTCAGGGAGGAGCTTAGGGAGACTGTCAAGGATGTAACTTATGAAATCTTAGCTGCTCCTCTTAAGTCTGGAGACACAGTGGTTTATGAATTGGGACAGATTCGGAGGACACTTACACGGGATCTTCCCGAGTGGAAGCAGCAAGTAGTGGACGAAGTCAGAATGCTGAGAAACTGTGTAGAAAATCCGCACACACATACGCAAACTATAGGGAACAACTCTTTAGACGGTGACGAATGTCAGTCAACTCCTTATCGTTCACCGCCTGATTACATGCAAAACAACAGTCCTGTTGAGTCCCGAGTAGGGAAACTAAATGATCCGCCCACAATTGTGAGTTTAATGCAAGAGGAAAGTGTGATTAAGCATCGCACTTTTCCTGTTTTTCATCCGCAGAAGCGAGAAATACACCCCATCGTGTTCCTAAAGAATTTTTCCGGCGTATTTCCCAGGAGCTGGACAGACAGACAGCGTATTCAGTTCGTCACTGGCTTTATTTCTGGTGATGCAGCATTATGGGGAACGGAAATGGTAGACACGTGTAGGAATTATGAAGAGTTTGAGAAAATGTTCTTGGCAAAATTTTGGAGTAATGGGGTACAGCAAAGATTAAGGAAGGAGGTGTATGGTGCGGAAATTTTCAATGAGAAGCATGGAAGTCTCCGGCGATACTTTGAGAAGTATCTAGCAAAAATTTAATTCTGGGATTCTCCGATTTCTTCCAAGGACGTAATTATGATTCTCAAAAGCAAACTCCCTGTGTCTATTAGAGAGAAATTAGTAAATGTGTCCGAAGAAGACACGGATGCATTCCTTTCTGTGCTGGATTCCTTAGATTTAATTAGCGAGGATGTGCGCTCCAAGGTCGGCAGCGGCAAATTCTTCCCTGGCAGCCAGCAGAATGCATCGCACGCGGACAACAATGCGCCGAAGGAGAGAGCGAGCTACTGCGACCGCTGTAACCAACCTGCCAGCGGTTATCAAAACGCAAACGGCAATAACTTTAAACGGAAGCAGAAAACCAATTACAGTAATCAGCAGAGATACCACCCAATTTACAACCACCAGGTACAACATCAGTACGGAAACCCACCCTTTAATTCTGCGCCTGAGCAGTATGAAAATTCTCCACAAACTAGTGGTAATTTTTCAAATGGGCCAGTGTACAATCAAAGTTATAGGTCGAAATATAGCAAGTGGCATGGGCAAGGCGGAGGCCACCCAGCACAACATAACAACAACTATTCACAGGATAGAGGACCGCGGAACAATTTTCAAATGGCACCAAATGCGAACTTTCCTTCACAAGGAAATGGTTTTGCCAGCAACCAAAAGATCGGGCGACATCAGCCTTCTCAAGTATTCTATTCACAAGTGAATGCACCCAGTGGATTTGACCCCTTTACACCGGCATTTGTACCACATAACCAGCACCAGTATGAAACGGAACAAACACTTAAGGCCATGAATGACAAACAGGTTAAACATCCTGCGGAAAATTAGAGGCAGCACCTTTCAGCCTCCTAGAGGTCGCTGCCGGTTCCAGTGGGGGTACTAACGAATACTCTGATTCTGAGTATGTTAATGCGATACGGTACGACCATGAGACCGACTTACGAGATGACCTTGCACCTGACCTAGAAGTTCAAGACATTAATGACATTTATGATGAACAGGTCCAGGCTTCGATTAAGATTTCTATTGCCAACATTCCTGTCACAGCCATTGTTGATACAGGAGCAAACATCAATGTGATGTCATCATGTCTCTTCAGACAGGTGTCTTCTGTTTCAAAAGTTTTATCATTGCCGATTCAGGGTTGCTCCATATCGGGAGCGATTGGTCCATTGAAACAGAGAGTTAGTTTACAGACACAGCCTCAACTGCAGATAGAATCTGTTTCGGTTTCTTGCTTCTTACGTACTGGAAATTTCCTTGTGTGAACTGTTAATGATAAGTATTGTGTTGAACAGCGCACTGACTACATGGTAACGGCTACTACATGTCATCTTTAAGTATTAAATGCTATGTATGGAAAAATTGTTTATAGTGATGGACATGAACCGATATTTCTTCAACAAGCTGAAGCAGGAAACTGGGGTTGCACCAAGAATTTCAGTTCAATTTTAAGTTAGTAATAAGAAAAAAAGTGCTTGCGAGGTGATTGCCCGGAGCTAAATAAAATATGTAAAGGTGAGAAATGGAGGAGGATGCGTAAATAAGCACTTCTCTCAAGGTACAAGAATATTTATAGATTTATTTTTAGTAATGTAAGTACTTGAAGTTCTGTAGTAAAAGCCCAAATTACCTGCTTAAAAAAAAGGGTACATGTTCAAACACTCCAGACAGTGGATAGGAGTAGAAGAAATAGCTTAAAGTTCAGTTAAAGCGTGCTGTTAAATGGAAAAACAAGTGGTAACCCACATGTGTTCACGCAAGGAGACAATAAGCTGTAGTAAACTAAGTTAGGTGAAATACAGTACAAATAGAGGCAAACCATGAAGCATCAATAATGTAGCGTAAGTACTCCACGAGGCCATTAATTGCTATGAAAGTAAACTATTTCCCTGTGATCTGAGCCCAATGTAAAGAGTATATGAGGAATGTTAGCTGACGAATTGATTTCAGTAGAATCAAGTTACTAAATAACCACACAGCAAGCCCCCTGTATCATAAATAAGTCCAAGTAAAGATCTTCAGAAGATTTGTAGTGTAATCTAGCGACCATTCAATACCCTAATTGAAGGCTAATCTAAAGAACAAGCAATGCAGTGATATTTAAACTTAATATTGACTATAACCTGAGTAAGACGTAGAAGTAGCAAAGCATGCTGTAAGGAAAGAGGTTGAAGTTTATATATGTGCCTATGTATATTAAGATAATTTTATTTACATGCAGATTTTATTGCAAAAATGTCTCCTAAGACCCTCCTCTTATGAAATCCATTTTCCTTGTGCCCGTTCCTTTTGATCCTGGTTCATTAACCCAGACCAAGGGTCGACTTGTAAAAGGCACGTGTGCTTCGGGGCAAAGCAGTGCTTATGAGAAATGAGACACGTAGCGTGATGAACTTCGCTAGCTTTGGTAATGTTTGTTATGGACCGGTTGCGTAAACCCAGTGAACTGTCGGTAATTCCATTCATGCGAAAAATAGTAGACACGCGTTACCCTATTTTTTTTTTTAACAGAGAACGATTGCTGAGTACATGAAGCGAAGAGGGAGACCTATTGTTATCCAGTCTGCCCTCAAATTTATAAAAAAAAAAAAAAAAAGATTCAGCGTTAAATGCGTACTCGTTATGTAGTAGATATGCTGCATGGCAGTAGAAAATGATCTTGGGTGCACTAAAGAATAAATGCAACGTGTGTTGCGAAGCCTGTAGTTCTTATAATGAGGAGATGAGCCCTTAAAAGAGAGTTTGAAAGAGTATTTTTAGGTTCACTAGTGAAAGTAAACCTTGAGATATAAAGAGTCCATTCATAAAGCAGTTGTTCACTGGACTTAACAAAAGGAGTGACCATTAATTGTAAATATTAGCTCGTAAGTGATCTTTTGTAAATAGTAGAATATAAGTCTTTCTGTACCAATGGAGGAAACCTGCAAAATTGATTGTTTTGTAAATGAACTCTATCGGCGAAGGAACTAAGCACGAATGCTGTGTGAAGATGCACACTAAAGTGCGACGTGCATAATAAAAATAACTGTTCACTGTATACTAGTGGTAGTGTTGTACTGCAAGTGTAAAAAAGAGAAGTCAAGGCTACGACAACAGGTGCAACGCAAAGTTCAGTGTTGTTCTAAGTGCAGCGACAGCTAAAACATTCGTCGTCACTTACCTGTGAGCCTCATGGGAGGCAGTTGACAGAGAAGTATGGAGGCAGCTTCAGTGTCTGGCTCCTCCGATGGGAAACGCGCGCGAGGTGTTTGAATCGATGCACTCGTGTGATACGAAGTTCACAAAAAAAAAAAAAGGGAGCAATCGACGACCAGCAGCTCTGTTACAGCCTGAGCGCGAACGGATACTAAGTATTGGAGCTCACGCAACACTGTGCAGCCGCTGTGAGTGGCTGACGTGTGGGTGACGAAACAATCCAAACTTTAAACTGCTAACCGCCATGACTTCCATCGTACATACTGGAGGAAAGACATTTGTACACTTGTGTGACTACATTTTCATACGTAAATTAAGCAATTTTCTTGAGTTGAAGTTAAGATGAGTGAGAAGTAGATTGATAGATTACTCAGGCCTTAAAGCCATTAATACCGGCACTCCTGAACACTGCTAAAATGAATTATAACCCTGTCTCTTGATGGACAAAGAAAATGAATGTGCACTATAGGAAGACCCTAAACTCCAGACCAGTCCCGATCCTTAACAAATGTATCCAATAGGTTGTAAGTTATACTAATAATTTTCCACTTCTTCTGTTTCATATTGTAAATAAAAACCCGGGAAACCACTTGAATTCCTGGCACCACAGTGGAAAGGACAGATGTACTGCATGATGAACGCCGTAGACAGCTAACACAGAAAGTGAAAGCATCACGAAGTGTAGTGCTACGTTATTAAACTGTAATTGAACCACAAGGAGTCAACAGATGCTCGAACATTGTCCACTCTAGTTTAGTGAAAATAAGCACTCACTGTACTCATGTATTAGTTGTTAAGCTCAAGAGAAAGTAATTCCTGAATTCTATCCCCTGAAGTGCGAATTGAACGTTCACTTATTGTTATAAGCAAATATGGACTAAACTTAAAAATGCACATAAATGTTAGTCTTGATATTATGGAATGAAGTGACTGATGAACAAAGAATGAAAAACTTTATTTTGAAAAATGATAAATATCTGATATATGTTTATAAATGTAATTTCAATTTAAGTACATGGTACGCCAGTAACGTTATGTAAATGTCACACCAAAAATCACGAATATCAGATGAGGACATGAGGATCGAGGTAATCCTTCGGCATTCCCTCTCTCCTCATGGGGGGCAATGTGATATTCGCTATTTTTGACTTCATTAAAACAGCAAATACGAGTAGTTAATACTTTCAGCCAGAAGGCAAATACTTGTTTGTAAATAATGATTAATGTATAATGAGGCGTCGCATAGCGACGGTGGAATTTTCTAGTGATGTAATTTGTCGTCTTGGGGCGGCAATAAAAACAGAAAAATACGGATAGATATACAATCCTTCACTATTTTGTTCGCTGGAGAACAAATGAAGCCTTGAGCGCTAAGAAGACTTGTACTGTTTTTCTGAAGTAAGACGGACGCAGATTTGTGGCAGTCTGATATAATTTTTTACTAAATGTATAAAAACGTGTTATGTCTAAGTTTTGAGTGAAGTGTAGGAAGAAGGACTGTTGTAATTTACCGTGACGAAGCACGAGCGACTCAAGAGGACAATGGCTATATAAAAGAGCGCTAAATGGACATGATATGGACATAAAAATCTACCGTCATTGTAGTATTAAGCTTAAGGTACGATATATGTTTTAGTTATAATAAATATTTGTTCTGGGAATACTAAATCATTTAGCAGTGCTCATTTCTATTATCTCCTCAGTATTATTTTCATTTTAATTATGCATTTTGCTAATCTTACAGACACCAAGATCAGCAGTCTAATGTGCGTGTTACATTGATAAAAAGAAAACTGTTTTATCGTCTTCTTGCATCAGCTTTAATATTGAATTTCTCTTTTGGGTGATGTTACAGTTGTTTTTGCGCCCTTAAGAACTTTCTGGTCCCTTAGGAAATTTTTTTGTCATAACAATAACTTCACAACCGGGTATGATCGTATCTACGATCATGAAGTAATTAGAAAGACGATAACGCAACTTCTTAATCAATAGCACGCTAGTTGTGACTGCCTCAAGCCACGCGAAACCGCAAGTAAAAACTATTCACATCTCACAATGCAATATTTTATGACAATGGTCAATCCATGATTCTTAGCCCAATTGTGATTGATAAAACAGTTAGTTAAATATCAATTTCCAACTTTCCATTGAATAGCAACATCACTTCTATTTTGTAACATCACAAGTGTCAGTCCTTGTGTACTTAAGTCAGCATTGTCCGTTTTGTATTAAATTCGGATGCAATTTCTGTGTTTGATCGTCAACAAGAAGGTCAAAGGGATACAGTAAACCTGAAGTGAAGCATCAGAATCCAAAACTGGACTCACAGGAGAGGTTCAAATCATAGTATGTGAGAGTGTCAGTCCTCTTGTACATCAGTCGGCATTGTGTCTTTTGTATTAAATTCGGATGCAATTTCTGCGTTTGATTATCAATAAGAATGTCCAAGGTATACAGTAAACCTGAAGTGAAGCATCGGAATCTAAAACTCAACTCACAGGTGAGGTTCAAATCATAGAAAGTTAGAGTGTCGGTCCTCTTGTACTTATGTCGACATTGTGCATTTTGTATTAAATTCGGATGCAATTTCTGTGTTTCATCGTCAATAAGAAGGTCCAAGGTATACAGAAAACCTGAAGTGAAGCATCGGAATCTAAAACTGTACTCACAGGAAAGGTTCAAATAATAGAAAGTTAGAATGTCAGTCCTCTTGTACTTAAGTCGGCATTGTGCCTTTTGTATTAAATTCGGATGCAATTTCTGTGTATCATCGTCAATAAGAAGGTCCAAGGGATACAGAAAACATGAAGTGAAGCATCGGAATCTAAAACTGGACTCACAGGAGAGGTTCAAATCATAGAAAGTTAGAGTGTCAGTCCTCTTGTACTTAAGTCGGCATTGTGCCTTTTGTATTAAATTCGGATGCAATTTCTGTGTTTCATCGTCAATAAGAAGGTCGTAGGTATACTGTAAACCTGAAGTGAAGCATCGGAATCTGAAACTGGACTCACAGGAGAGGTTCAAATTATAGAAAGTTAGAGTGTCAGTCCTCTTGTACTCAAGTCGGCATTGTGCCTTTTGATTTAAATTCGCATGCAATTTCTGTGTTTCATCGTCAATAAGAAGGTCCAAGGGATACAGTAAACCTGAAGTGAAGCATCGGAATCTAAAACTGGACTCACAGGACAGGTTCAAATCATGGAAAGTTAGAGTGTCAGTCCTCTTGTACTTAAGTCGGCATTGTACCTTTTGTATTAAATTCGGATGAAATTTCTGTGTTTGTTCATCAATGAGCAGGTCCAAGGTATACAGAAAACCTGAAGTGAAGCATCGGAATCTAAAACTGGACTCACAAGATAGGTTTAAGTCAAAGAAAGCTAGAGAGTCAGTCCTCTTGTACTTAAGTCGGCATTGTGGCTTTTGTATTAAATTCGGATGCAATTTCTGTGTTTCATCGTCGATAAGAAGGTCCAAGGGATACAGTAAACCTGAAGTGAAACATCGGAATCTAAAACCGGACTCACAGGACAGGTTCAAATCATAGAAAGTTGCAGTGTCAGTCCTCTTGTGCTTAAGTCGGCATTGTGCCTTTTGTATTAAATTCGGATGCAATTTCTGTGTTCGATCATCAATAAGAAGGTCCAAGGTATAGAGTAAACCTGAAGTGAAGCATCGGAATCTAAGACTCAACTCACAGGAGAGGTTCAAATCATAGAAAGTTATGGTGTCAGTCCGCGTGTACTTAAGTCGGCATTGTGCCTTTTGTATTAAATCCGGGTGCAATTTCTGTGTTTCATCGTCAATAAGAAGCTCCAAGGTATACAGTAAACCTGCAGTGAAGCATCGGAAACTGAAACTGGACCCACAGGAGAAGTTCAAATCATAGTAAGTTAGAGTGTGAGTCCTCTTGTACTTAAGTCGGCATTGTGCCTTTTGTATTAAATAGGGATGCAATTTCTGTGTTTCATCGTCAATAAGAAGGTCTTAGGTATAATGTAAACCTGAAGTGAAGCATCGGAATCTAAAACTGGACTCACAGGTGAGGTTCAAATCAAGGAAAGTTAGAGTGTCAGTCCTTGTGTACTTAAGTCAGCATTGTCCCTTTTGTATTAAATTCGGATGCAATTTCTGTGTTTCATCGTCTATAAGAAAGTGCAAGGGATACAGTAAACCTGAAGTGACGCATCGGAATCTAAAACTGGACTCTCAGGAGAGGTTTAAATCAAAGAAACTTAGAGTGTCTGTCGTCCTGTACTTACGTCGGCCTTGTGCCTTTTTTATTAAATTCGGATGCAATATCTGTGTTTCATCGTCAATAAGAAGGTCCAAGGGATACAGTGAACCTGAAGTGAAGCATCGGAATCTGAAACTGAACTCACAGGAGAGGTTCAAATCATAGAATGTGAGAGTGTCAGTCCTCTTGTACTTAAGTCGGCATTGTGCCTTTTGTATTAAATTCGGATGCAATTTCTGCGTTTGATCATCAATAAGAATGTACAAGGTATACACTAAACCTGATGTGAAGCATCGGAATCTAAAACTCAACTCACAGTTGGTTCCAATCATAGAAAGTTATAGTGTCAGTCCTCTTGTACTTAAGTCGGCATTATGCCTTTTGTATTAAATTCCGATGCAATTTCTGTGTTTCATCGTCAATAAGAAGGTCGAAGGTATACAGTAAATCTGAAGTGAGGCATCGGGATCTTAAACTGGACTCACAGGAGAGGTTCAATTCATAGAAAGTTAGAGTGTCAGTCCTCTTGTCCTTAAGTCGGCATTGTGCCTTTTGTATTAAATTCGGATGCAATTTCTGTGTTTCATCGTCAATAAGAAGGTCCAAAGGATACAGTAAACCTGAAGTGAAGCATCGGAATCTAAAACTGGACTCACAGGAGAGGTTCAAATCATGGAAAGTTAGAGTGTCAGTCCACTTGTACTGAAGTCGACATTGTGCCTTTTATATTAAATTCGGATGCAATTTCTGTGTTTCACCGTCAATGAGAAGGTCCAAGGTATACAGTAAACCTGAAGTGAAGCATCGTAATCTAAAACTGGACTCACAGGAGAGGTTCAAATAGTAGAAAGTTATAGTGTCAGTCCTCTTTTACTTAAGTCGGCATTGTGCCTTTTGTATTAAATTCGGATGCAATTTCTGTGTTTCATCGTCAATAAGAAGGTCCAAGGTATACAGTAAACCTAAAGTGAAGCATCGGAATCTAAAACTGGACTCACAGGAGAGGTGCAAATCATAGAAAGTTAGAGTGTCAGTCCGCTTGTACTTAAGTCAGCATTGTGCCTTTTGTATTAAATTCGGTTGCAATTTCTGTTTTTGATCATCAATAAGAAGGTCCAAGGTAAACGGTAAACCTGAAGTGAAGCATTGGAAACTAAAAATCAACTCACAGGAGAGGTTCAAATCATAGAAAGTTAGAGTGTCAGTCCCCTTGTACTTAAGTCGGCATTGTGCCTTTTGTATTAAATTCGGATGCAATTTCTGTGTCTCAACGTCAATAAGAAGGTCCAAGGGATACAGCAAAGCTGAAGTTAAGCATCGTAATCGAAAACTGGACTCACAGGAGAGGTTCAAATCATAGAGAGTTAGAGTGTCATTCCTCTTCTACTTAAGTCGTCATTGTGCCTTTTGTATTAAATTCGGATGCAATTTCTGTGTTTCGTCGTCAATAAGAAGGTCGAAGGTATACAGTAAATCTGAAGTGAGGCATCGGGATCTTAAACTGGACTCACAAGAGAGGTTCAATTCATAGAAAGTTAGAGTGTCAGTCCTCTTGTCCTTAAGTCGGCATTGTGCCTTTTGTATTAAATTCAGATGCAATTTCTGTGTTTCATAGTCAATAAGAATGTCCAAGGGATACAGTAAACCTGAAGTGAAGCATCGGAATCTAAAACTGGACTCACAGGAGAGGTTCAAATCATAGAAAGTTAGAGTGTCAGACAATTGTACTGAAGTCGACATTGTGCCTTTTGTATTAAATTCGGATGCAATTTCTGTGTTTCACCGTCAATGAGAAGGTCCAAGTTATACAGTAAACCTGAAGTGAAGCATCGTAATCTAAAACTGGACTCACTGGAGAGGTTCAAATAGTAGAAAGTTAGAGTGTCAGTCCTCTTTTACTTAAGTCGGCATTGTGCCTTTTGTATTATATTCGGATGCAATTTCTGTGTTTCATCGTCAATAAGAAGGTCCAAGGTATACAGTAAACCTGAAGTGAAGCATCGGAATCTAAAACTGGACTCACAGGAGAGGTGCAAATCATAGAAAGTTAGAGTGTCAGTCCACTTGTACTTAAGTCAGCATTGTGCCTTTTGTATTAAATTCGGTTGCAATTTCTGTTTTTGATCATCAATAAGAAGGTCCAAGGTAAACGGTAAACCTGAAGTGAAGCATCGGAAACTAAAAATCAACTCACAGGAGAGGTTCAAATCATAGAAAGTTAGAGTGTCAGTCCTCTTGTACTTAAGTCGGCATTGTGCCTTTTGTATTAAATTCGGATGCAATTTCTGTGTCTCAACGTCAATAAGAAGGTCCAAGGGATACAGCAAACCTGAAGTTAAGCATCGGAATCTAAAACTGGACTCACAGGAGAGGTTCAAATTATAGAGAATTAGAGTGTCATTCCTCTTCTACTTAAGACGTCATTGTGCATTTTGTATTAAATTCGGATGCAAATTCTGTCTTTAATCGTCAATAAGAAGGTCCAAGGTATACAGTAAAGCTGAAGTGAAGCATCGGAATCTAAAACTGGACTCACAGGAGAGGTTCTAATCAAAGGAAGTTAGAGTGTCAGTCCTCTTGTACTTAAGTCTGCATTATGAATTTTGTATTAAATTCGGATGCAATTTCTGTGCTTCATCGACAGTAAGCAAGACCAAGGTATACAGTAAACCTGAAGTGAAGCATCGGAATCTAAAACTGGACTCACAGGAGAGGTTCAAATCATAGAAAGTTAGAGTGTCAGTCCTCTTGTACCTAAGTCGGCATTGTCCCTTTTGTATTAAATTCGGATGCAATTTCTGTGTTTGATCATCAATAAGAAGGCCCAAGGTATACAGTAAACCTGAAGTGAAGCATCGGAATCTAAAACTCAACTCACAGGAGAGGTTCAAATCATAGAATGTTATAGTGCCAGTCCGCTTGCACTTAAGTCGGCATTGTGCCTTTTGTGTTGAATTCGGATGCAATTTCTGTGTTTTATCGTCAATAAGAAGGTCCAAGGTATACAGTAAACCTGAAGTGATATCGGAATCGAAAACTGGACTCACAGGAGAGGTTCAAATCATAGAAAGTTAGAGTGTCACTCCTCGTGTACTTAAGTCGACATTGTTACTTTTGTATTAAATTCGGATGCAATTTCTGTGTTTCATCGTCAATAAGAAGGTCTTAGGTATACTGTAAACCTGAAGTGAAGCATCGGAATCTAAAACAGGATTCACAGATGAGGTTCAAATCATAGAAAGTTAGAGTGTCAGTCCTTGTGTACTTAAGTCAGCATTGTCCCTTTTGTATTAAATTCGGACACAATTTCTGTGCTTCATCGTCTATAAGAAAGTCCAAGGGATACAGTAAAACTGAAGTGAAGCATCGGAATCTAAAACTGGACTCTCAGGAAATGTTTAAATCAAAGAAACTTAGAGTGTGTGTCCTCTTGTACTTAAGTCGGCCTTGTGCCTTTTGTATTAAATTCGGATGCAATTTCTGTGATTCATCGTCAATAAGAAGGTCCTAGGGATACAGTAAACCTGAAGTGAAGCATCGGAATCTGAAACTGGACTCACAGGAGAGGTTCAAATCATAGAAAGTGAGAGTGTCAGTCCTCTTGTACTTAAGTCGGCATTGTGCCTTTTGTATTAAATTCGGATGCAATTTCTGCGTTTGATCATCAATAAGAATGTCCAAGGTATAGAGTAAACCTGATGTGAAGCATCGGAATCTAAAACTCAACTCAAAGTTGGTTCAAATCATAGAAAGTTATAGTGTCAGTCCTCTTGTACTTAAGTCGGCATTATGCCTTTTGTATTAAATTCGGATGCAATTTCTGTGTTTCATCGTCAATAAGAAGGTCGATGGTATACAGTAAATCTGAAGTGAAGCATCGGGATCTTAAACTGGACTCACAGGAGAGGTTCAAATCATAGAAAGTTTGAGTGTCAGTCCTCTTGTACTTAAGTCGGCATTGTGCCTTTTATATTAAATTCGAATGCAATTTCTTTGTTTCATCGTCAATAAGAAGGTCCAAGAGATACAGTAAACCTGAAGTGAAGCATCGTAATCTAAAACTGGACTCACAGGAGTGGTTCAAATCATAGAAAGTTAGAGTGTCAGTCCTCTTTTTCTTAAGTCGACATCGTGCCTTTTCTATTAAATTCGGATGCAATTTCTGTGTTTCATCGTCAATAAGAAGGTCCAAGGTATACAGTAAACCTGAAGTGAAGCATCGGAATCTAAAACTGGACTCACAGGAGAGGTTCAAATCATAGAAAGTTAGAGTGTCCGTCCTCTTTTACTTAAGTCGGCATTGTGCCTTTTGTATTACACTCGGATGCAATTTCTGTGTTTCATCGTCAATAAGAAGGACCAAGGTATACAGTAAACCTGTAGTGAAGCAACGGAATCTAAAACTGGACTCACAGGAGAGGTGCAAATCATAGAAAGTTAGGGTGTCAGTCCTCTTGTACTTAAGTCAGCATTGTGCCTTTTGTATTAAATTTGGATGCAATTTCTGTTTTTGATCATCAACAAGAAGGTCCAATTTAAACGGTAAACCTGAAGTGAAGCATCGGAAACTAAAAATCAACTCACAGGAGAGGTTCAAATCATAGAAAGTTAGGGTGTCAGTCCTCTTGTACTTAAGTCGGCATTGTGCCTTTTGTATTAAATTCGGATGCAATTGCTGTGTCTCATCGTCAATAAGAAGGTCCAAGGGATACAGCAAACCTGAAGTGAAGCATCGGAATCTAAAACTGGACTCACAGCAGAGGCTCAAATCATAGCAAGTTAGAGTGTCATTCCTCTTCTACTTAAGTCGACATTGTGCCATTTGTATTAGATTCGGATGCAATTTCTGTGTTTCATCGTCAATAAGAAGGTCCAAGGGATACAGTAAACCTGAAGTGAAGCATCGGAATCTAAAACTGGACTCCCAGGAGAAGTTTAAATCAAAGAAAGTTAGAGTGTCAGTCCTCATGTACTTAAGTCGGCATTGTGCCTTTTGTATTAAATTCGGATGCAATTTCTGTGTTTCATCGTCAATAAGAAGGACCAAGGGATACAGTAAATCTGAAGTGAAGCATTGGAATCTGAAACTGAACTCACAGGAGAGGTTCAAATCATAGAAAGTTAGTGTGTCCGTCCTCTTGTACTTGAGTCGGCATTGTGGCTTTTGTATTAAATTCGGATGCAATTTCTGTGTTTCATCGTCAATAAGAAGGTCCAAGGGATATAGTAAACCTGAAATGAACTATCGGAATCTAAAACTGGACTCACAGGACAGGTTCATATCATAGAAATTTAGAGTGTCAGTCCTCTTCTACTTAAGTCGGCATTGTGCCTTTTGTATTAAATTCGGATGCAATTTCTGTGTTTCATTGTCACTAAGAAGAACCAAGGTATACATTAAACCTGAAGTGAAGCATCGGAATCACAAACCAAACTCAAAGGAGAGGTTCAAATCATAGAAAATTATAGTGTCAGTACTCTTGTACTTAAGTCGGCATTTTGTCTTTTGTATTAAACTCGGATGCAATTTCTGTGTTTCATCGTCAATAAGAAGCTCCAAGGTATACAGTAAACCGGAAGTGAAGCATCGGAATCTGAAACTGGACTCACAGGAGATGTTCAAACCATAGAAAGTTAGAGTGTCAGTCCTCTTGTACTTAAGTCGGCATTGTGCCTTTTGTATTAAATACGGATGCAATATCTGTATTTCATCGTCAATAAGAAGGTCTTAGGTATACTGTAAACCTGAAGTAAAGCATCGGAATCTAAAACTGGACTCACAGGAGAGGTTCAAATCATAGAATGTTAGAGTGTCAGTCCTTGTGTACTTAAGTCAGCATGGTCCTTTTGTATTAAATTCTGATGCAATTTCTGTGTTTCATCGTCAATAAGAAGGTCAAAGGGATACAGTAAACCTGAAGTGAAGCATCGGAATCTAAAACTGGACTCACAGGAGAGGTTCAAATCATAGAAAGTGAGAGTGTCAGTCCTCTTGTACAACAGTCGGCGTTGTGCCCTTTGTATTAAATTCGGATGCAATTACTGCGTTTGATCATCAATAAGAATGTCCAAGGTATACAGTAAACCTGATGTGAAGCATCGGAATCTAAAACTCAACTCACTGGAGTGGTTCAAATCATAGAGAGTTATAGTATCAGTCCTCTTGTACTTAAGTCGGCATTGTAACTTTTGTATTAAATTCGGATGCAATTTCTGTGTTTCATCGTCAATAAGAAGGTCGAAGGTATACAGTAAATCTGAAGTGAAGCATCGGAATCTAAAACTGGACTCACAGTAGAGGTTCAAATCATGGAAAGTTATAGTGTCAGTCCTCCTGTACTTAAGTCGACATTGTGCCTTTTGTATTAAATTCGAATGCAATTTCTGTGTTTCATCGTCAATAAGAAGGTCCAAGGTATACAGTAAACCTGAAGTGAAGCATCGGAATCTAAAACTGGACTCACAGGAGGGGTTCAAATAATAGAAAGTTAGAATGTCAGTCCTCTTGTACTTAAGTCGGCATTGTGCCTTTTGTATTAAATCCGGGTGCAATTTCTGTGTTTCATCGTCAATAAGCAGGTCCAAGGTATACAGTAAACCTGCAGTGAAGCATCGGAATCTGAAACTGGACACACAGGAGAAGTTCAAATCTTAGTAAGTTAGAGTGTCAGTCCTCTTGTACTTAAGTCGGCATTATGCCTTTTGTATTAAATTCAGATGCAATTTCTGTGATTCATCGTCAATAAGAAGGTCGAAGGTATACAGTAAATCTGAAGTGAAGCATCGGGATCTTAAACTGGACTCACAGGAGAGGTTCAAATCATAGAAAGTTTGGGTGTCAGTCCTCTTGTACTTAAGTCGGCATTGTGCCTTTTATATTAAATTCGGATGCAATTTCTTTGTTTCATCGTCAATAAGAAGGTCCAAGAGATACAGTAAACCTGAAGTGAAGCTTCGTAATCTAAAACTGGACTCACAGGAGAGCTTCAAATCATAGAAAGTTAGAGTGTCAGTCCTCTTTTACTTAAGTCGGCATTGTGCCTTTTGTACTAAATTCGGATGCAATATCTGTGTTTCATCGTCAATAAGAAGGACCAAGGTATACAGTAAACCTGTAGTGAAGCATCGGAATCTAAAACTGGACTCACAGGAGAGGTGCAAATCATAGAAAGTTAGGGTGTCAGTCCTCTTGTACTTAAGTCAGCATTGTGCCTTTTGTATTAAATTTGGATGCAATTTCTGTTTTTGATCATCAACAAGAAGGTCCAAGATAAACGGTAAACCTGAAGTGAAGCATCGGAAACTAAAAATCAACTCACAGGAGAGGTTCAAATCATAGAAAGTTAGAGTGTCATTCCTCTTCTACTTAAGTCGACATTGTGCCATTTGTATTAGATTCGGATGCAATCTCTGTGTTTCATCGTCAATAAGAAGGTCCAAGGGATACAGTAAACCTGAAGTGAAGCATCGGAATCTAAAACTGGACTCCCAGGAGAAGTATAAATCAAAGAAAGTTAGAGTGTCAGTCCGAATGTACTTAAGTCGGCATTGTGCCTTTTGTATTAAATTCGGATGCAATTTCTGTGTTTCATCGTCAATAAGAAGGACCAGGGGCACAGTAAACCTGAAGTGAAGCATTGGAATCTAAAACTGGACTCACAGGAGAGGTTCAAATCATAGAAAGTGAGAGTGTCAGTCCTATTGTACATCAGTCGGCATTGTGCCCTTTGTATTAAATTCGGATGCAATTACTGCGTTTGATCATCAATAAGAATGTCCAAGGTATACAGTAAACCTGATGTGAAGCATCGGAATCTAAAACTCAACTCACTGGAGTGGTTCAAATCATAGAGAGTTATAGGGTCAGTCCTCTTGTACTTAAGTCGGCATTGTGCCTTTTGTATTAAATTCGGATGCAATTTCTGTGTTTCATCGTCAATAAGAAGGTCCAAGGCATACAGTAAACCTGAAGTGAAGCATCGGAATCTAAAACTGGACTCACAGGAGAGGTTCAAATAATAGAAAGATAGAATGTCAGTCCTCTTGTACTTAAGTCGGCATTGTGCCTTTTGTATTAAATTCGGATGCAATTTCTGTGTTTCATCGTCAATAAGAAGGACCAAGGTATACAGTAAACCTGTAGTGAAGCATCGGAATCTAAAACTGGACTCACAGGAGAGATTCAAATCATGGAAAGTGAGAGTGTCAGTCCTCTTGTACATCAGTCGGCATTGTGCCCTTTGTATTAAATTCGGATGCAATTACTGCGTTTGATCATCAATAAGAATGTCCAAGGTATACAGTAAACCTGATGTGAAGCATTGGAATCTAAAACTCAACTCACTGGAGTGGTTCAAATCATAGAGAGTTATAGTGTCAGTCCTCTTGTACTTAAGTCGGCATTGTGCCTTTTGTATTAAATTCGGATGCAATTTCTGTGTTTCATCGTCAATAAGAAAGTCGAAGGTATACTGTAAATCTGAAGTGAAGCATCAGAATCTAAAACTGGACTCACAGGATTGGTTCAAATCATGGAAAGTTAGAGTGTCAGTCCTCCTGTACTTAAGTCGACATTGTGCCTTTTGTATTAAATTCGGATGCAATTTCTGTGTTTCATCGTCAATAAGAAGGTCCAAGAGATACAGTAAACCTGAAGTGAAGCATCGGAATCTAAAACTGGACTCACAGGAGTGGTTCAAATCATAGAAAGTTAGAGTGTCAGTCCTCTTGTACTTAAGTCGACATCGTGCCTTTTCTATTACATTCGGATGCAATTTCTGTGTTTCAACGTCAATAAGAAGGTCCAAGGTATACAGTAAACCTGAAGTGAAGCATCGGAATCTAAAACTGGACTCACAGGAGAGGTTCAAATCATAGAAAGTTAGAGTGTCAGTCCTCTTTTACTTAAGTCGGCATTGTGCCTTTTGTATTAAATTCGGATGCAATTTCTGTGTTTCATCGTCAATAAGAAGGACCAAGGTATACAGTAAACCTGTAGTGAAGCATCGGAATCTAAAACTGGACTCACAGGAGTGGTGCAAATCATAGAAAGTTAGGGTGTCAGTCCTCTTGTACTTAAGTCAGCATTGTGCCTTTTGTATTAAATTTGGATGCAATTTCTGTTTTTGATCATCAACAAGAAGGTCCAAGATAAAATGTCAACCTGAAGTGAAGCATCGGAAACTAAAAATCAACTCACAGGAGAGGTTCAAATCATAGAAAGTTAGAGTGTCAGTCCTCTTGTACTTAAGTCGGCATTGTGCCTTTTGTATTAAATTCGGATGCAATTTCTGTGTCTCATCGTCAATAAGAAGGTCCAAGGGATTCAGCAAACCTGAAGTGAAGCATCGGAATCTAAGACTGGACTCACAGGAGAGGTTCAAATCATAGAAAGTGAGAGTGTCAGTCCTCTTGTACATCTGTCGGCATTGCGCCCTTTGTATTAAATTCGGATGCAATTACTGCGTTTCATCATCAATAAGAATGTCCAAGGTATACAGTAAACCTGATGTGAAGCATCGGAATCTAAAACTCAACTCACTGGAGTGGTTCAAATCATAGAGAGTTATAGTGTCAGTCCTCTTGTACTTAAGTCGGCATTGTGCCTTTCGTATTAAATTCGGATGCAATTTCTGTGTTTCATCGTCAATAAGAAGGTCGAAGGTATACAGTAAATCTGAAGTGAAGCATCGGAATCTAAACCTGGACTCACAGGAGAGGTTCAAATCATAGAATGTTAGAGTGTCAGTCCTTGTGTACTTAAGTCAGCATTGTCCTTTTGTATTAAATTCTGATGCAATTTCTGTGTTTCATCGTCAATAAGAAGGTCAAAGGGATACAGTAAACCTGAAGTGAAACATCGCAAACTAAAAATCAACTCACAGGAGAGGTTCAAATCATAGAAAGTGAGAGTGTCAGTCCTCTTGTACATCAGTCGCCATTGTGTCCTTTGTATTAAATTCGGATGCAATTACTGCGTTTGATCATAAATAAGAATGTCCAAGGTATACAGTAAAGCTGATGTGAAGCATCGGAATCTAAAACTCAACTCACTGGAGTGGTTCAAATCATAGAGAGTTACAGTGTCAGTCCTCTTTACTTAAGTCGGCATTGTGCCATTGTATTCAATTCGGATGCAATTTCTGTGTTTCATCGTCAATAAGAATGTCGAAGGTATACAGTAAATCTGAAGTGAAGCATCAGAATCTAAAACTGGACTCACAGGAGAGGTTCAAATCATGGAAATCTAGAGTGTCAGTCCTCCTGTACTTAAGTCGACATTGTGCCTTTTGTATTAAATTCGGATGCAATTTCTGTGTTTCATCGTCAATAAGAAGGTCCGAGGTATACAGTAAACCTGAAGTGAAGCATCGGAATCTAAAACTGGACTCACAGGAGAGGTTCAAATAATAGAAAGTTAGAATGTCAGTCCTCTTGTACTTAAGTCGGCATTGTGCCATTTGTATAAAATCAGGGTGCAATTTCTGTGTTTCATCGTCAATAAGAAGGTCCAACGTATACAGTAAACCTGCAGTGAAGCATCGGAATCTGAAACTGGACACACAGGAGAAGTTCAAATCTTAGTAAGTTAGAGTGTCAGTCGTCTTGTACTTAAGTCGGCATTGTGCCTTTTGTATTAAATACGGATGCAATTTCTGTGTTTCATCGTCAATAAGAAGGTCTTAGGTATACTGTAAACCTGAAGTGAAGCATCGGAATCTAAAACAGGACTCACAGAAGAGGTTCAAATCATAGAAAGTTAGAGTGTCAGTCCTTGTGTACTTAAGTCAGCATTGTCCCTTTTGTATTAAATTCGGACACAATTTCTGTGTTTCATCGTCTATAAGAAAGTCAAAGGGATACACTAAAACTGAAGTGAAGCATCGGAATCTAAAACTGGACTCTCAGGAGAGGTTTAAATCAAAGAAACTTAGAGTGTGTGTCCTCTTGTACTTAAGTCGGCTTTGTGCCTTTTGTATTAAATTCGGATGCAATTTCTGTGTTTCATCGTCAATAAGAAGGTCCTAGGGATACAGTAAACCTGAAGTGAAGCATCGGAATCTGAAACTGGACTCACAGGAGAGTTTCAAATTATAGAAAGTGAGAGTGTCAGCCCTCTTGTACTTAAGTCGGCATTGTGCCTTTTGTATTAATTTCGGATGCAATTTCTGCGTTTGATCATCAATAAGAATGTCCAAGGTATAGAGTAAACCTGATGTGAAGTATCGGAATCTAAAACTCAACTCAAAGTTGGTTCAAATCATAGAAAGTTATAGTGTCAGTCCTCTTGTACTTAAGTCGGCATTATGCCTTTTGTATTGAATTCGGATGCAATTTCTGTGTTTCCTCGTCAATAAGAAGGTCGAAGGTATACAGTAAATCTGAAGTGAAGCATCGGGATCTTAAACTGGACTCACAGGAGAGGTTCAAATCATAGAAAGTTTGAGTGTCAGTCCTCTTGTACTTAAGTCGGCATTGTGCCTTTTATATTAAATTCGGATGCAATTTCTTTGTTTCATCGTCAATAAGAAGGTCCAAGAGATACAGTAAACCTGAAGTGAAACATCGTAATCTAAAACTGGACTCACAGGAGTGGTTCAAATCATAGAAAGTTAGAGTGTCAGTCCTCTTGTACTTAAGTCGACATCGTGCCTTTTCTATTAAATTCGGATGCATATTCTGTGTTTCATCGTCAATAAGAAGGTCCAAGGTATACAGTAAACCTGAAGTGAAGCATCGGAATCTAAAACTGGACTCACAGGAGAGGTCAAATCATAGAAAGTTAGAGTGTCAGTCCTCTTTTACTTAAGTCGGCATTGTGCCTTTTGTATTAAATTCGGATGCAATTTCTGTGTTTCATCGTCAATAAGAAGGACCAAGGTATACAGTAAACCTGTAGTGAAGCATCGGAATCTAAAACTGGACTCACAGGAGAGGTGCAAATCATAGAATGTTAGGGTGTCAGTCCTCTTGTACTTAAGTCAGCATTGTGCCTTTTGTATTAAATTTGGATGCAATTTCTGTTTTTGATCATCAACAAGAAGGTCCAAGATAAACGGTAAACGTGAAGTGAAGCATCGGAAACTAAAAATCAACTCACAGGAGAGGTTCAAATCATAGAAAGTTAGAGTGTCAGTCCTCTTGTACTTAAGTCGGCATTGTGCCTTTTGTATTAAATTCGGATGCAATTTCTGTGTCTCATCGTCAATAAGAATGTCCAAGGGATACAGCAAACCTGAAGTGAAGCATCGGAATCTAAAACTGGACTCACAGCAGAGGTTCAAATCATAGAAAGTTAGAGTGTCATTCCTCTTCTACTTAAGTCGGCATTGTGCCATTTGTATTAGATTCGGATGCAATTTCTGTGTTTCATCGTCAATAAGAGGGTCCAAGGGATACAGTAAACCTGAAGTGAAGCATCGGAAACTAAAACTGGACTCCCAGGAGAAGTTTAAATCAAAGAAAGTTAGAGTGTCAGTCCTCATGTACTTAAGTCGGCATTGTGCCTTTTGTATTAAATTCGGATGCAATTTCTGTGTTTCATCGTCAATAAGAAGGACCAAGGGATACAGTAAACCTGAAGTGAAGCATCGTAATCTAAAACTGGACTCACAGGAGAGGTTCAAATCATGGAAAGTTAGAGTGTCAGTCCACCTGTACCTAAGTCGACATTGTGCCTTTTGTATTAAATTCGGATGCAATTTCTGTGTTTCATCGTAAATAAGAAGGTCCAAGGTATACAGTAAACCTGAAGTGAAGCATCGGAATTTAAACTGGACTCACAGGAGAGGTTCAAATAATAGAAAGTTAGAATGTCAGTCCTCTTGTACTTAAGTCGGCATTGTGCCTTTTGTATTAAATTCGGATGCAATTTCTGTGTTTCATCGTCAATAAGAAGGACCAAGGTATACAGTAAACCTGTAGTGAAGCATCGGAATCTAAAACTGGACTCACAGGAGAAGTGCAAATCATAGAAAGTTAGGGTGTCAGTCCTCTTGTACTTAAGTCAGCATTGTGCCTTTTGTATTAAATTTGGATGCAATTTCTGTTTTTGATCATCAACAAGAAGGTCCAAGATAAACGGTAAACCTGAAGTGAAGCATCGGAAACTAAAAATCAACTCACAGGAGAGGTTCAAATCATAGAAAGTTAGAGTGTCAGTCCTCTTGTACTTAAGTCGGCATTGTTCCTTTTGTATTAAATTCGGATGCAATTTCTGTGTCTCATCGTCAATAAGAATGTCCAAGGGATACAGCAACCCTGAAGTGAAGCATCGGAATCTAAAACTGGACTCACAGCAGAGGTTCAAATCATAGAAAGTTAGAATGTCATTCCTCTTCTACTTAAGTCGGCATTGTGCCATTTGTATTAGATTCGGATGCAATTTCTGTGTTTCATCGTCAATAAGAAGGTCCAAGGGATACAGTAAACCTGAAGTGAAGCATCGGAATCTAAAACTGGACTCCCAGGAGAAGTTTAAATCAAAGAAAGTTAGAGTGTCAGTCCTCATGTACTTAAGTCGGCATTGTGCCTTTTGTATTAAATTCGGATGCAATTTCTGTGTTTCATCGTCAATAAGAAGGACCAAGGGATACAGTAAACCTGAAGTGAAGCATCGTAATTTAAAACTGGACTCACAGGAGAGGTTCAAATCATGGAAAGTTAGAGTGTCAGTCCACCTGTACTTAAATCGACATTGTGCCTTTTGTATTAAATTCGGATGCAATTTCTGTGTTTCATCGTAAATAAGAAGGTCCAAGGTATACAGTAAACCTGAAGTGAAGCATCGGAATTTAAACTGGACTCACAGGAGAGGTTCAAATAATAGAAAGTTAGAATGTCAGTCCTCTTGTACTTAAGTCGGCATTGTGCCTTTTGTATTAAATTCGGATGCAATTTCTGTGTTTCATCGTCAATAAGAAGGACCAAGGTATACAGTAAACCTGTAGTGAAGCATCGGAATCTAAAACTGGACTCACAGGAGAAGTGCAAATCATAGAAAGTTAGGGTGTCAGTCCTCTTGTACTTAAGTCAGCATTGTGCCTTTTGTATTAAATTTGGATGCAATTTCTGTTTTTGATCATCAACAAGAAGGTCCAAGATAAACGGTAAACCTGAAGTGAAGCATCGGAAACTAAAAATCAACTCACAGGAGAGGTTCAAATCATAGAAAGTTAGAGTGTCAGTCCTCTTGTACTTAAGTCGGCATTGTGCCTTTTGTATTAAATTCGGATGCAATTTCTGTGTCTCATCGTCAATAAGAATGTCCAAGGGATACAGCAAACCTGAAGTGAAGCATCGGAATCTAAAACTGGACTCACAGCAGAGGTTCAAATCATAGAAAGTTAGAGTGTCATTCCTCTTCTACTTAAGTCGGCATTGTGCCATTTGTATTAGATTCGGATGCAATTTCTGTGTTTCATCGTCAATAAGAAGGTCCAAGGGATACAGTAAACCTGAAGTGAAGCATCGGAATCTAAAACTGGACTCCCAGGAGAAGTTTATATCAAAGAAAGTTAGAGTGTCAGTCCTCATGTACTTAAGTCGGCATTGTGCCTTTTGTATTAAATTCGGATGCAATTTCTGTGTTTCATCGTCAATAAGAAGGACCAAGGGATACAGTAAACCTGAAGTGAAGCATCGTAATCTAAAACTGGACTCACAGGAGAGGTTCAAATCATGGAAAGTTAGAGTGTCAGTCCTCCTGTACTTAAGTCGACATTGTGCCTTTTGTATTAAATTCGGATGCAATTTCTGTGTTTCATCGTAAATAAGAAGGTCCAAGGTATACAGTAAACCTGAAGTGAAGCATCGGAATGTAAAACTGGACTCACAGGAGAGGTTCAAATAATAGAAAGTTAGAATGTCAGTCCTCTTGTACTTAAGTCGGCATTGTGCCTTTTGTATTAAATTCGGATGCAATTTCTGTGTTTCATTTTCAATAAGAAGTACCAAGGTATACAGTAAACCTGTAGTGAAGCATCGGAATCTAAAACTGGACTCACAGGAGAAGTGCAAATCATAGAAAGTTTGGGTGTCAGTCCTCTTGTACTTAAGTCAGCATTGTGCCTTTTGTATTAAATTTGGATGCAATTTCTGTTTTTGATCATCAACAAGAAGGTCCAAGATAAACGGTAAACCTGAATTGAAGCATGGGAAACTAAAAATCAACTCACAGGAGAGGTTCAAATCATAGAAAGTTAGAATGTCAGTCCTCTTGTACTTAAGTCGGCATTGTGCCTTTTGTATTAAATTCGGATGCAATTTCTGTGTCTCATCGTCAATAAGAAGGTCCAAGGGATACAGCAAACCTGAAGTGAAGCATCGGAATCTAAAACTGGACTCACAGCAGAGGTTCAAATCATAGAAAGTTAGAGTGTCATTCCTCTTCTACTTAAGTCGACATTGTGCCATTTGTATTAGATTCGGATGCAATTTCTGTGTTTCATCGTCAATAAGAAGGTCCAAGGGATACAGTAAACCTAAAGTGAAGCATCGGAATCTAAAACTGGACTCCCAGGAGAAGTTTAAATCAAAGAAAGTTAGAGTGTCAGTCCTCATGTACTTAAGTCGGCATTGTGCCTTTTGTATTAAATTCGGATGCAATTTCTGTGTTTCATAGTCAATAAGAAGGACCAAGGGATACAGTAAACCTTAAGTGAAGCATTGGAATCTAAAACTGGACTCACAGGAGAGGTTCAAATCATGGAAAGTTAGTGTGTCAGTCCTCTTGTACTTAAGTCGGCATTGTGGCTTTTGTATTAAATTCGGATGCAATTTCTGTGTTTCATCGTCAATAAGAAGGTCCAAGGGATATAGTAAACCTGAAATGAACAATCGGAATCTAAAACTGGACTCACAGGACAGGTTCATATCATAGAAATTTAGAGTGTCAGTCCTCTTCTACTTAAGTCAGCATTGTGCCTTTTGTATTAAATTTGGATGCAATTTCTGTTTTTGATCATCAACAAGAAGGTCCAAGATAAACGGTAAACCTGAAGTGAAGCATCGGAAACTAAAAATCAACTCACAGGAGAGGTTCAAATCATAGAAAGTTAGAGTGTCAGTCCTCTTGTACTTAAGTCGGCATTGTGCCTTTTGTATTAAATTCGGATGCAATTTCTGTGTCTCATCGTCAATAAGAAGGTCAAAGGGATACAGCAAACCTGAAGTGAAGCATCGGAATCCTAAACTGGACTCACAGCAGAGGTTCAAATCATAGAAAGTTAGAGTGTCATTCCTCTTTTACTTAAGTCGACATTGTGCCATTTGTATTAGATTCGGATGCAATTTCTGTGTTTCATCGTCAATAAGAAGGTCCAAGGGATACAGTAAACCTGAAGTGAAGCATCGGAATCTAAAACTGGACTCCCAGAAGAAGTTTAAATCAAAGAAAGTTAGAGTGTCAGTCCTCATGTACTTAAGTCGGCATTGTGCTTTTTGTATTAAATTCGGATGCAATTTCTGTGTTTCATCGTCAATAAGAAGGACCAAGGGATACAGTAAACCTGAAGTGAAACATTGGAATCTACAACTGGACTCACAGGAGAGGTTCAAATCATAGAAAGTGAGAGTGTCAGTCCTCTTGTACATCAGTCGGCATTGTGCCCTTTGTATTAAATTCGGATGCAATTACTGCGTTTGATCATCAATAAGAATGTCCAAGGTATACAGTAAACCTGATGTGAAGCATCGGAATCTAAAACTCAACTCACTGGAGTGGTTCAAATCATAGAGAGTTATAGTGTCAGTCCTCTTGTACTTAAGTCGGCATTGTGCCTTTCGTATTAAATTCGGATGCAATTTCTGTGTTTCATCGTCAATAAGAAGGTCGAAGGTATACAGTAAATCCGAAGTGAAGCATCGGAATCTAAAACTGGACTCACAGGAGAGGTTCAAATCATAGAATGTTAGAGTGTCAGTCCTTGTGTACTTAAGTCAGCATTGTCCTTTTGTATTAAATTCTGATGCAATTTCTGTGTTTCATCGTCAATAAGAAGGTCAAAGGGATACAATAAACCTGAAGTGAAGCATCGGAATCTAAAACTGGACTCACAGGAGAGGTTCAAATCATAGAAAGTGAGAGTGTCAGTCCTCTTGTACATCAGTCGGCATTGTGCCCTTTGTATTAAATTCGGATGCAATTACTGCGTTTGATCATCAATAAGAATGTCCAAGGTATACAGTAAACCTGATGTGAAGCATCGGAATCTAAAACTCAACTCACTGGAGTGGTTCAAATCATAGAGAGTTATAGTGTCAGTCCTCTTGTACTTAAGTCGGCATTGTGCCTTTTGTATTAAATTCGGATGCAATTTCTGTGTTTCATCGTCAATAAGAATGTCGAAGGTATACAGTAAATCTGAAGTGAAGCATCAGAATCTAAAACTGGACTCACAGGAGAAGTTCAAATCATGGAAAGTTAGAGTGTCAGTCCTCCTGTACTTAAGTCGACATTGTGCCTTTTGTATTAAATTCGGATGCAATTTCTGTGTTTCATCGTCAATTAGAAGGTCCAAGGTATACAGTAAACCTGAAGTGAAGCATCGGAATCTAAAACTGGACTCACAGGAGAGGTGCAAATAATAGAAAGTTAGAATGTCAGTCCTCTTGTACTTAAGTCGGCATTGTGATTTTTGTATTAAATCCGGGTGCAATTTCTGTGTTTCATCGTCAATAAGAAGGTCCAAGGTATACAGTAAACTTGCAGTGAAGCATCGGAATCTGAAACTGGACACACAGGAGAAGTTCAAATCTTAGTAAGTTAGAGTGTCAGTCCTCTTGTACTTAAGTCGGCATTGTGCCTTTTGTATTAAATACGGTTGAAATTTCTGTGTTTCATCGTCAATAAGAAGGTCTTAGGTATACTGTAAACCTGAAGTGAAGCATCGGAATCTAAAACAGGACTCACAGAAGAGGTTCAAATCATAGAAAGTTAGAGTGTCAGTCCTTGTGTACTTAAGTAAGCATTGTCCCTTTTGTATTAAATTCGGACACAATTTCTGTGTTTCATCGTGTATACGAAAGTCCAAGGGATACAGTAAAACTGAAGTGAAGCATCGGAATCTAAAACTGGACTCTCAGGAGAGGTTTAATTCAAAGAAACTTAGAGTGTGTGTCCTCTTGTACTTAAGTCGGCCTTGTGCCTTTTGTATTAAATTCGGATGCAATTTCTGTGTTTCATCGTCAATAAGAAGGTCCTAGGGATACAGTAAACTTGAAGTGAAGCATCGGAATCTGAAACTGGACTCACAGGAGAGTTTCAAATTATAGAAAGTGAGAGTGTCAGTCCTCTTGTACTTAAGTCGGCATTGTGCCTTTTGTATTAAATTCGGATGCAATTTCTGCGTTTGATCATCAATAAGAATGTCCAAGGTATAGAGTAAACCTGATGTGAAGCATCGGAATCTAAAACTCAACTCAAAGTTGGTTCAAGTCATAGAAAGTTATAGTGTCAGTCCTCTTGTACTTAAGTCGGCATTATGCCTTTTGTATTAAATTCGGATGCAATTTCTGTGTTTCCTCGTCAATAAGAAGGTCGAAGGTATACAGTAAATCTGAAGTGAAGCATCGGGATCTTAAACTGGACTCACAGGAGAGGTTCAAATCATAGAAAGTTTGAGTGTCAGTCCTCTTGTACTTAAGTCGGCATTGTGCATTTTATATTAAATTCGGATGCAATTTCTTTGTTTCATCGTCAATAAGAAGGTCCAAGAGATACAGTAAACCTGAAGTGAAGCATCGTAATCTAAAACTGGACTCACAGGAGTGGTTCAAATCATAGAAAGTTAGAGTGTCAGTCCTCTTGTACTTAAGTCGACATCGTGCCTTTTCTATTAAATTCGGATGCAATTTCTGTGTTTCATCGTCAATAAGAAGGTCCAAGGTATACAGTAAGCCTGAAGTGAAGCATCGGAATCTAAAACTGGACTCACAGGAGAGGTTCAAATCATAGAAAGTTAGAGTGTCAGTCCTCTTTTACTTAAGTCGGCATTGTGCCTTTTGTATTAAATTCGGATGCAATTTCTGTGTTTCATCGTCAATAAGAAGGACCAAGGTATACAGTAAACCTGTAGTGAAGCATCGGAATCTAAAACTGGACTCACAGGAAAGGTGCAAATCATAGAAAGTTAGGGTGTCAGTCCTCTTGTACTTAAGTCAGCATTGTGCCTTTTGTATTAAATTTGGATGCAATTTCTGTTTTTGATCATCAACAAGAAGGTCCAAGATAAACGGTAAACCTGAAGTGAACCATCGGAAACTAAAAATCAACTCACAGGAGAGGTTCAAATCATAGAAAGTTAGAGTGTCAGTCCTCTTGTACTTAAGTCGGCATTGTGCCTTTTGTATTAAATTCGGATGCAATTTCTGTGTCTCATCGTCAATAAGAATGTCCAAGGGATACAGCAAACCTGAAGTGAAGCATCGGAATCTAAAACTGGACTCACAGCAGAGGTTCAAATCGTAGAAAGTTAGAGTGTCATTCCTCTTCTACTTAAGTCGGCATTGTGCCATTTGTATTAGATTCGGATGCAATTTCTGTGTTTCATCGTCAATAAGAAGGTCCAAGGGATACAGTAAACCTGAAGTGAAGCATCGGAATCTAAAACTGGACTCCCAGGAGAAGTTTAAATCAAAGAAAGTTAGAGTGTCAGTCCTCATGTACTTAAGTCGGCATTGTGCCTTTTGTATTAAATTCGGATGCAATTTCGGTGTTTCATCGTCAAAACGAAGGACCAAGGGATACAGTAAACCTGAAGTGAAGCATTGGAATCTAAAACTGGACTCACAGGAGAGGTTCAAATCATGGAAAGTTAGAGTGTCTGTCCTCCTGTACTTAAGTCGACATTGTGCCTTTTGTATTAAATTCGGATGCAATTTCTGTGTTTCATCGTAAATAAGAAGGTCCAAGGTATACAGTAAACCTGAAGTGAAGCATCGGAATCTAAAACTGGACTCACAAGAGAGGTTCAAATAATAGAAAGTTAGAATGTCAGTCCTCTTGTACTTAAGTCGGCATTGTGCCTTTAAAATTAAATTCGGATGCAATTTCTGTGTTTCATCGTCAATAAGGACCAAGGTATACAGTAAACCTGAAGTGAAGCATCGGAATCTAAAACTGGACTCCCAGGAGAAGTTTAAATCAAAGAAAGTTAGAGTGTCAGTCCTCATGTACATAAGTCGGCATTGTGGCTTTTGTACTAAATTCGGATGCAATTTCTGTGTTTCATCGTCAATAAGAAGGTCCAAGGGATATGGTAAACCTGAAATGAACTATCGGAATCTAAAACTGGACTCACAGGACAGGTTCATAACATAGAAATTTATAGTGTCAGTCCTCTTCTACTTAAGTCGGCATTGTGCCTTTTGTATTAAATTCGGATGCAATTTCTGTGTTTCATCGTCAATAAGAAGATCCAAGGTATATATTAAACCTGAAGTGAAGCATCGGAATCACAAACTCAACTCACAGGAGAGGTTCAAATCATAGAAAATTATAGTGTCAGTACTCTTGTACTTAAGTCGGCATTTTGCCTTTTGTATTAAACTCGGATGCAATTTCTGTGTTTCATCGTCAATATGAAGCTCCAAGGTATACAGTAAACGGGAAGTGAAGCATCGGAATCTGAAACTGGACTCACAGGAGAAGTTCAAACCATAGAAAGTTAGAGTGTCAGTCCTCTTGTACTTAAGTCGGCATTGTGCCTTTTGTATTAAATACGGATGCAATATCTGTGTTTCACCGTCAATAAGAAGGTCTTAGGTATACTGTAAACCTGAAGTGAAGCATCGGAATCTAAAACTGGACTCACAGGAGAGGTTCAAATCATAGAATGTTAGAGTGTCAGTCCTTGTGTACTTAAGTCAGCATTGTCCTTTTGTATTAAATTCTGATGCAATTTCTGTGTTTCATCGTCAATAAGAAGGTCAAAGGGATACAGTAAACCTGAAGTGAAGCATCGGAATCTAAAACTGGACTCACAGGAGAGGGTCAAATCACAGAAAGTGAGAGTGTCAGTCCTCTTGTGATCAGTCGGCATTGTGCCCTTTGTATTAAATCGGATGCATTTTCTGCGTTTGATCATCAATAAGAATGTCCAAGGTATACAGTAAAATTGATGTGAAGCATCGGAATCTAAAACTCAACTCACTGGAGTGGTTCAAATCATAGAGAGTTATAGTGTCAGTCTTCCTGTACTTAAGTCGACATTGTGCCTTTTGTATTAAATTCGGTTGCAATCTCTGTGTTACATCGTCAATAAGAAGGTCCAAGGTATACAGTAAACCTGAAGTGAAGCATCGGAATCTAAAACTGGACTCACTGAGAGGTTCAAATAATAGAAAGTTAGAATGTCAGTCCTCTTGTACTTAAGTCGGCATTGTGCCTTTTGTATTAAATTCGGAAGCAATTTCTGTGTTTCATCGTCAATAAGAAGGTCCAAGGGATACAGTAAACCTGAAGTGAAGCATCGGAATCTAAAACTGTACTCACAGGATAGGTTCAAATCATAGAAAGTTAGAGTGTCAGTCCTCTTGCACTTAAGTCGGCATTGTGCCTTTTGTATTAAATTCGGATGCAATTTATGTTTTTGATCATCAATAAGAAGGTCCAAGGTATACGGTAAACCTGAAGTGAAGCATCGGAAACTAAATATCAACTCACAGGAGAGGTTCAAATCATAGAATGTTTGATTGTCAGTCCTCTTGTACCTAATTCGGCATTGTGCCTTTTGTATTAAATTCGGATGCAATTTCTGTGTCTCATCGTCAATAAGAAGGTCCAAGGGATACAGTAAACCTGAAGTGAAGCATCGGAATCCAAAACTGGACTCACAGGAGACGTTAAAATCATAGAAAGTTAGAGTGTCATTTCTCTTCTACTTAAGTCGTCATTGCGCCTTTTGTATTAAATTCGGATGCAATTTCTGTGTTTCATTGTCAATAAGAAGGTCCAAGGTATACAGTAAACCTGAAGTGATGCATCGGAATCTAAAACTGGACTCACAGGGGAGGTTCTAATCAAAGAAAGTTAGAGTGTCAGTCCTCTTGTACTTAAGTCTGCATTGTGCCTTTTGTATTAAATTCGGATGCAATTTCTGTGTTTCATCGTCAATACGAATGTCCAAGGTATACAGTAAACCTGAAGTGAACCATCGGAATCAAAAACTGGACTCACAGGAGAGGTTCAAATCATAGGAAGATAGAGTGTCAGTCCTCTTGTACTCAAGCCGGCATTGTGCCTTTTGATTTAAATTCGGATGCAATTTCTGTGTTTCATCATCAATAAGAAGGTCCAAGGTATACAGTAAACCTGAAGTGAAGCATCGGAATCTAAAACTCATCTCACAGGAGAGGTTCAAATCATAGAAAGTTACAGTGTCAGTCCGGGTGTACTTAAGTCGGCATTGTGCCATTTGTATTAAATTCGGATGCAATTTCTGTGTTGGTCATCAATAAGAAGGTCCAAGGTATACAGTAAACCTGGAGTGAAGAATCGGAATCTAAAACTGGACTCAAAGGAAAGGTTCAAATCATAGAAATTTAGAGTGTCAGTCCTCTCTACTTAAGTCGACATTGTGCCTTTTGTATTAAATTCGGATGCAATTTCTGTGTTTCATCGTCAATACGAATGTCCAAGGTATACAGTAAACCTGAAGTGAACCATCGGAATCAAAAACTGGACTCACAGGAGAGGTTCAAATCATAGGAAGATAGAGTGTCAGCCCTCTTCTACTTACGTCGGCATTGTGCCTTTTGTATTAAATTCGGATGCAATTTCTGTGTTTCATCGTCAATAAGAAGGTCCAAGGTATACAGTAAACCTGAAGTGAAGCATCGGAATCTGAAACTCAACTCACAGGAGTGGTACAAATCATAGAGAGTTTTAGTGTCAGTCCTCTTGTACTTAAGTCGGCATTGTGCCTTTTGTATTAAATTCGGATGCAAATTCTGTGTTTCATCGTCAATAAGAAGGTCGAAGGTATACAGTAAATCTGAAGTGTAGCATCGGAATCTAAAACTGGACTCACAGGAGAGGTTCATATCATAGTAAGTTAGAGTGTCAGTCCTCTTGCACTTAAGTCGGCATTGTGCCTTTTGTATTAAATTCGGATGCAATTTCTGTTTTTGATCATCAATAAGAAGGTCCAAGGTATACGGTAAACCTGAAGTGAAGCATCGGAAACTAAAACTCAACTCACAGGAGAGGTTCAAATCATAGAAAGTTAGAGTGTCTGTCCTCTTGTACTTAAGTCGGCATTGTGCCTTTTGTATTAAATTCGGATGCAATTTCTTTGTCTTATCGTCAATTAGAAACACCAAGGGATACAGTAAACCTGAAGTGAAGCATCGGAATCCATAACTAGAATCACAGGAGAGGTTCAAATCATAGAAAATTAGAGTGTCATTTCTCTTCCACTTTAGTCGTCATTGTGCCTTTTGTATTAAATTCGGATGCAATTTCTGTGTTTCATCGTCAATCGGAAGGTCCAAGGTATACAGTAAACCTGAAGTGAAGCATCGGGGTCTAAAACTGGACTCACAGGACAGGTTCAAATCATAGAAAGTTAGAGTGTCGGTCCTCTTGTGCTTAAGTAGGCATTTGCCTTTTGTATTAAATTCGGATGCAATTTCTGTGTTTCATCGTCAATAAGAAGGTCGAAGGGATACAGTAAACCAGAAATGAAGCATCGGAAACTAAAACTGCACTCACAGGAGTGGTTCAAATCATAGAAATTTAGAGTGTCAGTCCTCTTCAACTTAAGTCGACATTGTGCCTTTTGTATTAAATTCAGATGCAATTCCTGTGTTTCATCGTCAATAAGATGGTCCAAGGTATACAGTAAACCTGACGTGAAGCATCGGAATCTAAAACTGGACTTACAGGAAAGGTTCAAATCATAGCAAGTTAGAGTGTCAGTCCTCTTGTACTTAAGTCTGCATCGTGCCTTTTGTATTAAATTCAGACGCAATTTCTGTGTTTCATCGTCAATAAGAAGGGCCAAGGTATACAGTAAACCTGAAGTGAAGCATCGGAAACTAAAATTGGACTCACAGGAGATTTTCAATCAAAGAAAGTTAGAGTCTCTGTCTCTTGTACTTAATTCGGCATTGTGCCTTTTGTATTAAATACGGATGCAATTTCTGTGTTTTATCGTCAAGAAGAAGGTCCAAAGTATACAGTAAACCTGAAGTGAAGCATCGGAATCTTAATCTGGACTCACAGGAGAGATTCAAATCAAAGAGAGTTAGAGTGTAATTTCTCTTCTACTTTAGTCGTCATTTTGCCTTTTGTATTAAATTCGGATGCAATTTCTGTGTTTCATCGTCAATAAGAAGGTCCCAGGTATACAGTAAACCTGAAGTGAACCATCTTAATCTAAAACTGGACTCACAGGAGAGGTTCAAATCATAGAAATTCAGAGTGTCAGGCCTCTTGTACTTAAGTCTGCTTTGTGCCTTTTGTATTAAATTCGGATGCAATTTCTGTGTTTCATCGTCAACAAGAAGGTCCAAGGTATACAGTAAACCTGAAGTGAAGCATCGGAATCTAAAACCGGACACACAGGAGAGGTTCAAATCAAAGAGAGTGTCAGTCCTCCTATACTTAAGTCGGCATTGTGCCTTTTGTATTAAATTCGGATGCAATTTCTGTGTTTCATCGTCAATAAGAAGGTTCAACGTATACAGTAAACCTGAAGTGAAGCATCGGAATCTAAAACTGGACTCACAGGAGAGGTTTCAATCAAAGAAGTTAGAGTGTCAGTCCTCTTGTACTTAATTCGGCATTGTGCTTTTTGTATTAAATTCGGATGCAATTTCTGTGTTTCATCGTCAATAAGAAGGTCCAAGGTATACAGTAAACCTGAAATGAACCATCGGAATCTAAAACTGGACTCAAAGGAGAGGTGTAAATCATAGAAAGATAGAGTGTAAGTCATCTTATACTTAAGTCGGCATTGTGCCTTTTGTATTAAATTCGGATGCAATTTCTGTGTTTCATCGTCAATAAGAAGGTCCAAGGTATACAGTAAAACTGAAGTGAAGCATCGGAATCTTAATCTGGACTCACAGGAGAGGTTCAAATCATAGAAAGTTAGAGTGTCACTCCCCTTGTACTCAAGTCGGCATTGTGCCTTTTGTATTAATTTCGGATGCAATTTCTGTGTTTCATCGTCAATAAGAATGTCCAAGGTATACAGTAAACCTGAAGTAAAGCATCGGAATCTAAAACTGGACTCACACGAGAGGTTTAAATCATAGATAGTTAGAGTGTCAGTCCTCTTGTACTTAAGTCGGCATTGTGCCTTTTGTATTAAATTCGGATGCAATTTCTGCATTTCATCGTCATTAAGAAGGTCCAAAGGATAGAGTAAACCTGAAGTGAAGCATCGGATTCTAAAACTAGACTCACAAGAGAGGTTCTAATCACAGAAAGTTAGAGTGTCAGTCCTCTTGTACTTAAGTCGGCATTATGCCTTTTGTATTAAATTCGGATGCAATTTCTGTGTCTCATCGTCAATAAGAAGGTCCAAGGGATACAGTAAACCTGAAGTGAAGCATCGGAATCTAAAACTGGACTCACAGGAGAGGTTCAAATCATAGAAAGTTAGAGTGTCAGTCCTTGTGTACTTAAGTCAGCTTTGTCCTTTTGTATTAAATTCGGATGCAATTTCTGTGTTTCATCGTCAATAAGAAGGTCAAAGGGATACAGTAAACCTGAAGTGAAGCATCGGAATCTAAAAGTGGACTCACAGGAGAGGTTCAAATCATAGAAAGTGAAAGTGTCAGTCCTCTTGTACTTCAGTCGGCATTGTGCCTTTTGTATTATATTCGGATGCAATTTCTGCGTTTGATCATCAATAAGAATGTCCAAGGTATACGGTAAACCTGATGTGGAGCATCGGAATCTAAAACTCAACTCACAGGAGTGGTTCAAATCATAGAGGGTTATAGTGTCAGTCCTCTTGTACTTAAGACGGCATTGTGCCTTTTGTATTAAATTCGTATGTAATTTCTGTTTTTGATCATCAATAAGAAGGTCCAAGGTATACGGTAAACCAGAAGTGAAGCATCAGAAACTAAAAATAAACTTAGAGGAGAGGTTCAAATAATAGAAAGTTAGAGTGTCAGTCCTCTTGTACTTAAGTCGGCATTGTACCTTTTGCATTAAATTCGGAGGCAATTTCTGTGTTTGATCATCAATAGGAAGGTCCAAGGTATACAGTAAACCTGAAGTGAAGCATCGGAATCTAAAACTGGACTCACAGGAGAGGTTGAAACCATAGAAGGTTAGAGTGTCACTCCTCTTCTACTTAAGTCGGCATTGTGCCTTTTGTTTTAAATTCGGATGCAATTTCTGTGTTTCATCGTCCATAAGAAAGTCCAAGGTATACAGTAAACCTGAAGTAAACCACCGGAAACTAAGACTGGACTCACAGGAGAGGTTCAAATCATAGAAAGATAGAGTGTCAGTCCTCTTCTACGTATGTCGGCATTGTGCCTTTTGTATTAAATTCGGATGCAATTTCTGTGTTTCATCGTCAATAAGAAGGTCCAAGGGATACGGAAAATCTAAAGTGAAGCATCGGAATCTAAAACTGGACACACAGGAGAGGTTGAAATCATAAGAAGGTTAGAGTGTCACTCCTCTTCTACTTAAGTCGGCATTGTGCCTTTTGTATTAAATTCGGATGCAATTTCTGTGTTTCATCGTCAATAAGAAGGTCGAAGGGATACAGAAAACCTGAAGTGAAGCATCGGAATCTAAAACTGGACTCACAGGAGAGGTTGAAATCATAAGAAGGTTAGAGTGTCAGTCCTCTTGTACTTAAGTCGGCATTGTGCCTTTTGTATTAAATTCGGATGCAATTTCAGTGTTTCATCGTCAATAAGGAGGTCCAAGGTATACAGTAAACCTTAAGTGAAGCATCGGAATCTGAAACTGGACTCACAGGAGAGGATCAAATCATAGAAAGTAAGAGTGTCAGTCCTCTTGTACTTAAGTCTTCATTGGGCCTTTTGTATTAAATTCGGTAGCAATTTCTGTATTTCATCGTCAATATGAAGATCCAAGGTATACAGTAAACCTGAAGTGAAGCATCGGAATCCAAAACCGGACTCTCAGGAGAGGTAAAAATCATAGAAAGTTAGAGTGTCAGTCCAAATGTACTTAAGTCAGCATTGTGCATTTGTATTAAATTCGGATGCAATTTCTGTGTTTCATCGTCAATAAGAAGGTCCAAGGTATACAGTAAACCTGAAGTGAACCATCGGAATCTAAAACTGGACTCACAGGAGAGGTTCAATTCATATAAAGATAGAGTGCCAGTCCACTTCTACTTAAGTCGCCATTGTGCCTTTCGTATTAAATTCGGATGCAATTTATGTGTTTCATCATCAATAAGAAAGTCCAAGGTATACAGTTAACCTGAAGTGAAGCATCGGAATCTAAAACTGGACTCACAGGAGAGGTTTCAATCAAAGTCTGTTAGAGTGTGTGTCCTCTTGTACTTAAGTCGGCATTGTGACTTTTGTAATTAATTCGGATGCAATTTCTGTGTTTCATCGTCAAGAAGAAGGTCCATGGTATACAGTAAACCTGAAGTGAAGCATCGGAATCTAAAACTGGACTCACAGGAGAGGTTCTAATCAAAGAAAGTTAGAGTGTCAGTCCTCTTGTACTTAAGTCTGCATTGTGCCTTTTGTATTAAATTCGGATGAAATTTCTTTGTTTCATCGGCAGTAAGCAGGTCCAAGGTATACAGTAAACCTGAAGTGAAACATCGGAATCTAAAACTGGACTCACCGGAGAGGTTCAAAACATAGAAAGTTAAAGTGTCAGTCCTCTTGTACTTAAGTCGGCATTGTGCCTTTTTTTTAAAATTCGGATGAAATTTCTTTGTTTCATCGTCAGTAAGCAGGTCCAAGGTATACAGTGAACCTGAAGTGAAGCATCGGAATCTAAAACTGGAATCACAGGAGAGGTTCAAATCATTGAAAGTTACAGTGTCAGTCCTCTTGTACTAAGTCTGCATCGTGGCTTTTGTATTAAATTCAGATGCAATTTCTGTGTTTCATCGTCAGTAAGAAGGTCCAAGGTATACAGTAAACCTGAAGTGAAGCATCGGAATCTAAAACTGGTCTCACAGGACAGGTTTAAATCAAAGGAAGTTAGAGTATCTGTCCTCTTTTACTTAAGTCTGCATTGTGCCTTTTGTAATAAATTCGGATGCAATTCCTGTGATTCATCGTCAATAAGAAATTCCAAGGTATACAGTAATCCTGAAGTGAAGCATCGGAATCTGAACCTAGACTCACAGGAGAGGTTCAAATCATAGAAATTCAGAGTGTCAGTCCTCTTGTACTTAAGTCGGCATTGTGCCTTTTGTATTAAATTCGGATGCAATTTCTGTGTTTCGTCGTCAATAAGAAGGTCCAAGGTATACAGTAAACCTGAAGTGAAACATCGGAATCTAAAACCGGACACACAGGAGAGGTTCAAATCATAGAAAGTTAGAGTGTCAGTCCTAAAGTACTTAAGTCGGCATTGTGAATTTTGTATTAAATTCGGATGCAATTTCTGTGTTTCATCGTCAATAAGAAGGTCCCAGGTATACAGTAAACCTGAAGTGAACCATCGGAATCTAAAACTGGACTCACAGGAGAGGTTCAAATCATAGAAAGATAGAGTGTCAGTCCTCTTCTACTTAAGTCGGCATTGTGCCTTGTGTATTTAATTCGGATGCAATTTCTGTGTTTCATCGTCAATTAGAAGGGCCAAGGTATACAGTAAACCTGAAGTGAAGCATCGGAATCTAAAACTGGACTGACAGGAGAGTTTTCAATCAAAGAAAGTTCGAGTGTCTGTCTCTTGTACTTAATTCGGCATTGTTCCTTTTGTATTAAATTTGGATGCAATTTCTGTGTTTTATCGTCAAGAAGAAGGTACAAAGTATACAGTAAACCTGAAGTGAACCATCGGAATCTAAAACTGGACTCACAGGAGAGGTTCAAATCATAGAAAGATAGAGTGTCAGTCCTCTTCTACTTTAGTCGTCATTTTGCCTTTTGTAATAAATTCGGATGCAATTTCTGTGTTTCATCGTCAATCAGAAGGTCCAAGGTATACAGTAAACCTGAAGTAAAGCATCGGAATCTAAAACTGGACCCACAGGAGAGGTTCTAATCAAAGAAAATTAGAGTGTCAGACCTCTTGTACTTCAGTGGGCTATGTGCCTTTTGTATTAAATTCGGATGCAATTTCTGTGTTTCATCGTCAATAAGCAGGTCCAAGGTATACAGTAAACCTGAAGTGAAGCATCGGAATCTAAAACTGGACTCACAGGAGAGGTTCAAATCATAGAAATTTAGGGTTTCTGTCCTCTTGTACTTAAGTCGGCATTGTGCCTTTTGTATTAAATTCGGATGCAATTTCTGTGTTTCATCGTCAATAAGATGGTCCAAGGGATACAGTACACCTGAAGTGAAACATCGGAATCTAAAACCGGACTCACAGGACAGGTTTAAATCATAGGAAGTTAGAGTGTTGGTCCTCTTGTACTTAAGTCGGCATTGTGCCTTTTGTAATAAATTCGGATGCAATTTCTGTGATTCATCGTCAATAAGAAGGTCCAAGGTATACAGTAATCCTGATGTGAAGCATCGGAATCTGAACCTGGACTCACGGGAGAGGTTCAAATCATAGAAATTCAGAGTGTCAGTCCTCTTGTACTTAAGTCTGCTTTGTGACTTTGGTATTAAATTCGGATGCAATTTCTGTGTTTCATGGTCAACAAGAAGGTCCAAGGTATACTGTAAACGTGAAGTGAAGCATCGGAATCTAAAACTGGACTCACAGGAGAGGTTTCAATCAAAGAAGTTAGAGTGTCAGTCCTCTTGTACTTAATTGGGCATTGTGCTTTTTGTATTAAATTCGGATGCAATTTCTGTGTTTCATCGTCAATAAGAAGGTCCAAGGTAAACAGTAAACCTGAAGTGAAGCATCGGAATCTAAAACTGCACTCACAGGAGAGGTTTCAATCAAAGAAGTTAGAGTGTCAGTCCTCTTGTACTTAATTCGGCATTGTGCTTTTTGTATTAAATTCGGATGCAATTTCTGTGTTTCATCGTCAATAAGAAGGTCCGAGGTATACAGTAAACCTGAAATGAACAGACGGAATCTAAAACTGGACTCACAGGAGAGGTGTAAATCATAGAAAGATAGAGTGTAAGTCCTCTTATACTTAAGTCGGCATTGTGCCTTTTGTATTAAATTCGGATGAAAGTTCTGTGTTTCATCGTCAATAAGAAGGTCCAAGGTATACAGTAAAACTGAAGTGAAGCATCGGAATCTTAATCTGGACTCAAAGCAGAGGTTCAAATCATAGAAAGTTAGAGTGTCAGTCCCCTTGTACTCAAGTCGGCATTGTGCCTTTTGTATTAATTTCGGATGCAATTCTGTGTTTCATCGTCAATAAGAATGTCCAAGGTATACAGTAAACCTGAAGTAAAGCATCGGAATCTAAAACTGGACTCACACGAGAGGTTCAAATCATAGAAAGTTAGAGTGTCAGTCCTCTTGTACTTAAGTCGGCATTGTGCCTTTTGTATTAAATTCGGATGCAATTTCTGTGTCTCATCGTCAATAAGAAGGTCCAAGGGATACAGTAAACCTGAAGTGAAGCATCGGAATCTAAAACTGAACTCACACGAGAGGTTCAAATCATAGAAAGTTAGAGTGTCATTTCCCTTCTACCTTAGTCGTCATTGTGCCTTTTGTATTAAATTCGGATGCAATTTCTGTCTTTCATCGTCAATAAGAAGGTCGAAGGTATACAGTAAATATGATGTGAAGCATCGGAATCTAAAACTGGACTCACAGGAGAGGTTCAAATCATAGAAAGTTAGAGTGTCAGTCCTCTTGTACTTAATGCGGCATTGTACCTTTTGCATTAAATTCGGATGCAATTTCTGTGTTTGATCATCAATAGGAAGGTCCAAGGTATACAGTAAACCTGAAGTGAAGCATCGGAATCTAAAACTGGACTCACAGGAGAGGTTGAAACCATAGAAGGTTAGAGTGTCACTCCTCTTCTACTTAAGTCGGCATTGTGCCTTTTGTATTAAATTCGTATGCAATTTCAGTGTTTCATCGTCCATAAGAAAGTCCAAGGTATACAGTAAACCTGAAGTAAACCACCGGAATCTAAGACTGGACTCACAGGAGAGGTTCAAATCATAGAAAGATAGAGTGTCAGTCCTCTTCTACTTAAGTCGGCATTGTGCCTTTTGTGTTAAATTCGGATGCGATTTCTGTGTTTCATCGTCAATAAGATGGTCCAAGGGATACGGAAAACCTGAAGTGAAGCATCGGGATCTAAAACTGGACTCACAGGAGAGGTTGAAATCATAAGAAAGTTAGAGTGTCACTCCTCTTCTACTTAAGTCGGCATTGTGCCTTTTGTATTAAATTCGGATGCAATTTCTGTGTTTCATCGTCAATAAGAAGGTCCAAGGGATACAGAAAACCTGAAGTGAAGCATCGGAATCTAAAACTGGACTCACAGGAGAGGTTGAAATCATAGGAAGGTTAGAGTGTCAGTCCTCTTGTACTTAAGTCGGCATTGTGCCTTTTGTATTAAATTCGGATGCAATTTGAGTGTTTCATCGTCAATAAGGAGGTCCAAGGTATACAGTAAACCTTAAGTGAAGCATCGGAATCTGAAACTGGACTCACAGGAAAGGATCAAATCATAGAAAGTAAGAGTGTCAGTCCTCTTGTACTTAAGTCTTCATTGGGCCTTTTGTATTAAATTCGGTAGCAATTTCTGTATTTCATCGTCAATATGAAGGTCCAAGGTATACAGTAAACCTGAAGTGAAGCTTCGGAATCCAAAACCGGACTCACAGGAGAGGTTCAAATCATAGAAAGTTAGAGTGTCAGTCCAAATGTACTTAAGTCGGCATTGTGCATTTGTATTAAATTCAGGATGCAATTTCTGTGTTTCTTCGTCAATAAGAAGGTCCAAGGTATACAGTAAACCTGAAGTAAAACATCGGAATCTAAAACTGGACTCACAGGAGAGGCTCTAATCAAAGAAAGTTAGAGTGTCAGACTTCTTGTACTTCAGTCTGCTATGTGCCTTTTGTATTAAATTCGGATGCAGTTTCTGTGTTTCATCGTCAGTAAGCAGGTCCAAGGTATACAGTAAACCTGAAGTGAAGCATCGGAATCTAAAACTGGACTCACAGGAGAGGTTCAAATCATAGAAATTTAAAGTTTCTGTCCTCTTGTACTTAAGTCGGCATTGTGCCTTTTGTATTAAATTCGGATGCAATTTCTGTGTTTCATCGTCAATAAGAAGGTCCAAGGGATACAGAAAACCTGAAGTGAAGCATCGGAATCTAAAACTGGACTCACAGGAGAGGTTGAAATCATAGGAAGGTTAGAGTGTCAGTCCTCTTGTACTTAAGTCGGCATTGTGCCTTTTGTATTAAATTCGGATGCAATTTGAGTGTTTCATCGTCAATAAGGAGGTCCAAGGTATACAGTAAACCTTAAGTGAAGCATCGGAATCTGAAACTGGACTCACAGGAAAGGATCAAATCATAGAAAGTAAGAGTGTCAGTCCTCTTGTACTTAAGTCTTCATTGGGCCTTTTGTATTAAATTCGGTAGCAATTTCTGTATTTCATCGTCAATATGAAGGTCCAAGGTATACAGTAAACCTGAAGTGAAGCTTCGGAATCCAAAACCGGACTCACAGGAGAGGTTCAAATCATAGAAAGTTAGAGTGTCAGTCCAAATGTACTTAAGTCGGCATTGTGCATTTGTATTAAATTCAGGATGCAATTTCTGTGTTTCTTCGTCAATAAGAAGGTCCAAGGTATACAGTAAACCTGAAGTAAAACATCGGAATCTAAAACTGGACTCACAGGAGAGGTTCTAATCAAAGAAAGTTAGAGTGTCAGACTTCTTGTACTTCAGTCTGCTATGTGCCTTTTGTATTAAATTCGGATGCAGTTTCTGTGTTTCATCGTCAGTAAGCAGGTCCAAGGTATACAGTAAACCTGAAGTGAAGCATCGGAATCTAAAACTGGACTCACAGGAGAGGTTCAAATCATAGAAATTTAAAGTTTCTGTCCTCTTGTACTTAAGTCGGCATTGTGCCTTTTGTATTAAATTCGGATGCAATTTCTGTGTTTCATCGTCAATAAGATGGTCCAAGGGATACAGTAAACCTGAAGTGAAACATCGGAATCTAAAACCGGACTCACAGGACAGGTTTAAATCATAGAAAGTTAGAGTGTCGGTCCTCTTGTACTTAAGTCGGCATTGTGCCTTTTGTAATAAATTCGGATGCAATTTCTGCGATTCATCGTCAATAAGAAGGTCCAAGGTATTCAGTAATCCTGAAGTGAAGCATCGGAATCTGAACCTGGACTCACGGGAGAGGTTCAAATCATAGAAATTCAGAGTGTCAGTCCTCTTGTACTTAAGTCTGCTTTGTGCCTTTTGTATTGAATTCGGATGCAATTTCTGTGTTTCATCGTCAACAAGAAGGTCCAAGGTATACAGTAAACCTGAAGTGAAGCATCGGAATCTAAAACTGGACTCACAGGAGAGGTTTCAATCAAAGAAGTTAGAGTGTCAGTCCTCTTGTACTTAATTGGGCATTGTGCTTTTTGTATTAAATTCGGATGCAATTTCTTTGTTTCATTGTCAATAAGAAGGTCCAAGGTAAACAGTAACCCTGAAGTGAAGCATCGGAATCTAAAACTGGACTCACAGGAGAGGTTTCAATCAAAGAAGTTAGAGTGTCAGTCCTCTTGTACTTAATTCGGCATTGTGCTTTTTGTATTAAATTCGGATGCAATTTCTGTGTTTCATCGTCAATAAGAAGGTCCGAGGTATACAGTAAACCTGAAATGAACCATCGGAATCTAAAACTGGACTCACAAGAGAGGTGTAAATCATAGAAAGATAGAGTGTAAGTCCTCTTATACTTAAGTCGGCATTGTGCCATTTGTATTAAATTCGGATGCAAATTCTGTGTTTCATCGTCAATAAGAAGGTCCAAGGTATACAGTAAAACTGAAGTGAAGCATATGAAACTTAATCTGGACTCACAGAAGAGGTTCAAATCATAGAAAGTTAGAGTGTCAGTCCCCTAGTACTCAAGTCGGCATTGTGCCTTTTGTATTAATTTCGGATGCAATTCTGTGTTTCATCGTCAATGAGAATGTCCAAGGTATACAGTAAACCTGAAGTAAAGCATCGGAATCTAAAACTGGACTCACACGAGAGGTTCAAATCATAGAAAGTTAGAGTGTCAGTCCTCTTGTACTTAACTCGGCATTGTGCCTTTTGTATTAAATTCGGATGCAATTTCTGTGTCTCATCGTCAATATGAAGGACCAAGGGATACAGTAAACCTGAAGTGAAGCATCGGAATCTAAAACTGAACTCACAGGAGAGGTTCAAATCATAGAAAGTTAGAGTTGCATTTCCCTTCTACTTTAGTCGTCATTGTGCCTTTTGTATTAAATTCGGATGCAATTTCTGTCTTTCATCGTCAATAAGAAGGTCGAAGGTATACAGTAAATCTGATGTGAAGCATCGGAATCTAAAACTGGACTCACAGGAGAGGTTCAAATCATAGAAAGTTAGAGTGTCAGTCCTCTTGTACTTAAGTCGGCATTGTACCTTTTGCATTAAATTCGGATGCAATTTCTGTGTTTGATCATCAATAGGAAGGTCCAAGGTATACAGTAAACCTGAAGTGAAGCATCGGAATCTAAAACTGGACTCACAGGACAGGTTGAAACCATAGAAGGTTAGAGTGTCACTCCTCTTCTACTTAAGTCGGCATTGTGAATTTTGTATTAAATTCTGATGCAATTTCTGTGTTTCATCGTCCATAAGAAAGTCCAAGGTATACAGTAAACCTGAAGTAAACCACCGGAATCTAAGACTGGCCTCACAGGAGAGGTTCAAATCATAGAAAGATAGAGTGTCAGTCCTCTTCTACTTAAGTCGGCATTGTGCCTTTTGTATTAAATTCGGATGCAATTTCTGTGTTTCATCGTCAATAAGATGGTCCAAGGGATACGGAAAACCTGAAGTGAAGCATCGGGATCTAAAACTGGACTCACAGGAGAGGTTGAAATCATAAGAAGGTTAGAGTGTCACTCCTCTTCTACTTAAGTCGGCATTGTGCCTTTTGTATTAAATTCGGATGCAATTTCTGTGTTTCATCGTCAATAAGAAGGTCCAAGGGATACAGAAAACCTGAAGTGAAGCATCGGAATCTAAAACTGGACTCACAGGAGAGGTTGAAATCATAAGAAGTTTAGAGTGTCAGTCCTCTTGTACTTAAGTCGGCATTGTGCCTTTTGTATTAAATTCGGATGCAATTTCAGTGTTTCATCGTCAATAAGGAGGTCCAAGGTATACAGTAAACCTTAAGTGAAGCATCGGAATCTGAAACTGGACTCACAGGAGAGGATCAAATCATAGAAAGTAAGAGTGTCAGTCCTCTTGTACTTAAGTCTTCATTGGGCCTTTTGTATTAAATTCGGTAGCAATTTCTGTATTTCATCGTCAATATGAAGGTCCAAGGTATACAGTAAACCTGAAGTGAAGCATCGGAATCCAAAACCGGACTAACAGGAGAGGTTCAAATCATAGAAAGTTAGAGTGTCAGTCCAAATGTACTTAAGTCGGCATTGTGCATTTGTATTAAATTCAGGATGCAATTTCTGTGTTTCTTCGTCAATAAGAAGGTCCAAGGTATACAGTAAACCTGAAGTGAACCATCGGAATCTAAAACTGGACTCACAGGAGAGGTTCAATTCATAGAAAGATAGAGTGCCAGTCCTCTTGTAATTAAGTCGCCATTGTGCCTTTCGTATTAAATTCAGATGCAATTTATGTGTTTCATCATCAATAAGAAAGTCCAAGGTATACAGTTAACCTGAAGTGAAGCATCGGAATCTAAAACTGGACTCACAGGAGAGGTTCATATCATAGAAATTTAGAGTTTCTGTCCTCTTGTACTTAAGTCGGCATTGTGCCTTTTGAATTAAATTCGGATGCAATTTCTGTGTTTCATCGTCAATAACATGGTCCAAGGGATACAGTAAACCTGAAGTGAAACATCGGAATCTAAAACCGGACTCACAGGAGAGGTTCTAATTAAAGAAAGTTAGAGTGTCAGACCTCTTGTACTTCAGTCTGCATTGTGCCTTTTGTATTAAATTCGGATGCAATTTCTGTGTTTCATCGTCAATTAGAAGGGCCAAGGTATACAGTAAACCTGAAGTGAAGCATCGGAATCTAAAACTGGACTCACAGGAGAGTTTTCAATCAAAGAAAGTTAGAGTGTCTGTCTCTTGTACTTAATTCGGCATTGTGCCTTTTGTATTAATACGGATGCAATTTCTGTGTTTTATCGTCAAGAAGAAGGTACAAAGAATACAGTAAACCTGAAGTGAAGCATCGGAAACTTAATCTGGACTCACAGGAGAGATTCAAATCATAGAAAGTTAGAGTGTAATTTCTCTTCTACTTTAGTCGTCATTTTGCATTTTGTATTAAATTCGGATGCAATTTCTGTGTTTCATCGTCAATCAGAAGGTCCAAGGTATACAGTAAACCTGAAGTGAAGCATCGGAATCTAAAACTGGACTCACAGGGGAGGTTCTAATTAAAGAAAGTTAGAGTGTCAGACTTCTTGTACTTCAGTCTGCATTGTGCCTTTTGTATTAAATTCGGATGCAATTTCTGTGTTTCATCGTCAGTAAGCAGGTCCAAGGTATACAGTAAACCTGAAGTGAAGCATCGGAATCTAAAACTGGACTCACAGGAGAGGTTTCAATCAAAGAAGTTAGAGTGTCAGTCCTCTTGTACTTAATTCGGCATTGTGCTTTTTGTATTAAATTCGGATGCAATTTCTGTGTTTCATCGTCAATAAGAAGGTCCAAGGTATACAGTAAACCTGAAGTGAAGCATCGGAATCTAAAACTGGACTCACAGGAGAGGTTTCAATCAAAGAAGTTAGAGTGTCAGTCCTCTTGTACTTAATTCGGCATTGTGCCTTTTGTATTAAATTCGGATGCAATTTCTGTTTTTGATCATCAATAAGAAGGTCCAAGGTATACGGTAAACCTGAATTGAAGCATCAGAAATTAAAAATCAACTCACAGGAGAGGTTCAAATAATAGAAAGTTAGAGTGTCAGTCCTCTTGTACTTAAGTCGGCATTGTGCATTTTGTATTAAATTCGGATGCAATTTCTGTGTCTCATCGTCAATAAGAAGGTCCAAGGGATACAGTAAACCTGATGTGAAGCATCGGAATCTAAAACTGGACTCACAGGAGAGGTTCAAATCATAGAAAGTTAGAGTGTCAGTCCTCTTGTACTTAAGACGGCATTGTGCTTTTTGTATTAAATTCGGACGCAATTTCTGTGTTTCATCGTCATTAAGAAGGTCGAAGGTATACAGTAAATCTGATGTGAAGCATCGGAATCTAAAACTGGACTCACAGGAGAGGTTCAAATCATAGAAAGTTAGAGTGTCAGTCCTCTTGTACTTAAGTCGGCATTGTGCCTTTTGTATTAAATTCGGATGCAATTTCTGTGTTGGTCATCAATAAGAAGGTCCAGGGTATACAAAAAACCTGAAGTGAAGCATCGGAATCTGAACCTGGACTCACAGGAGAAGATCAAATCATAGGAAGTTAGAGTGTCAGTCCTCTTGTACTTAAGTCGGCATTGTGCCTTTTGTATTAAATTCGGATGCAATTTCTGTGTTTCATCGTCAATAAGAAAGTCCAAGGTATACAGTAAACCTGAAGTGAACCACCGGAATCTAAAACTGGGCTCACAGGAGAAGTTCAAATCATAGAAAGATAGAGTGTCAGTCCTCTTCTACTTAAGTCGGCATTGTGCCTATTGTATTAAATTTGGATGCAATTTCTGTGTTTCATCGTCAATAAGTAGGTCCAAGGTATACAGTAAACCTGAAGTGAAGCATCGGAATCTAAAACTGGACTCACAGGAGAGGTTTCAATCAAAGAAAGTTAGAGTGTCAGTAGTCTTGTACTTCAGTCGGCATTGTTCCTTTTGTATTAAATTCGGATGCAATTTCTGCGTTTGATCATCAATAAGAATGTCCAAGGTATACGGTAAACCTGATGTGAAGCATCGGAATCTAAAACTCAACTCACAGGAGTGGTTCAAATCATAGAGGGTTATAGTGTCAGTCCTCTTGTACTTAAGACGGCATTGTGCCTTTTGTATTAAATTCGGATGCAATTTCTGTTTTTGATCATCAATAAGAAGGTCCAAGGTATACGGTAAACCTGAAGTGATGCATCAGAAACTAAAAATCAACTCACAGGAGAGGTTCAAATAATAGAAAGTTAGAGTGTCAGTCCTCTTGTACTTAAGTCGGCATTGTGCATTTTGTATTAAATTCGGATGCAATTTCTGTGTCTCATCGTCAATAAGAAGGTCCAAGGGATACAGTAAACCTGAAGTGAAGCATCGGAATCCAAAACTGAACTCACAGGAGAGGTTCAAATCATAGAAAGTTAGAGTGACATTTCTCTTCTACTTTAGTCGTCATTGTGCCTTTTGTATTAAATTCGGATGCAATATCTGTGTTTCATCGTCAATAAGAAGGTCCAAAGTATACAGTAAAACTGCAGTGAAGCATCGGAATCTTAATCTGGACTCACAGGAGAGGTTCAAATCATAGAAAGTTAGAGTGTCAGTCCTCTTGTACTTAATTCGGCATTGTGCATTCTGTATTAAATTCGGATGCAATTTCTGTGCCTCATCGTCAATAAGGAGGTCCAAGGGATACAGTAAACCTGAAGTGAAGCATCGGAATCTAAAACTGGATTCACAGGAGAGGTTCAAATCATAGAAAGTTAGAGTGTCAGTCCTCTTGTACTTAAGACGGCATTGTGCCGTTTGTGTTGAATTCGGATGCAATTTATGTGTTTCATCGTCATTAAGAAGGTCGAAGGTATACAGTAAATCTGATGTGAAGCATCGGAATCTAAAACTGGACTCACAGGAGAGGTTCAAATCATAGAAAGTTAGAGTGTCAGTCCCCTTGTACTTAAGTCGGCATTGTGCCTTTTGTATTAAATTCGGATACAATTTCTGTGTTGGTCATCAATAAGAAGGTCCAAGGTATACAGTAAACCTGAAGTGAAGCATCGGAATCTGAACCTGGACTCACAGGAGAGGATCAAATCATAGACAGTTAGAGTGTCAGTCCTCTTGTACTTAAGTCGGCATTGTACCTTTTGCATTAAATTCGGATGCAATTTCTGTGATTGATCATCAATAGGAAGGTATAAGGTATACAGTAAACCTGAAGTGAAGCATCGGAATCTAAAACTGGACTCACAGGAGAGGTTGAAACTATAGAAGGTTAGAGTGTCACTCCTCTTCTACTTAAGTCGGCATTGTGCCTTTAGTATTAAATTCGGATGCAGTTTCTGTGTTTCATCGCCAATAAGAAAGTCCAAGGTATACAGTAAACCTGAAGTGAACCCGCGGAATCTAAAACTGGACTCACAGGAGAGGTTCAAATCATAGAAAGATAGAGTGTCAGTCCTCTTCTACTTAAGTCGGCATTGTGCCTTTTGTATTAAATTCGGATGCAATTTCTGTGTTTCATCGTCAATAAGAAGCTCCAAGGTATACAGTAAACCTGAAGTGAAGCATCGGAATCTAAAACTGGACTCACAGGAGAGGTTTCAATCAAAGAAAGTTAGAGTGTCTGTCCTCTTGTACTTAAGTCGGCATTGTGCCTTTTGTATTAAATTCGGATGCAATTTCTGTGTTTCATCGTCAATAAGAAGGTCCAAGGGATACAGTAAACCTGAAGTGAAGCATCGGACTCTAAATCTGGACTCACAAGAGAGGTTCAAATCATAGAAAGTTAGAGTGTCACTCCTCTTGTACTTAAGTCGGCATTGTGTCTTTTGTATTAAATTCGGATGCAATTTTTGTGTTTGATCTTCAGTAAGAAGGTCAGAGGTATACAGTAAACCTGAAGTGAAGCATCGGAATCTAAAACTGGACTTACAGGAGAGGTTGAAATCATAAGAAGCTTAGAGTGTCACTCGTCTTCTACTTAAGTCGGTATTGTGCGTTTTGTATTAAATTCGGATGCAATTTCTGTGTTTCATCGTCAATAATAAGGTCCATGGGATACAGAAAACCTGAAGTGAAGCATCAGTATCTGAAACTGGACTCACAGGAGAGGATCAAATCATAGAAAGTTAGAGGGTCAGTCCTCTTGTACTTAAGTCTTCATTGGGCCTTTAGCATTAAATTCGGTAGCAATTTCTGTATTTCATCGTTAATATGAAGGTCCAAGGTGTACAGTAAACCTGAAGTGAAGCATCGGAATCCAAAACCGGACTCACAGGAGAGGCTCAAATCATAGAAAGTTAGAGTGTCAGTCCAAATGTACTTAAGTCGGCATTGTGCCTTTTGTATTAAATTCGGATGCAATTTCTGTGTTTCATCGTCAATAAGAAGGTCCAAGGTATACAGTAAACCTGAAGTGAACCATCGGAATCCAAAACTGGACTCACAGGAGAGGTTCAATTCATAGAAAGATAGAGTGCCAGTCCTCTTCTACTTAAGTCGCCATTATGCCTTTCGTATTAAATTCGGATGCAATTTCTGTGTTTCTTCGTCAATAAGAAGGTCCAAGGTATACAGTTAACCTGAAGTGAAGCATCGGAATCTAAAACTGGACTCACAGGAGAGGTTCAAATCATAGAAAGATAGAGTGTCAGTCCTCTTCTACTTAAGTCGGTATTGTGCCTTGTGTATTTAATTCGGATGCAATGTCTGTGTTTCATCGTCAATTAGAAGGGCCAAGGTATACAGTAAACCTGAAGTGAAGCATCGGAATCTAAAACTGGACTCACAGGAGAGGTTCTGATCAAAGAAAGTTAGAGTGTCAGACCTCTTGTACTTCAGTCTGCATTGTGCCTTTTGTATTAAATTCGGATGCAATTTCTGTGTTTCATCGTCAGTAAGAAGGTCCAGGGTATACAGTAAACCTGAAGTGAAGCATCGGAATCTAAAACTGGACTCTCAGGAGAGGTTCAAATCATAGAAATTTAGAGCTTCTGTCCGCTTGTACTTAAGTCGGCATTGTGCCTTTTGTATTAAATTCGGATGCAATTTCTGTGTTTCATTGTCAATAAGATGGTCCAAGGGATACAGTAAACCTGAAGTGAAACATCGGAATCTAAAACCGGACTCACAGGACAGGTTTAAATCATAGAAAGTTAGAGTGTCGGTCCTCTTGTACCTAAGTCGGCATTGTGCCTTTTGTAATAAATTCGGATGCAATTTCTGTGATTCATCGTCAATAAGAAGGTCCAAGGTATACAGTAATCCTGAAGTGAAGCAACGGAATCTGAACCTGGACTCACAGGAGAGGTTCAAATCATAGAAATTCAGAGTGTCAGTCCCCTTGTACTTAAGTCTGCTTTGTGCCTTTTGTATTAAATTCGGATGCAATTTCTGTGTTTCTCGTCAACAAGAAGGTCCAAGGTATACAGTAAACCTGAAGTGAAGCATCGGAATCTAAAACTGGACTCACAGGAGAGGTTTCAATCAAAGAAGTTAGAGTGTCAGTCCTCTTGTACTTAATTCGGCATTGTGCTTTTTGTATTAAATTCGGATGCAATTTCTGTGTTTCATCGTCAATAAGAAGGTCCAAGGTATACAGTAAACCTGAAGTGAAGCATCAGAATCTAAAACTGGGCTCACAGGAGAGGTATCAATCAAAGAAGTTAGAGTGTCAGTCCTCTTGTACTTATTTCGGCATTGTGCTTTTTGTATTAAATTCGGATGCAAATTTCTGTGTTTCACCGTCAATAAGAAGGTCCAAGGTATACAGTAAACCTGAAATGAACCATCGGAATCTAAAACTGGACTCACAGGAGAGGTGTAAATTATAGAAAGATAGAGTGTAAGTCCTCTTATACTTAAGTCGGCATTGTGCCTTTTGTATTAAATTCGGATGCAAATTCTGTGTTTCATCGTCAATAAGAAGGTCCAAGTTATACAGTAAAACTGAAGTGAAGCATCAGAATCTTAATCTGGACTCACAGGAGAGGTTCAAATCATAGAAAGTTAGAGTGTCAGTCCCCTTGTACTCAAGTCGGCATTGTGCCTTTTGTATTAATTTCGGATGCAATTTCTGCGTTTCATCGTCAATAAGAATGTCCAAGGTATACAGTAAACCTGAAGTAAAGCATCGGAATCTAAAACTGGACTCACACGAGAGGTTCAAATCATAGAAAGTTTGAGTGTCAGTCCTCTTGTACTTAAGTCGGCATTGTGCCTTTTGTATTAAATTCGGATGCAATTTCTGCATTTCATCGTCAATAAGAAGGTCCAAAGGAGACAGTAAACCTGAAGTGAAGCATCGGATTCTAAAACTGGACTCACAAGAGAGTTTCTAATCATAGAAAGTTAGAGTGTCCGTCCTCTTGTACTTAAGTCGGCATTGTGCCTTTTGTATTAAATTCGGATGCAATTTCTATGTCTCATCGTCAATAAGAAGGTCCAAAGGATACAGTAAACCTGAAGTGAAGCATCGGAATCTAAAACTGGACTCACAGGAGAGGTTCAAATCATAGAATGTTAGAGTGTCAGTCCTTGTGTACTTAAATCAGCATTGTCCTTTTGTATTAAATTCGGATGCAAATTCTGTGTTTCATCGTCAATAAGAAGGTCAAAGGGATACAGTAAACCTGAAGTGAAGCATCGGAATCTAAAACTGGACTCACAGGAGAGGTTCAAATCATAGAAAGTGAGAGTGTCAGTCCTCTTGTACTTCAGTCGGCATTGTGCCTTTTGTATTAAATTCGGATGCAATTTCTGCGTCTGATCTTCAATAAGAATGTCCAAGGTATACGGTAAACCTGATGTGAAGTATCGGAATCTAAAACTCAACTCACAGGAGTGGTTCAAATGATAGAGGGTTATAGTGTCAGTCCTCTTGTACTTAAGACGGCATTGTGCCTTTTGTATTAAATTCGGATGCAATTTCTGTTTTTGATCATCAATATGAAGGTCCAAGGTATACGGTAAACCTGAAGTTAAGCATCAGAAATTAAAAATCAACTCACAGGAGAGGTTCAAATAATAGAAAGTTAGAGTGTCAGTCCTCTTGTACTTAAGTCGGCATTGTGAATTTTGTATTAAATTCGGATGCAATTTCTGTGTCTCATCGTCAATAAGAAGGTCCAAGGGATACAGTAAAACTGAAGTGAAGCATCGGAATCTAAAACTGAACTCACAGGAGAGGTTTAAATCATAGAAAGTAAGAGTGACATTTCTCTTCTACTTTAGTCGTCATTGTGCCTTTTGTATTAAATTCGGATGCAATATCTGTGTTTCATCGTCAATAAGAAGGTCCAAAGTATACAGTAAATTTGCAGTGAAGCATCGAAATCTTAATCTGGACTCACAGGAGAAGTTCAAATCACAGAAAGTTAGAGTGTCCGTCCTCTTGTACTTAATTCGGCATTGTGAATTTTGTATTAAATTCGGATGCAATTTCTGTGTATCATCGTCAATAAGAAGGTCCAAGGTATACAGTAAACCTGAAGTGAGGCATCGGAATTTAAAACTGGACTCACAGGAGAGGTTTCAATCAAAGAAAGTTAGAGTGTCTGTCCTCTTGTACTTAAGTCGGCATTGTGCCTTTTGTATTAAATTCGGATGCAATTTCTGTGTTTCATCGTCAATAAGAAGGTCCAAGGTATACAGTAATCCTGAAGTGAAGCATCGGAATCTTAATCTCGACTCACAGGACCGGTTCAAATCATAGAAAGTTAGAGTGTCAGTCCTCTTGTACTTAAGACGGCACTGTGCCTTTTGTATTAATTTCTGATGCAATTTCTGTGTTTCATCGTCAATAAGAATGTCCAAGGTATACAGTAAACCTGAAGTAAAGCATCGGAATCTAAAACTGGACTCACACGAGAGGTTCAAATCATAAGAAGTTTGAGTGTCAGTCCTCTTGTACTTAATTCGGCATTGTGCTTTTTGTATTAAATTCGGATGCAATTTCTGTGTTTCATCGTCCATAAGAAGGTCCAAGGTATACTGTAAACCTGAAATGAACCATCGTAATCTAAGACTGGACTCACAGGAGGGGTTCAAATCATAGAAAGTTAGAGTGTCAGTCCTCTTGTACCTAAGACGGCATTGTGCCTTTAGTATTAAATTCGGATGCAATTTCTGTGTTTCATCGTCATTAAGAAGGTCGAAGGTATACAGTAAATCTGATGTGAAGCATCGGAATCTAAAACTGGACTCACAGGAGAGGTTCACATCATAGAAAGTTAGAGTGTCAGTCCTCTTGTACTTAAGTCGGCATTGTGCCTTTTGTATTAAATTCGGATGCAATTTCTGTGTTGGTCATCAATAAGAAGGTCCAAGGTATAGAGTAAACCTGAAGTGAAGCATCGGAATCTGAACCTGGACTCACAGGAGAGGATCAAATCATAGAAAGTTAGAGTGTCAGTCCTCTTGTACTTAAGTCGGCATTGTGCCTTTTGTATTAAATTCGGATGCAATTTCTGTGTTTCATCGTCAATAAGAAGGTCCAAGGTATACAGTAAACCTGAAGTGAAGCATCGAATTTAAAACTGGACTCACAGGAGAGGTTTCAATCAAAGAAAGTTAGAGTGTCTGTCCTCTTGTACTTAAGTCGGCATTGTGCCTTTTGTATTAAATTCGGATGCAATTTCTGTGTTTCATCGTCAATAAGAAGGTCCAAGGTATACAGTAAACCTGAAGTGAAGCATCGGAATCTTAATCTCGACTCACAGGAGCGGTTCAAATCATAGAAAGTTAGAGTGTCAGTCCTCTTGTACTTAAGTCGGCACTGTGCCTTTTGTATTAATTTCTGATGCGATTTCTGTGTTTCATCGTCAATAAGAATGTCCAAGGTATACAGTAAACCTGAAGTAAAGCATCGGAATCTAAAACTGGACTCACACGAGAGGTTCAAATCATAGAAAGTTTGAGTGTCAGCCCTCTTGTACTTAATTCGGCATTGTGCTTTTTGTATTAAATTCGGATGCAATTTCTGTGTCTCATCGTCAATAAGAAGGTACAAGGTATACTGTAAACCTGAAATGAACCATCGGAATCTAAAACTGGACTCACAGGAGAGGTGTAAATCATAGAAAGATAGAGTGTAAGTCCTCTTATACTTAAGTCGGCATTGTGCCTTTTGTATTAAATTCGGATGCAATTTCTGTGTCTCATCGTCAATAAGAAGGTCCAAGGGATACAGTAAACCTGAAGTGAAGCATCGGAATCTAAAACTGGACTCACAGGAGAGGTTCAAATCATAGAATGTTAGAGTGTCAGTCCTTGTGTACTTAAGTCAGCATTGTCCTTTTGTATTAAATTCGGATGCAAATTCTGCTTTCTTCGTCAATAAGAAGGTCAAAGTGATACAGTAAACCTGAAGTGAAGCATCGGAATCTAAAACTGGACTCACAGGAGAGGTTCAAATCATAGAAAGTGAGAGTGTCAGTCCTCTTGTACTTCAGTCGGCATTGTGCCTTTTGTATTAAATTCGGATGCGATTTCTGCGTTTGATCTTCAATAAGAATGTCCAAGGTATACGGTAAAACCGATGTGAAGTATCGGAATCTAAAACTCAACTCACAGGAGTTGTTCAAATCATAGAGGGTTATAGTGTCAGTCCTCCTGTACTTAAGACGGCATTGTGCCTTTTGTATTAAATTCGGATGCAATTTCTGTTTTTGATCATCAATAAGAAGGTCCAAGGTATACGGTAAACCTGAAGTGAAGCATCAGAAATTAAAAATCAACTCACAGAAGAGGTTCAAATAATAGAAAGTTAGAGTGTCAATCCTCTTGTACTTAAGTCGGCATTGTGCATTTTGTATTAAATTCGGATGCAATTTCTGTGTCTCATCGTCAATAAGAAGGTCCAAGGGATACAGTAAATCAGATGTGAATCATCGGAATCTAAAACTGGACTCACAGGAGAGGTTCACTTCATAGAAAGTTAGAGTGTCAGTCCTATTGTACTTAAGTCGGCATTGTGCCTTTTGTATTAAATTCGGATGCAATTTCTGTGTTGGTCATCAATAAGAAGGTCCAAGGAATACAGTAAACCTGAAGTGAAGCATCGGAATCTGAACCTGGACTCACAGGAGAGGATCAAATCATAGACAGTTAGAGTGTCAGTCCTCTTGTACTTAAGACGGCATTGTGCTTTTTATATTAAATTCGGATGCAATTTCTGTGTTTCATCGTCAATAAGAAGGTCCAAGGTATACAGTAAACCTGAAGTGAAGCATCGGAATCTTAATCTCGACTCACAGGAGCGGTTCAAATCATAGAAAGTTAGAGTGTCAGTCCTCTTGTACTTAATTCGGCATTGTGCATTTTGTATTAAATTCGGATGCAATTTCTGTGTCTCATCGTCAATAGGAAGGTCCAAGGGATACAGTAAACCTGAAGTGAAGCATCGGAATCTAAAACTGGACTCACAGGAGAGGTTCAAATCATAGAAAGTTAGAGTGCCAGTAGTCTTGTACTTAAGTCGACATTGTGCCTTTTGTATTAAATTCGGATGCAATTTCTGCGTTTCATCGTCATTAAGAAGGTCCAAGGGATACAGTAAACCTGAAGTGAATCATCGGATTCTAAAACTGGACTCACAAGAGAGGTTCAAATCATAGAAAGTTAGAGTGTCAGTCCTCTTGTACTTAATTCGGCATTGTGCATTTTGTATTAAATTCGGATGCAATTTCTGTTTCTCATCGTCAATAAGAAGGTCCAAGGGATACAGTAAACCTGAAGTGAAGCATCGGAATCTAAAACTGAACTCACAGTAGAGGTTCAAATCATAGAAAGTTAGAGTGACATTTCTCTTCTACTTTAGTCGTCATTGTGCCTTTTGTATTAAATTCGGATGCAATATCTGTGTTTCATCGTCAATAAGAAGGTCCAAAGTATACAGTAAATTTGCAGTGAAGCATCGGAATCTTAATCTGGACTCACAGGAGAATTTCAAATCATAGAAAGTTAGAGTGTCAGTCCTCTTGTACTTAATTCGGCATTGTGCATTTTGTATTAAATTCGGATGCAATTTCTGTGTCTCATCGTCAATAGGAAGGTCCAAGGGATACAGTAAACCTGAAGTGAAGCATCGGAATCTAAAACTGGACTCACAGGAGAGGTTCAAATCATAGAAAGTTAGAGTGTCAGTCCTCTTGTACTTAAGACGGCATTGTGCCTTTTGTATTACATTCGGATGCAATTTCTGTGTTTCATCGTCATTAAGAAGGTCGAAGGTATACAGTAAATCAGATGTGAATCATCGGAATCTAAAACTGGACTCACAGGAGAGGTTCACATCATAGAAAGTTAGAGTGTCAGTCCTATTGTACTTAAGTCGGCATTGTGCCTTTTGTATTAAATTCGGATGCAATTTCTGTGTTGGTCATCAATAAGAAGGTCCAAGGAATACAGTAAACCTGAAGTGAAGCATCGGAATCTGAACCTGGACTCACAGGAGAGGATCAAATCATAGACAGTTAGAGTGTCAGTCCTCTTGTACTTAAGACGGCATTGTGCTTTTTATATTAAATTCGGATGCAATTTCTGTGTTTCATCGTCAATAAGAAGGTCCAAGGTATACAGTAAACCTGAAGTGAAGCATCGGAATCTTAATCTCGACTCACAGGAGCGGTTCAAATCATAGAAAGTTAGAGTGTCAGTCCTCTTGTACTTAAGTCGGCACTGTGCCTTTGTATTAATTTCTGATGCAATTTCTGTGTTTCATCGTCAATAAGAATGTCCAAGGTATACAGTAAACCTGAAGTAAAGCATGGCATTCTAAAACTGGACTCACACGAGAGGTTCAAATCATAGAAAGTTAGAGGGCCAGTAGTCTTGTACTTAAGTCGACATTGTGCCTTTTGTATTAAATTCGGATGCAATTTCTGCGCTTCATCGTCATTAAGAAGGTCCAAGGGATACAGTAAACCTGAAGTGAATCATCGGATTCTAAAACTGGACTCACAAGAGAGGTTCAAATCATAGAAAGTTAGAGTGTCAGTCCTCTTGTACTTCAGTCGGCATTGTGCCTTTTTCATTAAATTCGGATGCAATTTCTGCGTTTGATCATCAATAAGAATGTCCAAGGTATACGGTAAACCTGATGTGAAGCATCGGAATCTAAAACTCAACTCACAGTAGTGGTTCAAATCATAGAGGGTTATAGTGTCAGTCCACTTGTACTTAAGACGGCATTGTGCCTTTTGTATTAAATTCGGATGCAATTTCTGTTTTTGATCATCAATAAGAAGGTCCAAGGTATACGGTAAACCTGAAGTGATGCATCAGAAACTAAAAATCAACTCACAGGAGAGGTTCAAATAATAGAAAGTTAGAGTGTCAGTCCTCTTGTACTTAAGTCGGCATTGTGCATTTTGTATTAAATTCGGATGCAATTTCTGTGTCTCATCGTCAATAAGAACTTCCAAGGGATACAGTAAACCTGAAGTGAAGCATCGGAATCTAAAACTGAACTCATTGGAGAGGTTCAAATCATAGAAAGTTAGAGTGACATTTCTCTTCTACTTTAGTCGTCATTGTGCCTTTTGTATTAAATTCGGATGCAATATCTGTGTTTCATCGTCAAGAAGAAGGTCCAAAGTATACAGGAAAACTGCAGTGAAGCATCGGAATCTTAATCTGGACTCACAGGAGAAGTTCAAATCATAGGAAGTTAGAGTGTCAGTCCTCTTGTACTTAATTCGGCATTGTGCATTTTGTATTAAATTCGGATGCAATTTCTGTGTCTCATCGTCAATAAGAAGGTCCAAGGGATACAGTAAACCTGAAGTGAAGCATCGGAATCTAAAACTGGACTCACAGGCGAGGTTCAAATCATAGAAAGTTAGAGTGTCAGTCCTCTTGTACTTAACACGGCATTGTGCCTTTTGTATTGAATTCGGATGCAATTTCTGTGTTTCATCGTCATTAAGAAGGTCGAAGGTATACAGTAAATCTGATGTGAAAGATCGGAATCTAAAACTAGACTCACAGGAGAGGTTCAAATCATAGAAAGTTAGAGTGTCAGTCCTCTTGAACTTTAGTCGGCATTGTGCCTTTTGTATTAAATTCGGATGCAATTTCTGTGTTGGTCATCAATAAGAAGGTCCAAGGTATACAGTAAACCTGAAGTGAAGCATCGGAATCTAAAACTGGACTCACAGGAGAGGTTAAAACCATAGAAGGTTAGAGTGTCACTCCTCTTCTACTTAAGTCGGCATTGTGCCTTTTGTATTAAATTCGGATGCAATTTCTGTGTTTCATCGTCAATAAGAAAGTCCAAGGTATACAGTAAACCTGAAGTGAACCACCGGAATCTAAAACTGGACTCACAGGAGGGGTTCAAATCATAGAAAGATAGAGTGTCAGTCCTCTTCTACTTAAGTCGGCATTGTGCCTTTTGTATTAAATTCGGATGCAATTTCTGTGTTTCATCGTCAATAAGAAGGTCCAAGGTATACAGTAAACCTGAAGTGAAGCATCGGAATCTAAAACTGGACTCACAGGAGAGGTTTCAATCAAAGAAAGATAGAGTGTCTGTCCCCTTGTACTTAAGTCGGCATTGTGCCTTTTGTATTAAATTCGGATGCAATTTCTGTGTTTCATCGTCAATAAGAAGGTCCAAGGTATACAGTAAACCTGAAGTGAAGCATCGGAATCTTAATCTCGACTCACAGGAGAGGTTCAAATCATAGAAAGTTAGAGTGTCAGTCCCCTTGTACTTAAGTCGGCACTGTGCCTTTTGTATTAATTTCTGATGCAATTTCTGTGTTTCATCGTCAATAAGAATGTCCAAGGTATACAGTAAACCTGAAGTAAAGCATGGCATTCTAAAACTGGACTCACACGAGAGGTTCAAATCATAGAAAGTTAGAGTGTCAGTAGACTTGTACTTATGTCGGCATTGTGCCTTTTGTATTAAATTCGGATGCAATTTCTGCGTTTCATCGTCATTAAGAAGGTCCAAGTTATACAGTAAACCTGAAGTGAAGAATCGGATTCTAAAACTGGACTCACAAGAGAGGTTCAAATCATAGAAAGGTAGAGTGTCAGTCCTCTTGTACTTAAGTCGGCATTGTGCCTTTTGTATTAAATTCGGATGCAATTTTTGTGTTTGATCTTCAATAAGAAGGTCAGAGGTATTCAGTAAACCTGAAGTGAAGCATCGGAATCTAAAACTGGACTCACAGGAGAGGTTGAAATCATAAGAAGGTTAGAGTGTCACTCCTCTTCTACTTAAGTCGGCATTGTGCCTTTTGTATTAAATTCGGATGCAATTTCTGTGTTTCATCGTCAATAATAAGGTCCATGGGATACAGAAAACCTGAAGTGACGCATCGGAATCTAATACTGGACTCACAGGAGAGGTTGAAATCATAAGAAGGTTAGAGTGACAGTCCTCTTGTACTTCAGTCTGCATTGTGCCTTTTGTATTAAATTCGGATGCAATTTCTGTGTTTCATCGTCAGTAAGCAGGTCCAAGGTATACAGTAAACCTGAAGTGAAGCATCGGAATCTAAAACTGGTCTCACAGGAGAGGTTCAAATCATAGAAATGTAGAGCTTCTGTTCTCTTGTACTTAAGTCGGCATTGTGCCTTTTGTATTAAATTCGGATGCAATTTCTGTGTTTCATCGTCAATTAGATGGTCCAAGGGATACAGTAAACCTGAAGTGAAACATCGGAATCTAAAACCGGACTCACAGGACAGGTTTAAATCATAGAAAGTTAGAGTGTCGGTCCTCTTGTACTTAAGACGGCATTGTGCCTTTTGTAATAAATTCGGATGCAATTTCTGTGATTCATCGTCAATAAGAAGGTCCAAGGTATACAGTAATCCTGAAGTGAAGCATCGGAATCTGAACCTGAACTCACAGGAGAGGTTCAAATCATAGAAATTCAGAGTGTCAGTCCCTTTGTACTTAAGTCTGCTTTGTGCCTTTTGTATTAAATTCGGATGCTATTTCTGTGTTTCATCGTTAACAAGAAGGTCCAAGGTATACAGTAAACCTGAAGTGAAGCATCAGAATCTAAAACTGGACTCACAGAAGAGGTTTCAATCAAAGAAGTTACAGTGTCAGTCCTCTTGTACTTAATTCGGCATTGTGCTTTTTGTATTAAATACGGATGCAATTTCTGTGTTTCATCGTCAATAAGAAGGTCCAAGGTATACAGTAAACCTGAAATGAACCATCGGAATCTAAAACTGGACTCACAGGAGAGGTGTAAATCATAGAAAGATAGAGTGTAAGTCCTCTTATAACTAAGTCGGCATTGTGCCTATTGTATTAAATTCGGATGCAAATTCTGTGTTTCATCGTCAATAAGGTCCAAGGTATACAGTAAAACTGAAGTGAAGCATCAGAATCTTAATCTGGACTCACAGGAGAGATCCAAATCATAGAAAGTTAGAGTGTCAGTTCCCTTGTACTCAAGTCGGCATTGTGCCTTTTGTATTAATTTCGGATGCAATTTCTGTGTTTCATCGTGAATAAGAATGTCCAAGGTATACAGTAAACCTGAAGTAAAGCATCGGAATCTAAAACTGGACTCACACGAGAGGTTCAAATCATAGAAAGTTTGAGTGTCAGTCCTCTTGTACTTAAGTCGGCATTGTGCCTTTTGTATTACATTCGGATGCAATTTCTGCATTTCGTCGTCAATAAGAAGGTCCAAAGGAGACAGTAAACCTGAAGTGAAGCATCGGATTCTAAAACTGGACTCACAAGAGAGTTTCTAATCATAGAAAGTTAGAGTGTTAGTCCTCTTGTACTTAAGTCGGCATTGTGCCTTTTGTATTAAATTCGGATGCAATTTATGTGTCTCATCGTCAATAAGAAGGTCCAAGGGATACAGTAAACCTGAAGTGAAGCATCGGAATCTAAAACTGGACTCACAGGAGAGGTTCAAATCATAGAATGTTAGAGTGTCAGTCCTTGTGTACTTAAGTCAGCATTGTCCTTTTGTATTAAATTCGGATGCAAATTCTGTGTTTCATCGTCAATAAGAAGGTCAAAGGGATACAGTAAACCTGAAGAGAAGCATCGGAATCTAAAACTGGACTCACAGGAGAGGTTCAAATCATAGAAAGTGAGAGTGTCAGTCCTCTTGTACTTCAGTCGGCATTGTGCCTTTTGTATTAAATTCGGATGCAATTTCTGCGTTTGATCTTCAATAAGAATGTCCAAGGTATACGGTAAACCTGATGTGAAGTATCGGAATCTAAAACTCAACTCACAGGAGTGGTTCAAATCATAGAGGGTTATAGTGTCAGTCCTCTTGTACTTAAGACGGCATTGTGCCTTTTGTATTAAATTCGGATGCAATTTCTGTTTTTGATCATCAATAAGAAGGTCCAAGGTATACGGTAAACCTGAAGTGAAGCATCAGAAATTAAAAATCAACTCACAGGAGAGGTTCAAATAATAGAAAGTTAGAGTGTCAGTCCTTATGTACTTAAGTCGGCATTGTGAATTTTGTATTAAATTCGGATGCAATTTCTGTGTCTCATCGTCAATAAGAAGGTCCAAGGGATACAGTAAACCTGAAGTGAAGCATCGGAATCTAAAACTGAACTCACAGGAGAGGTTTAAATCATAGAAAGTTAGAGTGACATTTCTGTTCTACTTTAGTCGTCATTGTGCCTTTTGTATTAAATTCGGATGCAATATCTGTGTTTCATCGTCAATAAGAAAGTCCAAAGTATACAGTAAATTTGCAGTGAAGCATCGGAATCTTAATCTGGACTCACAGGAGAGGTTCAAATCATAGAAAGTTAGAGTGTCAGTCCTCTTGTACTTAATTCGGCATTGTGCATTTTGTATTAAATTCGGATGCAATTTCTGTGTCTCATCGTCAATAAGAAGGTCCAAGGGATACAGTAAACCTTAAGTGGTGCATCGGAATCTAAAACTGGACTCACAGGAGGGGTTCAAATCATAGAAAGTTAGAGTGTCAGTCCTCTTGTACTTAAGACGGCATTGTGCCTTTTGTATTAAATTCGGATGCAATTTCTGTGTTTCATCGTCATTAAGAAGGTCGAAGGTATACAGTAAATCTGATGTGAAGCATCGGAATCTAAAACTGGACTCACAGGAGAGGTTCACATCATAGAAAGTTAGAGTGTCAGTCCTCTTGTAATTAAGTCGGCATTGTGCCTTTTGTATTAAATTCGGGTGCAATTTCTGTGTTGGTCATCAATAAGAAGGTCCAAGGTATACAGTAAACCTGAAGTGAAGCATCGGAATCTGAACCTGGACTCACAGGAGAGGATCAAATCATAGAAAGTTAGAGTGTCAGTCCTCTTGTACTTAAGACGGCATTGTGCCTTTTGTATTAAATTCGGATGCAATTTCTGTGTTTCATCGTCAATAAGAAGGTCCAAGGTATACAGTAAACCTGAAGTGAAGCATCGGAATCTTAATCTCGACTCACAGGAGCGGTTCAAATCTTAGAAAGTTAGAGTGTCAGTCCTCTTGTACTTAAGTCGGCACTGTGCCTTTTGTATTAATTTCTGATGCAATTTCTGTGTTTCATCGTCAATAAGAATGTCCAAGGTATACAGTAAACCTGAAGTAAAGCATCGGAATCTAAAACTGGACTCACACGAGAGGTTCAAATCATAGAAAGTTTGAGTGTCAGTCCTCTTGTACTTAATTCGGCATTGTGCTTTTTGTATTAAATTCGGATGCAATTTCTGTGTTTCATCGTCAATAAGAAGGTCCAAGGTATACTGTAAACCTGAAATGAACCATCGGAATCTAAAACTGGACTCACAGGAGGGGTTCAAATCATAGAAAGTTAGAGTGTCATTCCTCTTGTACTTAAGACGGCATTGTGCCTTTTGTATTAAATTCGGATGCAATTTCTGTGTTTCATCGTCATTAAGAAGGTCGAAGGTATACAGTAAATCTGATGTGAAGCATCGGAATCTAAAACTGGACTCACAGGAGAGGTTCACATCATAGAAAGTTAGAGTGTCAGTCCTCTTGTACTTAAGTCGGCATTGTGCCTTTTGTATTAAATTCGGATGCAATTTCTGTGTTGGTCGTCAATAAGAAGGTCCAAGGTATACAGTAAACCTGAAGTGAAGCATCGGAATCTGAACCTGGACTCACAGGAGAGGATCAAATCATAGAAAGTTAGAGTGTCAGTCCTCTTGTACTTAATTCGGCATTGTGCATTTTGCATTATATTCGGATGCAATTTCTGTGTCTCATCGTCAATAAGAAGGTCCAAGGGATACAGTAAACCTGAAGTGAAGCATCGGAATCTAAAACTGGACTCACAGGCGAGGTTCAAATCATAGAAAGTTAGAGTGTCAGTCCTCTTGTACTTAACACGGCATTGTGCCTTTTGTATTGAATTCGGATGCAATTTCTGTGTTTCATCGTCATTAAGAAGGTCGAAGGTATACAGTAAATCTGATGTGAAAGATCGGAATCTAAAACTAGACTCACAGGAGAGGTTCAAATCATAGAAAGTTAGAGTGTCAGTCCTCTTGAACTTTAGTCGGCATTGTGCCTTTTGTATTAAATTCGGATGCAATTTCTGTGTTGGTCATCAATAAGAAGGTCCAAGGTATACAGTAAACCTGAAGTGAAGCATCGGAATCTAAAACTGGACTCACAGGAGAGGTTAAAACCATAGAAGGTTAGAGTGTCACTCCTCTTCTACTTAAGTCGGCATTGTGCCTTTTGTATTAAATTCGGATGCAATTTCTGTGTTTCATCGTCAATAAGAAAGTCCAAGGTATACAGTAAACCTGAAGTGAACCACCGGAATCTAAAACTGGACTCACAGGAGGGGTTCAAATCATAGAAAGATAGAGTGTCAGTCCTCTTCTACTTAAGTCGGCATTGTGCCTTTTGTATTAAATTCGGATGCAATTTCTGTGTTTCATCGTCAATAAGAAGGTCCAAGGTATACAGTAAACCTGAAGTGAAGCATCGGAATCTAAAACTGGACTCACAGGAGAGGTTTCAATCAAAGAAAGATAGAGTGTCTGTCCCCTTGTACTTAAGTCGGCATTGTGCCTTTTGTATTAAATTCGGATGCAATTTCTGTGTTTCATCGTCAATAAGAAGGTCCAAGGTATACAGTAAACCTGAAGTGAAGCATCGGAATCTTAATCTCGACTCACAGGAGAGGTTCAAATCATAGAAAGTTAGAGTGTCAGTCCCCTTGTACTTAAGTCGGCACTGTGCCTTTTGTATTAATTTCTGATGCAATTTCTGTGTTTCATCGTCAATAAGAATGTCCAAGGTATACAGTAAACCTGAAGTAAAGCATGGCATTCTAAAACTGGACTCACACGAGAGGTTCAAATCATAGAAAGTTAGAGTGTCAGTAGACTTGTACTTATGTCGGCATTGTGCCTTTTGTATTAAATTCGAATGCAATTTCTGCGTTTCATCGTCATTAAGAAGGTCCAAGTTATACAGTAAACCTGAAGTGAAGAATCGGATTCTAAAACTGGACTCACAAGAGAGGTTCAAATCATAGAAAGGTAGAGTGTCAGTCCTCTTGTACTTAAGTCGGCATTGTGCCTTTTGTATTAAATTCGGATGCAATTTTTGTGTTTGATCTTCAATAAGAAGGTCAGAGGTATTCAGTAAACCTGAAGTGAAGCATCGGAATCTAAAACTGGACTCACAGGAGAGGTTGAAATCATAAGAAGGTTAGAGTGTCACTCCTCTTCTACTTAAGTCGGCATTGTGCCTTTTGTATTAAATTCGGATGCAATTTCTGTGTTTCATCGTCAATAATAAGGTCCATGGGATACAGAAAACCTGAAGTGACGCATCGGAATCTAATACTGGACTCACAGGAGAGGTTGAAATCATAAGAAGGTTAGAGTGACAGTCCTCTTGTACTTCAGTCTGCATTGTGCCTTTTGTATTAAATTCGGATGCAATTTCTGTGTTTCATCGTCAGTAAGCAGGTCCAAGGTATACAGTAAACCTGAAGTGAAGCATCGGAATCTAAAACTGGTCTCACAGGAGAGGTTCAAATCATAGAAATGTAGAGCTTCTGTTCTCTTGTACTTAAGTCGGCATTGTGCCTTTTGTATTAAATTCGGATGCAATTTCTGTGTTTCATCGTCAATTAGATGGTCCAAGGGATACAGTAAACCTGAAGTGAAACATCGGAATCTAAAACCGGACTCACAGGACAGGTTTAAATCATAGAAAGTTAGAGTGTCGGTCCTCTTGTACTTAAGACGGCATTGTGCCTTTTGTAATAAATTCGGATGCAATTTCTGTGATTCATCGTCAATAAGAAGGTCCAAGGTATACAGTAATCCTGAAGTGAAGCATCGGAATCTGAACCTGAACTCACAGGAGAGGTTCAAATCATAGAAATTCAGAGTGTCAGTCCCTTTGTACTTAAGTCTGCTTTGTGCCTTTTGTATTAAATTCGGATGCTATTTCTGTGTTTCATCGTTAACAAGAAGGTCCAAGGTATACAGTAAACCTGAAGTGAAGCATCAGAATCTAAAACTGGACTCACAGAAGAGGTTTCAATCAAAGAAGTTACAGTGTCAGTCCTCTTGTACTTAATTCGGCATTGTGCTTTTTGTATTAAATACGGATGCAATTTCTGTGTTTCATCGTCAATAAGAAGGTCCAAGGTATACAGTAAACCTGAAATGAACCATCGGAATCTAAAACTGGACTCACAGGAGAGGTGTAAATCATAGAAAGATAGAGTGTAAGTCCTCTTATAACTAAGTCGGCATTGTGCCTATTGTATTAAATTCGGATGCAAATTCTGTGTTTCATCGTCAATAAGGTCCAAGGTATACAGTAAAACTGAAGTGAAGCATCAGAATCTTAATCTGGACTCACAGGAGAGATCCAAATCATAGAAAGTTAGAGTGTCAGTTCCCTTGTACTCAAGTCGGCATTGTGCCTTTTGTATTAATTTCGGATGCAATTTCTGTGTTTCATCGTGAATAAGAATGTCCAAGGTATACAGTAAACCTGAAGTAAAGCATCGGAATCTAAAACTGGACTCACACGAGAGGTTCAAATCATAGAAAGTTTGAGTGTCAGTCCTCTTGTACTTAAGTCGGCATTGTGCCTTTTGTATTACATTCGGATGCAATTTCTGCATTTCATCGTCAATAAGAAGGTCCAAAGGAGACAGTAAACCTGAAGTGAAGCATCGGATTCTAAAACTGGACTCACAAGAGAGTTTCTAATCATAGAAAGTTAGAGTGTTAGTCCTCTTGTACTTAAGTCGGCATTGTGCCTTTTGTATTAAATTCGGATGCAATTTATGTGTCTCATCGTCAATAAGAAGGTCCAAGGGATACAGTAAACCTGAAGTGAAGCATCGGAATCTAAAACTGGACTCACAGGAGAGGTTCAAATCATAGAATGTTAGAGTGTCAGTCCTTGTGTACTTAAGTCAGCATTGTCCTTTTGTATTAAATTCGGATGCAAATTCTGTGTTTCATCGTCAATAAGAAGGTCAAAGGGATACAGTAAACCTGAAGAGAAGCATCGGAATCTAAAACTGGACTCACAGGAGAGGTTCAAATCATAGAAAGTGAGAGTGTCAGTCCTCTTGTACTTCAGTCGGCATTGTGCCTTTTGTATTAAATTCGGATGCAATTTCTGCGTTTGATCTTCAATAAGAATGTCCAAGGTATACGGTAAACCTGATGTGAAGTATCGGAATCTAAAACTCAACTCACAGGAGTGGTTCAAATCATAGAGGGTTATAGTGTCAGTCCTCTTGTACTTAAGACGGCATTGTGCCTTTTGTATTAAATTCGGATGCAATTTCTGTTTTTGATCATCAATAAGAAGGTCCAAGGTATACGGTAAACCTGAAGTGAAGCATCAGAAATTAAAAATCAACTCACAGGAGAGGTTCAAATAATAGAAAGTTAGAGTGTCAGTCCTTATGTACTTAAGTCGGCATTGTGAATTTTGTATTAAATTCGGATGCAATTTCTGTGTCTCATCGTCAATAAGAAGGTCCAAGGGATACAGTAAACCTGAAGTGAAGCATCGGAATCTAAAACTGAACTCACAGGAGAGGTTTAAATCATAGAAAGTTAGAGTGACATTTCTGTTCTACTTTAGTCGTCATTGTGCCTTTTGTATTAAATTCGGATGCAATATCTGTGTTTCATCGTCAATAAGAAAGTCCAAAGTATACAGTAAATTTGCAGTGAAGCATCGGAATCTTAATCTGGACTCACAGGAGAGGTTCAAATCATAGAAAGTTAGAGTGTCAGTCCTCTTGTACTTAATTCGGCATTGTGCATTTTGTATTAAATTCGGATGCAATTTCTGTGTCTCATCGTCAATAAGAAGGTCCAAGGGATACAGTAAACCTTAAGTGGTGCATCGGAATCTAAAACTGGACTCACAGGAGGGGTTCAAATCATAGAAAGTTAGAGTGTCAGTCCTCTTGTACTTAAGACGGCATTGTGCCTTTTGTATTAAATTCGGATGCAATTTCTGTGTTTCATCGTCATTAAGAAGGTCGAAGGTATACAGTAAATCTGATGTGAAGCATCGGAATCTAAAACTGGACTCACAGGAGAGGTTCACATCATAGAAAGTTAGAGTGTCAGTCCTCTTGTAATTAAGTCGGCATTGTGCCTTTTGTATTAAATTCGGGTGCAATTTCTGTGTTGGTCATCAATAAGAAGGTCCAAGGTATACAGTAAACCTGAAGTGAAGCATCGGAATCTGAACCTGGACTCACAGGAGAGGATCAAATCATAGAAAGTTAGAGTGTCAGTCCTCTTGTACTTAAGACGGCATTGTGCCTTTTGTATTAAATTCGGATGCAATTTCTGTGTTTCATCGTCAATAAGAAGGTCCAAGGTATACAGTAAACCTGAAGTGAAGCATCGGAATCTTAATCTCGACTCACAGGAGCGGTTCAAATCTTAGAAAGTTAGAGTGTCAGTCCTCTTGTACTTAAGTCGGCACTGTGCCTTTTGTATTAATTTCTGATGCAATTTCTGTGTTTCATCGTCAATAAGAATGTCCAAGGTATACAGTAAACCTGAAGTAAAGCATCGGAATCTAAAACTGGACTCACACGAGAGGTTCAAATCATAGAAAGTTTGAGTGTCAGTCCTCTTGTACTTAATTCGGCATTGTGCTTTTTGTATTAAATTCGGATGCAATTTCTGTGTTTCATCGTCAATAAGAAGGTCCAAGGTATACTGTAAACCTGAAATGAACCATCGGAATCTAAAACTGGACTCACAGGAGGGGTTCAAATCATAGAAAGTTAGAGTGTCATTCCTCTTGTACTTAAGACGGCATTGTGCCTTTTGTATTAAATTCGGATGCAATTTCTGTGTTTCATCGTCATTAAGAAGGTCGAAGGTATACAGTAAATCTGATGTGAAGCATCGGAATCTAAAACTGGACTCACAGGAGAGGTTCACATCATAGAAAGTTAGAGTGTCAGTCCTCTTGTACTTAAGTCGGCATTGTGCCTTTTGTATTAAATTCGGATGCAATTTCTGTGTTGGTCGTCAATAAGAAGGTCCAAGGTATACAGTAAACCTGAAGTGAAGCATCGGAATCTGAACCTGGACTCACAGGAGAGGATCAAATCATAGAAAGTTAGAGTGTCAGTCCTCTTGTACTTAATTCGGCATTGTGCATTTTGCATTAAATTCGGATGCAATTTCTGTGTCTCATCGTCAATAAGAAGGTCCAAGGGATACAGTAAACCTGAAGTGAAGCATCGGAATCTAAAACTGGACTCACAGGAGAGGTTAAAACCATAGAAGGTTAGAGTGCCACTCCTCTTCTACTTAAGTCGGCATTGTGCCTTTTGTATTAAATTCAGATTCAATTTCTGTGTTTCATCGTCAATAAGAAAGTCCAAGGTATACAGTAAACCTGAAGTGAACCACCGGAATCTAAAACTGGACTCACAGGAGAGGTTCAAATCATAGAAAGATAGAGTGTCAGTCCTCTTCTACTTAAGTCGGCATTGTGCCTTTTGTATTAAATTCGGATGCAATTTCTGTGTTTCATCGTCAATAAGAAGGTCCAAGGTATACAGTAAACCTGAAGTGAAGCATCGGAATCTAAAACTGGACTCACAGGAGAGGTTTCAATCAAAGAAAGATAGAGTGTCTGTCCCCTTGTACTTAAGTCGGCATTGTGCCTTTTGTATTAAATTCGGATGCAATTTCTGTGTTTCATCGTCTATAAGAAGGTCCAAGGTATACAGTAAACCTGAAGTGAAGCATCGGAATCTTAATCTCGACTCACAGGAGAGGTTCAAATCATAGAAAGTTAGAGTGTCAGTCCCCTTGTACTTAAGTCGGCACTGTGCGTTTTGTATTAATTTCTGATGCAATTTCTGTGTTTCATCGTCAATAAGAATGTCCAAGGTATACAGTAAACCTGAAGTAAAGCATGGCATTCTAAAACTGGACTCACACGAGAGGTTCAAATCATAGAAAGTTAGAGTGTCAGTAGTCTTGTACTTAAGTCGGCATTGTGCCTTTTGTATTAAATTCGGATGCAATTTCTGCGTTTCATCGTCATTAAGAAGGTCCAAGTTATACAGTAAACCTGAAGTGAAGAATCGGATTCTAAAACTGGACTCACAAGAGAGGTTCAAATCATAGAAAGGTAGAGTGTCAGTCCTCTTGTACTTAAGTCGGCATTGTGCCTTTTGTATTAAATTCGGATGCAATTTTTGTGTTGATCTTCAATAAGAAGGTCAGAGGTATACAGTAAACCTGAAGTGAAGCATCGGAATCTAAAACTGGACTCACAGGAGAGGTTGAAATCATGAGAAGGTTAGAGTGTCACTCCTCTTCTACTTAAGTCGGCATTGTGCCTTTTGTATTAAATTCGGATGCAATTTCTGTGTTTCATCGTCAATAATAAGGTCCATGGGATACAGAAAACCTGAAGTGAAGCATCGGAATCTAATACTGGACTCACAGGAGAGGTTGAAATCATAAGAAGGTTAGAGTGGCAGTCCTCTTGTACTTCAGTCTGCATTGTGCCTTTTGTATTAAATTCGGATGCAATTTCTGTGTTTCATCGTCAGTAAGCAGGTCCAAGGTATACAGTAAACCTGAAGTGAAGCATCGGAATCTAAAACTGGACTCACAGGAGAGGTTCAAATCATAGAAATGTAGAGCTTCTGTCCTCTTGTACTTAAGTCGGCATTGTGCCTTTTGTATTAAATTCGGATGCAATTTCTGTGTTTCATCGTCAATTAGATGGTAAAAAGGGATACAGTAAACCTGAAGTGAAACATCGGAATCTAAAACCGGACTCACAGGACAGGTTTAAATCATAGAAAGTTAGAGTGTCGGTCCTCTTGTACTTAAGTCGGCATTGTGCCTTTTGTAATAAATTCGGATGCAATTTCTGTGATTCATCGTCAATAAGAAGGTCCAAGGTATACAGTAATCCTGAAGTGAAGCATCGGAATCTGAACCTGGACTCACAGGAGAGGTTCAAATCATAGAAATTCAGAGTGTCAGTCCCTTTGTACTTAAGTCTGCTTTGTGCCTTTTGTATTAAATTCGGATGCTATTTCTGTGTTTCATCGTTAACAAGAAGGTCCAAGGTATACAGTAAACCTGAAGTGAAGCATCAGAATCTAAAACTGGACTCACAGAAGAGGTTTCAATCAAAGAAGTTACAGTGTCAGTCCTCTTGTACTTAATTCGGCATTGTGCTTTTTGTATTAAATACGGATGCAATTTCTGTGTTTCATCGTCAATAAGAAGGTCCAAGGTATACAGTAAACCTGAAATGAACCATCGGAATCTAAAACTGGACTCACAGGAGAGGTGTAAATCATAGAAAGATAGAGTGTAAGTCCTCTTATACTTAAGTCGGCATTGTGCCTTTTGTATTAAATTCGGATGCAAATTCTGTGTTTCATCGTCAATAAAATCCAAGGTATACTGTAAAACTGAAGTGAAGCATCGGAATCTAAAACTGGACTCACAGGAGAGGTTCAAATCATAGAATGTTAGAGTGTCAGTCCTTGTGTACTTAAGTCAGCATTGTCCTTTTGTATTAAATTCGGATGCAAATTCTGTGTTTCATCGTCAATAAGAAGGTCAAAGGGATACAGTAAACCTGAAGAGAAGCATCGGAATCTAAAACTGGACTCACAGGAGAGGTTCAAATCATAGAAAGTGAGAGTGTCAGTCCTCTTGTACTTCAGTCGGCATTGTGCCTTTTGTATTAAATTCGGATGCAATTTCTGCGTTTGATCTTCAATAAGAATGTCCAAGGTATACGGTAAACCTGATGAGAAGTATCGGAATCTAAAACTCAACTCACAGGAGTGGTTCACATCATAGAGGGTTATAGTGTCAGTCCTCTTGTACTTAAGACGGCATTGTGCCTTTTGTATTAAATTCGGATGCAATTTCTGTTTTTGATCATCAATAAGAAGGTCCAAGGTATACGGTAAACCTGAAGTGAAGCATCAGAAATTAAAAATCAACTCACAGGAGAGGTTAAAATAATAGAAAGTTAGAGTGTCAGTCCTCTTGTACTTAAGTCGGCATTGTGAATTTTGTATTAAATTCGGATGCAATTTCTGTGTCTCATCGTCAATAAGAAGGTCCAAGGGATACAGTAAACCTGAAGTGAAGCATCGGAATCTAAAACTGAACTCACAGGAGAGGTTTAAATCATAGAAAGTTAGAGTGACATTTCTGTTCTACTTTAGTCGTCATTGTGCCTTTTGTATTAAATTCGGATGCAATATCTGTGTTTCATCGTCAATAAGAAAGTCCAAAGTATACAGTAAATTTGCAGTGAAGCATCGGAATCCTAATCTGGACTCACAGGAGAGGTTCAAATCATAGAAAGTTAGAGTGTCAGTCCTCTTGTACTTAATTCGGCATTGTGCATTTTGTATTAAATTCGGATGCAATTTCTGTGTCTCATCGTCAATAAGAAGGTCCAAGGGATACAGTAAACCTTAAGTGGTGCATCGGAATCTAAAACTGGACTCACAGGAGGGGTTCAAATCATAGAAAGTTAGAGTGTCAGTCCTCTTGTACTTAAGACGGCATTGTGCCTTTTGTATTAAATTCGGATGCGATTTCTGTGTTTCATCGTCATTAAGAAGGTCGAAGGTATACAGTAAATCTGATGTGAAGCATCGGAATCTAAAACTGGACTCACAGGAGAGGTTCACATCATAGAAAGTTAGAGTGTCAGTCCTCTTGTAATTAAGTCGGCATTGTGCCTTTTGTATTAAATTCGGGTGCAATTTCTGTGTTGGTCATCAATAAGAAGGTCCAAGGTATACAGTAAACCTGAAGTGAAGCATCGGAATCTGAACCTGGACTCACAGGAGAGGATCAAATCATAGAAAGTTAGAGTGTCAGTCCTCTTGTACTTAAGACGGAATTGTGCCTTTTGTATTAAATTCGGATGCAATTTCTGTGTTTCATCGTCAATAAGAAGGTCCAAGGTATACAGTAAACCTGAAGTGAAGCATCGGAATTTAAAACTGGACTCACAGGGGAGGTTTCAATCAAAGAAAGTTAGAGTGTCTGTCCTCTTGTACTTAAGTCGGCATTGTGCCTTTTGTATTATATTCGGATGCAATTTCTGTGTTTCATCGTCAATAAGAAGGTCCAAGGTATACAGTAAACCTGAAGTGAAGCATCGGAATCTTAATCTCGACTCACAGGAGCGGTTCAAATCATAGAAAGTTAGAGTGTCAGTCCTCTTGTACTTAAGTCGGCACTGTGCCTTTTGTATTAATTTCTGATGCAATTTCTGTGTTTCATCGTCAATAAGAATGTCCAAGGTATACAGTAAACCTGAAGTAAAGCATCGGAATCTAAAACTGGACTCACACGAGAGGTTCAAATCATAGAAAGTTTGAGTGTCAGTCCTCTTGTACTTAATTCGGCATTGTGCTTTTTGTATTAAATTCGGATGCAATTTCTGTGTTTCATCGTCAATAAGAAGGTCCAAGGTATACTGTAAACCTGAAATGAACCATCGGAATCTATAACTGGACTCACAGGAAGGGTTCAAATCATAGAAAGTTAGAGTGTCATTCCTCTTGTACTTAAGACGGCATTGTGCCTTTTGTATTAAATTCGGATGCAATTTCTGTGTTTCATCGTCATTAAGAAGGTCGAAGGTATACAGTAAATCTGATGTGAAGCATCGGAATCTAAAACTGGACTCACAGGAGAGGTTCACATCATAGAAAGTTAGAGTGTCAGTCCTCTTGTACTTAAGTCGGCATTGTGCCTTTTGTATTAAATTCGGATGCAATTTCTGTGTTGGTCATCAATAAGAAGGTCCAAGGTATACAGTAAACCTGAAGTGAAGCATCGGAATCTGAACCTGGACTCACAGGAGAGGATCAAATCATAGAAAGTTAGAGTGTCAGTCCTCTTGTACTTAAGACGGCATTGTGCCTTTTGTATTAAATTCGGATGCAATATCTGTGTTTCATCGTCAATAAGAAGGTCCAAGGTATACAGTAAACCTGAAGTGAAGCATCGGAATTTAAAACTGGACTCACAGGAGAGGTTTCAATCAAAGAAAGTTAGAGTGTCTGTCCTCTTGTACTTAAGTCGGCATTGTGCCTTTTGTATTAAATTCGGATGCAATTTCTGTGTTTCATCGTCAATAAGAAGGTCCAAGGTATACAGTAAACCTGAAGTCAAGCATCGGAATCTTAATCTCGACTCACAGGAGCGGTTCAAATCATAGAAAGTTAGAGTGTCAGTCCTCTTGTACTTAAGTCGGCACTGTGCCTTTTGTATTAATTTCTGATGCAATTTCTGTGTTTCATCGTCAATAAGAATGTCCAAGGTATACAGTAAACCTGAAGTAAAGCATCGGAATCTAAAACTGGACTCACACGAGAGGTTCAAATCACAGAAAGTTTGAGTGTCAGTTCTCTTATACTTAATTCGGCATTGTGCTTTTTGTATTAAATTCGGATGCAATTTCTGTGTTTCATCGTCAATAAGAAGGTCCAAGGTATACTGTAAACCTGAAATGAACCATCGGAATCTAAAACTGGACTCACAGGAGAGGTGTAAATCATAGAAAGATAGAGTGTAAGTCCTCTTATACTTAAGTCGGCATTGTGCATTTTGTATTAAATTCGGATGCAATTTCTGTGTCTCATCGTCAATAAGAAGGTCCAAAGGATACAGTAAACCTGAAGTGAAGCATCGGAATCTAAAACTGGACTCACAGGAGAGGTTCAAATCATAGAATGTTAGAGTGTCAGTCCTTGTGTACTTAAGTCAGCATTGTCCTTTTGTATTAAATTCGGATGCAATTTCTGTGTTTCTTCTCCAATAAGAAGGTCAAAGGGATACAGTAAACCTGAAGTGAAGCTTCGGAATCTAAAACTGGACTCACAGGAGAGGTTCAAATCATAGAAAGTGAGAGTGTCAGTCCTCTTGTACTTCAGTCGGCATTGTGCCTTTTGTATTAAATTCGGATGCGATTTCTGCGTTTGATCTTCAATAAGAATGTCCAAGGTATACGGTAAACCTGATGTGAAGTAGCGGAATCTAAAACTCAACTCACAGGAGTGGTTCAAATCATAGAGGGTTATAGTGTCAGTCCTCCTGTACTTAAGACGGCATTGTGCCTTTTGTAATTAATTCGGATGCAATTTCTGTGTCTCATCGTCAATAAGAAGGTCCAAGGGATACAGTAAACCTGAAGTGAAGCATCGGAATCTAAAACTGGACTCACAGGAGAGGTTCAAATCATAGAAAGTTAGACTGTCAGTCCTCTTGTACTTAAGACGGCATTGTGCCTTTTGTATTAAATTCGGATGCAATTTCTGTGTTTCATCGTCATTAGGAAGGTCGAAGGTATACAGTAAATCTGATGTGTAGCATCGGAATCTAAAACTGGACTCACAGGAGAGGTTCACATCATAGAAAGTTAGAGTGTCAGTCCTCTTGTACTTAAGTTGGCATTGTGCCTTTTGTATTAAATTCGGATGCAATTTCTGTGTTGGTCATCAATAAGAAGGTCCAAGGGATACAGTAAACCTGAAGTGAAGCATCGGAATCTGAACCTGGACTCACAGGAGAGGATCAAATCATAGACAGTTAGAGTGTCACTCCTCTTGTACTTAAGACGGCATTGTGCCTTTTCTATTAAATTCGGATGCAATTTCTGTGTTTCATCGTCAATGAGAAGGTCCAAGGTATACAGTAAACCTGAAGTGAAGCATCGGAATCTAAAACTGGACTCACAGGAGAGGTTTCAATCAAAGAAAGTTAGAGTGTCTGTCATCTTGTACTTAAGTCGGCATTGTGCCTTTTGTATTAAATTCGGATGCAATTTCTGTGTTTCATCGTCAATAAGAAGGTCCAAGGTATACAGTAAACCTGAAGTGAAGCATGGCATTCTAAAACTGGACTCACACGAGAGGTTCTATTCATAGAAAGTTAGAGTGTCAGTCCTCTTGAACTTAAGTCGGCATTGTGCCTTTTGTATTAAATTCGGATGCAATTTCTGTGTTGGTCATCAATAAGAAGGTCCAAGGTATCCAGTAAACCTGAAGTGAAGCATCGGAATCTGAACCTGGACTCACAGGAGAGGATCAAATCAAAGAAAGTTAGAGTGTCAGTCCTCTTGTACTTAAGTCGGCATTGTACCTTTTGCATTAAATTTGGATGCAATTTCTGTGATTGATCATCATTAGGAAGGTCCAAGGTATACAGTAAACCTGAAGTGAAGCATCGGAATCTAAAACTGGACTCACAGGAGAGGTTAAAACCATAGAAGGTTAGAGTGTCACTCCTCTTCTACTTAAGTCGGCATTGTGCCTTTTGTATTAAATTCGGATGCAATTTCTGTGTTTCATCGTCAATAAGAAAGTCCAAGGTATACAGTAAACCTGAAGTGAACCACCGGAATCTAAAACTGGACTCACAGGAGAGGTTCAAATCATAGAAAGATAGAGTGTCAGTCCTCTTCTACTTAAGTCGGCATTGTGCCTTTTGTATTAAATTCGGATGCAATTTCTGTGTTTCATCGTCAATAAGAAGGTCCAAGGTATACAGTAAACCTGAAGTGAAGCATCGGAATCTAAAACTGGACTCACAGGAGAGGTTTCAAACAAAGAAAGTTAGAGTGTCTGTCCCCTTGTACTTAAGTCGGCATTGTGCCTTTTGTATTAAATTCGGATGCAATTTCTGTGTTTCATCGTCAACAAGAAGGTCCAAGGTATACAGTAAACCTGAAGTGAAGCATCGGAATCTTAATCTCGACTCACAGGAGAGGTTCAAATCATAGAAAGTTAGAGTGTCAGTCCTCTTGTACTTAAGTCGGCACTGTGCCTTTTGTATTAATTTCTTATGCAATTTCTGTGTTTCATCGTCAATAAGAATGTCCAAGGTATACAGTAAACCTGAAGTAAAGCATGGCATTCTAAAACTGGACTCACACGAGAGGTTCAAATCATAGAAAGTTAGAGTGTCAGTAGTCTTGTACTTAAGTCGGCATTGTGCCTTTTGTATTAAATTCGGATGCAATTTCTGCGTTTCATCGTCATTAAGAAGGTCCAAGTTATACAGTAAACCTGAAGTGAAGAATCGGATTCTAAAACTGGACTCACAAGAGAGGTTTAAATCATAGAAAGGTAGAGTGTCAGTCCTCTTGTACTTAAGTCGGCATTGTGCCTTTTGTACTAAATTCGGATGCAATTTTTGTGTTTGATCTTCAATAAGAAGGTCAGAGGTATACAGTAAACCTGAAGTGAAGCATCGGAATCTAAAACTGGACCCACAGGAGAGGTTGAAATCATAAGAAGCTTAGAGGGTCACTCCTCTTCTACTTAAGTCGGCATTGTGCCTTTTGTATTAAATTCGGATGCAATTTCTGTGTGTCATCGTCAATAATAAGGTCCATGGGATACAGAAAACCTGAAGTGAAGCATCGGAATCTAATACTGGACTCACAGGAGAGGTTGAAATCATAAGAAGGTTAGAGTGTCAGTCCTCTTGTACTTAAGTCGGCATTGTGCATTCTGTATTAAATTCGGATGCAATTTCAGTGTTTCATCGTCAATAAGGAGGTCCAAGGTATACAGTAAACCTGAAGTGAAGCATCAGAATCTGAAACTGGTCTCACAGGAGAGGATCAAATCATAGAAAGTTAGAGTGTCAGTCCTCTTGTACTTAAGTCTTCATTGGGCCTTTTGCATTAAATTCGGTAGCAATTTCTGTATTTCATCGTTAATATGAAGGTCCAAGGTATACAGTAAACCTGAAGTGAAGCATCGGAATCCAAAACCGGACTCACAGGAGAGGCTCAAATCATAGAAAGTTAGAGTGTCAGACCAAATGTACTTAAGTCGGCATTGTGCCTATTGTATTAAATTCGGATGCAATATCTGTGTTTCATCGTCAATAAGAAGGTACAAGGTATACAGTAAACCTGACGTGAACCATCGGAATCTAAAACTGGACTCACAGGAGAGGTTCAATTCATAGAAAGATAGAGTGCCAGTCCTCTTCTACTTAAGTCGGCATTGTGCCTTTCGTATTAAATTCGGATGCAATTTATGTGTTTCATCGTCAATAAGAAGGTCCAAGGTATACAGTTAACTTGAAGTGAAGCATCGGAATCTAAAACTGGACTCACAGGAGAGGTTTCAATCAAAGTCTGTTAGAGTGTGTGTCCTCTTGTACTTAAGTCGGCGTTGTGACTTTTGTATTTAATTCGGATGCAATTTCTGTGTTTCATCGTCAAGAAGAAGGTCCAAGGTATACAGTAAACCTGAGGTGAAGCATCGGAATTTTAATCTGGACTCACAGGAGAGATTCAAATCATAGAAAGTTAGAGTGTAATTTCTCTTCTACTTTATTCGTCATTTTGCCTTTTGTATTAAATTCGGATGCAATTTCTGTGTTTCATCGTCAATCAGGAGGTCCAAAGTATACAGTAAACGTGAAGTGAACCATCGGAATCTAAAACTGGACTCACAGGAGAGGTTCAAATCATAGAAAGTTAGAGTGTCAGTCCTCTTGTACTTAATTCGGCATTGTGCATTTTGTATTAAATTCGGATGCAGTTTCTGTGTCTCATCGTCAATAAGAAGGTCCAAGGGATACAGTAAACCTGAAGTGAAGCATCGGAATCTAAAACTTTACTCACAGGAGAGGTTCAAATCATAGAAAGTTAGAGTGTCAGTCCTCTTGTACTTAAAACGGCATTGTGCCTTTTGTATTGAATTCGGATGCAATTTCTGTGTTTCATCGTCATTAAGAAGGTCGAAGGTATACAGTAAATCTGATGTGTAGCATCGGAATCTAAAACTGGACTCACAGGAGAGATTCAAATCATAGAAAGTTAGAGTGTCAGTCCTCTTGAACTTAAGTCGGCATTGTGCCTTTTGTATTATATTCGGATGCAATTTCTGTGTTGGTCATCAATAAGAAGGTCCAAGGTATCCAGTAAACCTGAAGTGAAGCATCGGAATCTGAACCTGGACTCACAGGAGAAGATCAAATCAAAGAAAGTTAGAGTGTCAGTCCTCTTGTACTTAAGTCGGCATTGTACCTTTTGCATTAAATTCGGATGCAATTTCTGTGTTTCATCGTCAATAAGAAGGTCCAAGGTATACAGTAAACCTGAAGTGAAGCATCGGAATCTAAAACTGGACTCACAGGAGAGGTTTCAATCAAAGAAAGTTAGAGTGTCTGTCCCCATGTACTTAAGTCGGCATTGTGCCTTTTGTATTAAATTCGGATGCAATTTCTGTGTTTCATCGTCAACAAGAAGGTCCAACGTATACTGTAAACCTGAAGTGAAGCATCGGAATCTTAATCTCGACTCACAGGAGGGGTTCAAATCACAGAAAGTTAGAGTGTCAGTCCTCTTGTACTTAAGTTGGCACTGTGCCTTTTGTATTAATTTCTGATGCAATTTCTGTGTTTCATCGTCAATAAGAATGTCCAAGGTATACAGTAAATCTGAAGTAAAGCATGGCATTCTACAACTGGACTCACACGAGAGGTTCAAATCATAGAAAGTTAGAGTGTCAGTAGTCTTGTACTTAAGTCGGCATTGTGCCTTTTGTATTAAATTCGGATGCAATTTCTGCGTTTCATCGTCATTAAGAAGGTCCAAAATATACAGTAAACCTGAAGTGAAGAATCGGATACAAAAACTGGACTCACAAGAGAGGTTTAAATCATAGAAAGGTAGAGTGTCAGTCCGCTTGTACTTAAGTCGGCATTGTGCCTTTTGTATTAAATTCGGATGCAATTTTTGTGTTTGATCTTCAATAAGAAGGTCAGAGGTATACAGTAAACCTGAAGTGAAGCATCGGAATCTAAAACTGGACTCACAGGAGAGGTTGAAATCATAAGAAGCTTAGAGTGTCACTCCTCTTCTACTTAAGTCGGCATTGTGCCTTTTGTATTAAATTCGGATGCAATTTCTGTGTCTCATCGTCAATAATAAGGTCCATGGGATACAGAAAACCTGAAGTGAAGCATCGGAATCTAATACTGGACTCACAGGAGAGGTTGAAATCATAAGATGGTTAGAGTGTCAGTCCTCTTGTACTTAAGTCGGCATTGTGCATTTTGTATTATATTCGGATGCAATTTCAGTGTTTCATCGTCAATAAGGAGGTCCAAGGTATACAGTAAACCTGAAGTGAAGCATCAGAATCTGAAACTGGTCTCACAGGAGAGGATCAAATCATAGAAAGTTAGAGTGTCAGTCCTCTTGTACTTAAGTCTTCATTGGGCCTTTTGCATTAAATTCGGTAGCAATTTCTGAATTTCATCGTTAATATGAAGGTCTAAGGTATACAGTAAACGTGAAGTGAACCATCGGAATCTAAAACTGGACTCACAGGAGAGGTTCAAATCATAGAAAGATAGAGTGTCAGTCCACTTGTACTTAAGTCGGCATTGTGCCTTGTGTATTTAATTCGGATGCAATTTCTGTGTTTCATCGTCAATAAGATGGGCCAAGGTATACAGTAAACCTGAAGTGAAGCATCGGAATCTAAAACTGGACTCACAGGAGAGTTTTCAATCAAAGAAAGTTAGAGTGTCTGTCTCTTGTACTTAATTCGGCATTGTGCCTTTTGTATTAAATACGGATGCAATTTCTGTGTTTTATCGTCAAGAAGAAGGTACAAAGTATACAGTAAACCTGAAGTGAAGCTCGGAATCTTAATCTGGACTCACAGGAGAGATTCAAATCATAGAAAGTTAGAGTGTAATTTCTCTTCTACTTTAGTCGTCATTTTGCCTTTTGTATTAAATTCGGATGCAATTTCTGTGTTTCATCGTCAATAAGATGGTCCAAGGGATACAGTAAACCTGAAGTGAAACATCGGAATCTAAAACCGGACTCACAGGACAGGTTTAAATCATAGAAAGTTAGAGTGTCGGTCCTCTTGTACTTAAGTCGGCATTGTGCCTTTTGTAATAAATTCGGATGCAATTTCTGTGATTCATCGTCAATAAGAAGGTCCAAGGTATACAGTAATCCTGAAGTGAAGCATCGGAATCTGAACCTGGACTCACAGGAGAGGTTCAAATCATAGAAATTCAGAGTGTCAGTCCTCTTGTACTTAAGTCTGCTTTGTGCCTTTTGTATTAAATTCGGATGCAATATCTGTATTTCATCGTCAACAAGAAGGTCCAAGGTATACAGTAAACCTGAAGTGAAGCATCGGAATCTAAAACCGGACACACAGGAGAGGTTCAAATCAAAGAGGGTGTCAGTCCTCCTATACTTAAGTCGGCATTGTGCCTATTGTATTAAATTCGGATGCAATTTCTGCATTTCATCGTCAGTAAGAAGGTCCAAAGGATGCAGTAAAGCTGAAGTGAGGCATCGGATTCTAAAACTGGACTCACAAGAGAGGTTCTAATCATAGAAAGTTAGAGTGTCAGTCCTTTTGTACTTAAGTCGGCATTGTGCCTTTTGTATTAAATTCGGATGCAATGTCTGTGTCTCATCGTCAATAAGAAGGTCCAAGGGATACAGTAAACCTGAAGTGAAGCATCGGAATCTAAAACTGGACTCACAGGAGAGGTTCAAATCATAGGAAGTTAGAGTGTCAGTCCTTGTGTACTTAAGTCAGCATTGTCCTTTTGTATTAAATTCGGTTGCAATTTCTGTGTTTCATCGTCAATAAGAAGGTCAAAGGGATACAGTTAACCTGAAGTGAAGCATCGGAATCTAAAACTGGACTCACAGGAGAGGTTCAAATCATAGAAAGTTAGAGTGTCAGTCCAAATGTACTTAAGTCGGCATTGTGCCTTTTGTATTAAATTCGGCTGCAATATCTGTGTTTCATCGTCAATAAGAAGGTCCAAGGTACACAGTAAACCTGAAGTGAACCATCGGAATCTAAACCTGGACTCACAGGAGGGGTTCAAATCATAGAAAGATAGAGTGCCAGTCCTCTTCTACTTAAGTCGCCATTGTGCCTTTTGTATTAAATTCGGATGCAATTTATGTGTTTCATCGTCAATAAGAAGGTCCAAGGTATACAGTTAACTTGAAGTGAAGCATCGGAATCTAAAACTGGACTCACAGGAGCGGTTTCAATCAAAGTCTGTTAGAGTGTGTGTCCTCTTGTACTTAAGTCGGCATTGTGACTTTTGTATTTAATTCGGATGCAATTTCTGTGTTTCATCGTCAAGAAGAAGGTCCAAGGTATACAGTAAACCTGAGGTGAAGCATCGGAATTTTAATCTGGACTCACAGGAGAGATTCAAATCATAGAAAGTTAGAGTGTAATTTCTCTTCTACATTAGTCGTCATTTTGCCTTTTGTATTAAATTCGGATGCAATTTCTGTGTTTCATCATCAATCAGAAGGTCCAAGGTATACAGTAAACCTGAAGTGAAGCATCGGAATCTAAAACTGGACTCACAGGAGACGTTAAAACCATAGAAGGTTAGAGTGTCACTCCTCTTCTACTTAAGTCGGCATTGTGCCTTTTGTATTAAATTCGGATGCAATTTCTGTGTTTCATCGTCAATAAGAAAGTCCAAGGTATACAGTAAACCTGAAGTGAACCACCGGAATCTAAAACTGGACTCACAGGAGAGGTTCAAATCATAGAAAGATAGAGTGTCAGTCCTCTTCTACTTAAGTCGGCATTGTGCCTTTTGTATTAAATTCGGATGCAATTTCTGTGTTTCATCGTCAATAAGAAGGTCCAAGGTATACAGTAAACCTGAAGTGAAGCATCGGAATCTAAAACTGGACTCACAGGAGAGGTTTCAATCAAAGAAAGTTAGAGTGTCTGTCCCCTTGTACTTAAGTCGGCATTGTGCCTTTTGTATTAAATTCGGATGCAATTTCTGTGTTTCATCGTCAATAAGAAGGTCCAAGGAATGAAGTAAACCTGAAGTGAAGCATCGGAATCTTAATCTCGACTCACAGGAGAGGTTCAAATCATAGAAAGTTAGAGTGTCAGTCCTCTTGTACTTAAGTCGGCACTGTGCCTTTTGTATTAATTTCTGATGCAATTTCTGTGTTTCATCGTCAATAAGAATGTCCAAGGTATACAGTAAACCTGAAGTAAAGCATGGCATTCTAAAACTGGACTCACACGAGAGGTTCAAATCATAGAAAGTTAGAGTGTCAGTAGTCTTGTACTTAAGTCGGCATTGTGCCTTTTGTATTAAATTCGGATGCAATTTCTGCGTTTCATCGTCATTAAGAAGGTCCAAGTTATACAGTAAACCTGAAGTGAAGAATCGGATTCTAAAACTGGACCACAAGAGAGGTTTAAATCATAGAAAGGTAGAGTGTCAGTCCTCTTGTACTTAAGTCGGCATTGTGCCTTTTGTATTAAATTCGGATACAATTTTTGTGTTTGATCTTCAATAAGAAGGTCAGAGGTATACAGTAAACCTGAAGTGAAGCATCGGAATCTAAAACTGGACTCACAGGAGAGGTTGAAATCATAAGAAGCTTAGAGTGTCACTCCTCTTCTACTTAAGTCGGCATTGTGCCTTTTGTATTAAATTCGGATGCAATTTCTGTGTTTCATCGTCAATAATAAGGTCCATGGGATACAGAAAACCTGAAGTGAAGCATCGGAATCTAATACTGGACTCACAGGAGAGGTTGAAATCATAAGAAGGTTAGAGTGTCAGTCCTCTTGTACTTAAGTCGGCATTGTGCATTTTGTATTAAATTCGGATGCAATTTCAGTGTTTCATCGTCCATAAGGAGGTCCAAGGTATACAGTAAACCTGAAGTGAAGCATCAGAATCTGAAACTGGTCTCACAGGAGAGGATCAAATCATAGAAAGTTAGAGTGTCAGTCCTCATGTACTTAAGTCTTCATTGGGCCTTTTGCATTAAATTCGGTAGCAATTTCTGTATTTCATCGTTAACATGAAGGTCCAAGGTATACAGTAAACCTGAAGTGAAGCATCGGAATCCAGAACCGGACTCACAGGAGAGGCTCATATCATAGAAAGTTAGAGTGTCAGTCCAAATGTACTTAAGTCGGCATTGTGCCTATTGTATTAAATTCGGATGCAATATCTGTGTTTCATCGTCAATAAGAAGGTCCAAGGTATACAGTAAACCTGACGTGAACCATCGGAATCTAAGACTGGACTCACAGGAGAGGTTCAATTCATAGAAAGATAGAGTGCCAGTCCTCTTCTACTTAAGTCGCCATTGTGCCTTTCGTATAAAATTCGGATGCAATTTATGTGTTTCATCGTCAATAAGAAGGTCCAAGGTATACAGTTAACTTGAAGTGAAGCATCGGAATCTAAAACTGGACTCACAGGAGAGGTTTCAATCAAAGTCTGTTAGAGTGTGTGTCTCTTGTACTTAATTCGGCATTGTGACTTTTGTATTAAATACGGATGCAATTTCTGTGTTTTATCGTCAAGAAGAAGGTACAAAGTATACAGTAAACCTGAAGTGAAGCATCGGAATCTTAATCTGGACTCACAGTAGAGATTCAAATCATAGAAAGTTAGAGTGTAATTTCTCTTCTACTTTAGTCGTCATTTTGCCTTTTGTATTAAATTCGGATGCAATTTCTGTGTTTCATCGTCAATCAGAAGGTCCAAGGTATACAGTAATCCTGAAGTGAAGCATCGGAATCTAAAACTGGACTCACAGGAGAGGTTCAAATCATAGAAAGATAGAGTGTCAGTCCACTTGTACTTAAGTCGGCATTGTGCCTTGGGTATTTAATTCGGATGCAATTTCTGTGTTTCATCGTCAATAAGAAGGGCCAAGGTATACAGTAAACCTGAAGTGAAGCATCGGAATCTAAAACTGGACTCACAGGAGAGTTTTCAATCAAAGAAAGTTAGAGTGTCTGTCTCTTGTACTTAATTCGGCATTGTGACTTTTGTATTAAATACGGATGCAATTTCTGTGTTTTATCGTCAAGAAGAAGGTACAAAGTATACAGTAAACCTGAAGTGAAGCATCGGAATCTTAATCTGGACTCACAGTAGAGATTCAAATCATAGAAAGTTAGAGTGTAATTTCTCTTCTACTTTAGTCGTCATTTTGCCTTTTGTATTAAATTCGGATGCAATTTCTGTGTTTCATCGTCAATCAGAAGGTCCAAGGTATACAGTAAACCTGAAGTGAAGCATCGGAATCTAAAACTGGACTCACAGGAGAGGTTCTAATCAAGGAAAGTTAGAGTGTCAGTCCTCTTGTACTTCAGTCTGCATTGTGCCTTTTGTATTAAATTCGGATGCAATTTCTGTGTTTCATCGTCAGTAAGCAGGTCCAAGGTATACAGTAAACCTGAAATGAAGCATCGGAATCTAAAACTGGACTCACAGGAGAGGTTCAAATCATAGAAATTTAGATTTTCTGTCCTCTTGTACTTAAGTCGGCATTGTGCCTTTTGTATTAAATTCGGATGCAATTTCTGTGTTTCATCGTCAATAAGATGGTCCAAGGGATACAGTAAACCTGAAGTGAAACATCGGAATCTAAAACCGGACTCACAGGACAGGTTTAAATCATAGAAAGGTAGAGTGTCGGTCCTCTTGTACTTAAGTCGGCATTGTGCCTTTTGTAATAAATTCGGATGCAATTTCTGTGATTCATCGTCAATAAGAAGGTCCAAGGTATACAGTAATCCTGAAGTGAAGCATCGGAATCTGAACCTGGACTCACAGGAGAGGTTCAAATCATAGAAATTCAGAGTGTCAGTCCTCTTGTACTTAAGTCTGCTTTGTGCCTTTTGTATTAAATTCGGATGCAATATCTGTGTTTCATCGTCAACAAGAAGGTCCAAGGTATACAGTAAACCTGAAGTGAAGCATCGGAATCTAAAACCGGACACACAGGAGAGGTTCAAATCAAAGAGGGTGTCAGTCCTCCTATACTTAAGTCGGCATTGTGCCTTTTGTATTAAATTCGGATGCAATTTCTGCATTTCATCGTCAGTAAGAAGGTCCAAAGGATGCAGTAAACCTGAAGTGAGGCATCGGATTCTAAAACTGGACTCACAAGAGAGGTTCTAATCATAGAAAGTTAGAGTGTCAGTCCTCTTGTGCTTAAGTCGGCATTGTGCCTTTTGTATTAAATTCGGATGAAATTTCTGTGTCTCATCGTCAATAAGAAGGTCCAAGGGATACAGTAAACCTGAAGTGAAGCATCGGAATCTAAAACTGGACTCACAGGAGAGGTTCAAATCATAGGAAGTTAGAGTGTCAGTCCTTGTGTACTTAAGTCAGCATTGTCCTTTTGTATTAAATTCGGATGCAATTTCTGTGTTTCATCGTCAATAAGAAGGTCAAAGGGATACAGTTAACCTGAAGTGAAGCATCGGAATCTAAAACTGGACTCACAGGAGAGGTTTAAATCATAGAAAGTGAGAGTGTCAGTCCTCTTGTACTTTAGTCGGCATTGTGCATTTTGTATTAAATTCGGATGCAATATCTGTGTGTCATCGTCAATAAGAAGGTCCAAGGTATACAGTAATCCTGAAGTGAAACATCAGAATCTGAAACTGGACTCACGGGAGAGAATCAAATCATAGAAAGTTAGAGTGTCAGTCCTCTTGTACTTAAGTCTTCATTGGCCTTTTGCATTAAATTCGGTAGCAATTTCTGTATTTCATCGATAATATGAAGGTCCAAGGTATACAGTAAACCTGAAGTGAAGCATCGGAATCCAAAACCGGACTCACAGGAGAGGCTCAAATCATAGAAAGTTAGAGTGTCAGTCCAAATGTACTTAAGTCGGCATTGTGCCTTTTGTATTGAATTCGGATGCAATATCTGTGTTTCATCGTCAATAAGAAGGTCCAAGGTATACAGTAAACCTGAAGTGAACCATCGGAATCTAAAACTGGACTCACAGGAGGGGTTCAATTCATAGAAAGATAGAGTGCCAGTCCTCTTCTACTTAAGTCGCCATTGTGCCTTTTGTACTAAATTCGGATGCAATTTATGTGTTTCATCGTCAATAAGAAGGTCCAAGGTATACAGTTAACTTGAAGTGAAGCATCGGAATCTAAAACTGGACTCACAGGAGAGGTTTCAATCAAAGTCTGTTAGAGTGTGTGTCCTCTTGTACTTAAGTCGGCATTGTGCCTTTTGTATTAAATTCGGATGCAATTTCTGTGTTTCATCGTCAAGAAGAAGGTCCAAGGTATACAGTAAACCTGAGGTGAAGCATCGGAATCTTAATCTGGACTCACAGCAGAGATTCAAATCATAGAAAGTTAGAGTGTAATTTCTCGTCTACTTTAGTCGTCATTTTGCCTTTTGTATTAAATTCGGATGCAATTTCTGTGTTTCATCGTCAATCAGAAGGTCCAAGGTATACAGTAAACCTGAAGTGAAGCATCGGAATCTAAAACTGGACTCACAGGAGAGGTTCTAATCAAAGAAAGTTAGAGTGTCAGACCCCTTGTACTTCAGTCTGCATTGTGCCTTTTGTATTAAATTCGGATGCAATTTCTGTGTTTCATCGTCAGTAAGCAGGTCCAAGGTATACAGTAAACCTGAAGTGAAGCATCGGAATCTAAAACTGGACTCACAGGAGAGGTTCAAATCATAGAAATTTAGAGTTTTTGTCCTCTTGTACTTAAGTCGGCATTGTGCCTTTTGTATTAAATTCGGATGCAATTTCTGTGTTTCATCGTCAATAAGAAGGTCCAAGGGATACAGTAAACCTGAAGTGAAACATCGGAATCTAAAACCGGACTCACAGGACAGGTTTAAATCATAGAAAGTTAGAGTGTCGGTCCTCTTGTACTTAAGTCGGCATTGTGCCTTTTGTAATAAATTCGGATGCAATTTCTGTGATTCATCGTCAATAAGAAGGTCCAAGGTATACAGTAATCCTGAAGTGAAGCATCGGAATCTGAACCTGGACTCACAGAAGAGGTTCAAATCATAGAAATTAAGATTGTCAGTCCTCTTGTACTTAAGTCTGCTTTGTGCCTTTTGTATTAAATTCGGATGCAATTTCTGTGTTTCATCGTCAACAAGAAGGTCCAAGGTATACAGTAAACCTGAAGTGAAGCATCGGAATCTAAAACCGGACACACAGGAGAGGTTCAAATCAAAGAGAGTGTCAGTCCTCCTATACTTAAGCCGGCATTGTGCCTTTTGTATTAAATTCGGATGCAATTTCTGTGTTTCATCGTCAATAAGATGGGCCAAGGTATACAGTAAACCTGAAGTGAAGATCGGAATCTAAAACTGGACTCACAGGAGAGGTTTCAATCAAAGAAGTTAGAGTGTCAGTCCTCTTGTACTTAATTCGGCATTGTGCTTTTTGTATTAAATTCGGATGCAATTTCTGTGTTTCATCGTCAATAAGAAGGGCCAAGGTATACAGTAAACCTGAAATGAACCATCGGAATCTAAAACTGTACTCACAGGAGAGGTGTAAATCATAGAAAGATAGAGTGTAAGTCCTCTTATACTTAAGTCGGCATTGTGCCTTTTGTATTAAATTCGGATGCAATTTCTGTGTTTCATCGTCAATAAGAAGGTCCAGGGTATACAGTAAAACTGAAGTGAAGCATCGGAATCTTAATCTGGACTCACAGGAGAGGTTCAAATCATAGAAAGTTAGAGTGTCAGTCCCCTTGTACTCAAGTCGGCATTGTGCCTTTTGTATTAATTTCGGATGCAATTTCTGTGTTTCATCGTCAATAAGAATGTCCAAGGTATACAGTAAACCTGAAGTAAAGCATCGGAATCTAAAACAGGACTCACACGAGAGGTTCAAATCATAGAGAGTTAGAGTGTCAGTCCTCATGTACTTAAGTCGGCATTGTGCCTTTTGTATTAAATTCGGATGCAATTTCTGCATTTCATCGTCAATAAGAAGGTCCAATGGATACAGTAAACCTGAAGTGAGGCATCGGATTCTAAAACTCGACTCACAAGAGAGGTTCTAATCATAGAAAGTTAGAGTGTCAGTCCTCTTGTACTTAAGTCGGCATTGCGCCTTTTGTATTAAATTCGTATGCAATTTCTGTGTCTCATCGTCAATAAGAAGGTCCAAGGGATACAGTAAACCTGAAGTGAAGCGTCGGAATCTAAAACTGGACTCACAGGAGAGGTTCAAATCATAGAAAGTTAGAGTGTCAGTCCTTGTGTACTTAAGTCAGCATTGTCCTTTTGTATTAAATTCGGATGCAATTTCTGTGTTTCATCGTCAATAAGAAGGTCAAAGGGATACAGTTAACCTGAAGTGAAGCATCGGAATCTAAAACTGGACTCACAGGAGAGGTTTAAATCATAGAAAGTGAGAGTGTCAGTCCTCTTGTACTTCAGTCGGCATTGTGCCTTTTGTATTAAATTCGGATGCAATTTCTGCGTTTGATCATCCATAAGAATGTCCAAGGTATACGGTAAACCTGATGTGAAGCATCGGAATCTAAAACTCAACTCACAGGAGTGGTTCAAATTATGGAGGGTTATAGTGTCAGTCCTCTTGTACTTAAGACGGCATTGTGCCTTTTGTAATAAATTCGGATGCAATTTCTGTTTTTGATCATCAATAAGAAGGTCCAAGGTATACGGTAAACCTGAAGTGAAGCATCAGAAACTAAAAATCAACTCACAGGAGAGGTTCAAATAATAGAAAGTTAGAGTGTCAGTCCTCTTGTACTTAAGTCGGCATTGTGCATTTTGTATTAAATTCGGATGCAATTTCTGTGTCTCATCGTCAATAAGAAGGTCCAAGGGATACAGTAAACCTGAAGTGAAGCATCGGAATCTAAAACTGAACTCACAGGAGAGGTTCAAATAATAGAAAGTTAGAGTGACATTTCTCTTCTACTTTAGTCGTCATTGTGCCTTTTGTATTAAATTCGGATGCAATATCTGTGTTTCATCGTCAATAAGAAGGTCCAAAGTATACAGTAAAACTGCAGTGAAGCTTCGGAATCTTAATCTGGACTCACAGGAGAGGTTCAAATAAAAGAAAGTTAGAGTGTCAGTCCTCTTGTACTTAATTCGGCATTGTGCACTTTGTATTAAATTCGGATGCAATTTCTGTGTCTCATCGTCAATAGGAAGGTCCAAGGGATACAGTAAACCTGAAGTGAAGCATCGGAATCTAAAACTGGACTCACAGGAGAGGTTCAAATCATAGAAAGTTAGAGTGTCTGTCCTCTTGTACTTAAGACGGCATTGTGCCTTTTGTATTAAATTCGGATGCAATTTCTGTGTTTCATCGACATTAAGAAGGTCGAAGGTATACAGTAAATCTGATGTGAAGCATCGGAATCTAAAACTGGACTCACAGGAGAGGTTCAAATCATAGAAAGTTAGAGTGTCAGTCCTCTTGTACTTAAGTCGGCATTGTGATTTTTGTATTAAATTCGGATGCAATTTCCGTGTTGGTCATCAATAAGAAGGTCCAAGGTATACAGTAAACCTGAAGTGAAGCATCGGAATCTGAACCTGGACTCACTGGAGAGGATCAAATCATAGAAAGTTAGAGTGTCAGTCCTCTTGTACTTAAGTCGGCATTGTACCTTTTGCAATAAATTCAGATGCAATTTCTGTGATTGATCATCAATAGGAAGGTCCAAGGTATACAGTAATCCTGAAGTGAAGCATCGGAATCTAAAACTGGACTCACAGGAGAGGTTGAAACCATAGAAGGTTAGAGTGTCACTCCTCTTCTTCTTAAGTCGGCATTGTGCCTTTAGTACTAAATTCGGATGCAATTTCTGTGTTTCATCGTCAATAAGAAGGTCCAAGGGATACAGAAAACCTGAAGTGAAGCATCGGAATCTAATACTGGACTCACAGGAGAGGTTGAAATCATAAGAAGGTTGGAGTGTCTGTCCTCTTGTACTTAAGTCGGCATTGTGCATTTTGTATTAAATTCGGATGCAATTTCAGTGTTTCATCGTCAATAAGGAGGTCCAAGGTATACAGTAAACCTGAAGTGAAGCATCAGAATCGGAAACTGGACTCACAGGAGAGGATCAAATCATAGAAAGTTAGAGTGTCAGTCCAAATGTACTTAAGTCGGCATTGTGCCTTTTGTATTAAATTCGGATGCAATTTCTGTGTTTCATCGTCAATAAGAAGGTCCAAGGTATACAGTAAACCTGAAGTGGACCATCGGAATCCAAAACCGGACTTACAGGAGAGGCTCAAATCATAGAAAGTTAGAGTGTCAGTCCTCTTGTACTTAAGTCGGCATTGTGCCTTTTGTATTAAATTCGGATGCAATTTCTGTGTTTCATCGTCAATAAGAAGGTCCAAGGTATACAGTAAACCTGAAGTGAACCATCGGAATCCAAAACCGGACTCACAGGAGAGGCTCAAATCACAGAAAGTTAGAGTGTCAGTCCAAATGTACTTAAGTCGGCATTGTGCCTTTTGTATTAAATTCGGATGCAATTTCTGTGTTTCATCGTCAATAAGAAGGGCCAAGGTATACAGTAAACCTGAAGTGAAGCATCGGAATCTAAAACTGGACTCACAGGAGAGTTTTCAATCAAAGAAAGTTAGAGTGTCTGTCTCTTGTACTTAATACGGCATTGTGCGTTTTGTATTAAATACGAATGCAATTTCTGTGTTTTATCGTCAAGAAGAAGGTACAAAGTATACAGTAAACCTGAAGTGAAGCATCGGAATCAAAAATCTGGACTCACAGGAGAGATTCAAATCATAGAAAGTTAGAGTGTAATTTCTCTTCTACTTTAGTCGTCATTTTGCATTTTGTATTAAATTCGGATGCAATTTCTGTGTTTCATCGTCAATCAGAAGGTCCAAGGTATACAGTAAACCTGAAGTGAAGCATCGGAATCTAAACCTGGACTCACAGGAGAGGTTCTAATCAAAGAAAGTTAGAGTGTCAGACCTCTTGTACTTCAGTCTGCATTGTGCCTTTTGTATCAAATTCGGATGCAATTTCTGTGTTTCATCGTCAGTAAGCAGGTCCAAGGTATACAGTAAACCTGAAGTGAAGCATCGGAATCTAAAACTGGACTCACAGGAGAGGTTCAAATCATAGAAATTTAGAGTTTCTGTCCTCTTGTACTTAAGTCGGCATTGTGCCTTTTGTATTAATTCCGGATGCAATTTCTGTGTTTCATCGTCAATAAGATGGTCCAAGGGATACAGTAAACCTGAAGTGAAACATCGGAATCTAAAACCGGACTCACAGGACAGGTTTTAATCATAGAAAGTTAGAGTGTCGGTCCTCTTGTACTTAAGTCGGCATTGTGCCTTTTGTAATTAATTCGGATGCAATTTCTGTGATTCATCGTCAATAAGAAGGTCCAAGGTATACAGTAATCCTGAAGTGAAGCATCGGAATCTGAACCTGGACTCACAGGAGAGGTTCAAATCATAGAAATTCAGAGTGTCAGTCCTCATGTACTTAAGTCTGCTTTGTGCCTTTTGTATTAAATTCGGATGCATTTTCTGTGTTTCATCGTCAACAAGAAGGTCCAAATTATACAGTAAACCTGAAGTGAAGCATCGGAATCTAAAACCGGACACACAGGAGAGGTTCAAATCAAAGAGAGTGTCAGTCCTCCTATACTTAAGTCGGCATTGTGCCTTTTGTATTAAATTCGGATGCAATTTCTGTGTTTCATCGTCAATAAGAAGGGCCAAGGTATACAGTAAACCTGAAGTGAAGCATCGGAATCTAAAACTGGACTCACTGGAGAGGTTTCAATCAAAGAAGTTAGAGTGTCAGTCCTCTTGTACTTAATTCGGCATTGTGCTTTTTGTATTAAATTCGGATGCAATTTCTGTGTTTCATCGTCAATAAGAAGGTCCAAGGTATACAGTAAACCTGAAATGAACCATCGGAATCTAAAACTGGACTCACAGGAGAGGTGTAAATCATAGAAAGGTAGAGTGTAAGTCCTCTTATACTTAAGTCGGCATTGTGCCTTTTGTATTAAATTCGGATGCAATTTCTGTGTTTCATCGTCAATAAGAAGGTCCAAGGTATACAGTTAAACTGAAGTGAAGCATCGGAATCTTAATCTGGACTCACAGGAGAGGTTCAAATCATAGAAAGTTAGAGTGTCAGTCCCCTTGTACTCAAGTCGGCATTGTGCCTTTTGTATTAATTTCGGATGCAATTTCTGTGTTTCATCGTCAATAAGAATGTCCAAGGTATACAGTAAACCTGAAGTAAAGCATCGGAATTTAAAACTGGACTCACACGAGAGGTTCAAATCTTAGAAAGTTAGAGTGTCTGCCCTCTTGTACTTAAGTCGGCATTGTGCCATTTGTATTAAATTCGGATGCAATTTCTGCATTTCATCGTCAATAAGAAGGTCCAAAGGATACAGTAAACCGGAAGTGAAGCATCGGATACTAAAACTGGACTCACAAGAGAGGTTCTAAACATAGAAAGTTAGAGTGTCAGTCCTCTTGTACTTAAGTCGGCATTGTGCCTTTTGTATTAAATTCGGATGCAATTTCTGTGTCTCATCGTCAATAAGAAGGTCCAAGGGATACAGTAAACCTGAAGTGAAGCATCGGAATCTAAAACTGGACTCACAGGAGAGGTTCAAATCATAGAAAGTTAGAGTGTCAGTCCTTGTGTACTTAAGTCAGCATTGTCCTTTTGTATCAAATTCGGATGCAATTTCTGTGTTTCATCGTCAATAAGAAGGTCAAAGGGATACAGTAAACCTGAAGTGAAGCATCGGAATCTAAAACTGGACTCACAGGAGAGGTTCAAATCATAGAAAGTGAGAGTGTCAGTCCTCTTGTACTTCAGTCGGCATTGTGCCGTTTGTATTAAATTCGGATGCAATTTCTGCGTTTGATCATCAATAAGAATGTCCAAGGTATACGGTAAACCTGATGTGTAGCATCGGAATCTAAAACTCAACTCACAGGAGTGGTTCAAATCATAGAGGGTAATAGTGTCAGTCCTCTTGTACTTAAAACGGCATTGTGCCTTTTGTATTAAATTCGGATGCAATTTCTGTTTTTTATCATCAATAAGAAGGTCCAAGGTATACGGTAAACCTGAAGTGAAGCATCAGAAACTAAAAATCAACTCACAGGAGAGGTTCAAATAATAGAAAGTTAGAGTGTCAGTCCTCTTGTACTTAAGTCGGCATTGTGCATTTTGTATTAAATTCGGATGCAATTTCTGTGTCTCTTCGTCAATAAGAAGGTCCAAGGGATACAGTAAACCTGAAGTGAAGCATCGGAATCTAAAACTGAACTCACTGGAGAGGTTTAAATCATAGAAAGTTAGAGTGACATTTCTCTTCTACTTTAGTCGCCATTGTGCCTTTTGTATTAAATTCGGATGCAATATCTGAGTTTCATCGTCAATAAGAAGGTCCAAAGTACACAGTAAAACTGCAGTGAAGCATCGGAATCTTAAGCTGGACTCACAGGAGAGGTTCAAATCATAGAAAGTTAGAGTGTCAGTCCTCTTGTACTTAATTCGGAATTGTGCATTTTGTATTAAATTCGGATGCAATTTCTGTGTCTCATCGTCAATAAGAAGGTCCAAGGGATACAGTAAACCTGAAGTGAAGCATCGGAATCCAAAACTTGACTCACAGGAGAGGTTCAAATCATAGAAAGTTAGAGTGTCAGTCCTCTTGTACTTAAGACGGCATTGTGCCTTTTGTATTAAATTCGGATGCAATTTCTGTGTTTCATCGTCATTAAGAAGGTCGAAGGTATACAGTAAACCTGATGTGAAGCATCGGAATCTAAAACTGGACTCACAGGAGAGGTTCAAATCATAGATAGTTAGAGTGTCAGTCCTCTTGTACTTAAGTCGGCATTGTACCTTTTGCATTAATTTCGGATGCAATTTCTGTGATTGATCATCAGTGGGAAGATCCAAGGTATACAGTAAACCTGAAGTGAAGCATCGGAATCTAAAACTGGACTCACAGGAGAGGTTGAAACCATAGAAGGTTAGAGTGTCACTCCTCTTCTACCTAAGTCGGCATTGTGCCTTTTGTATTAAATTCGGATGCAATTTCTGTGTTTCATCGTCAATAAGAAAGTCCAAGGTATACAGTAAACCTGAAGTGAACCACCGGAATCTAAAACTGGACTCACAGGAGAGGTTCAAATCATAGAAAGATAGAGTGTCAGTCCACTTCTACTTAAGTCGGCATTGTGCCTTTTGTAATAAATTCGGATGCAATTTCTGTGTTTCATCGTCAATAAGAAGGTCCAAGGTATACATTAAACCTGAAGTGAAGCATCGGAATCTAAAACTGGACTCACAGGAGAGGTTTCAATCAAAGAAAGTTAGAGTGTCTGTCCTCTTGTACTTAAGTCGGCATTGTGCCTTTTGTATTAAATTCGGATGCAATTTCTGTGTTTCATCGTCAATAAGAAGGTCCAAGGTATACAGTGAACCTGAAGTGAAGCATCTGAATCTTAATCTCGACTCACAGGAAAGGTCCAAATCATAGAAAGTTAGAGTGTCAGTCCTCTTGTACTTAAGTCGGCACTGTGCCTTTTGTATTAAATTCGGATGCAATTTCTGCGTTTCATCGTCATTAAGAAGGTCCAAGGGGTACAGTCAACCTGAAGTGAAGCATCGGATTCTAAAACTGGACTCACAAGAGAGGTTCAAATCATAGAAAGTTAGAGTGTCAGTCCTCTTGTACTTAAGTCGGCATTGTGCCTTTTGTATTAAATTCGGATGCAAATATTTGTGTTTGATCTTCAATAAGAAGGTCAGAGGTATACAGTAAACCTGAAGTGAAGCATCGGAATCTAAAACTGGACTCACAGGAGAGGTTGAAATCATAAGAAGGTTAGAGTGTCACTCCTCTTCTACTTAAGTCGGCATTGTGCCTTTTGTATTAAATTCGGATGCAATTTCTGTGTTTCATCGTCAATAAGATGGTCCAAGGGATACTGAAAACCTGAAGTGAACAATCGGAATCTAATACTGGACTCACAGGAGAGGTTGAAATCATAAGAAGGTTGGAGTGTCAGTCCTCTTGTACCTAAGTCGGCATTGTGCATTTTGTATTAAATTCGGGTGCAATTTCAGTGTTTCATCGTCATTAAGGAGGTCCAAGGTATACAGTAAACCTGAGGTGAAGCATCAGAATCTGAAACTGGACTCACAGGAGAGGATCAAATCATAGAAAGTTAGAGTGTCAGTCCTCTTGTACTTAAGTCTTCATTGGGCCTTTTGCATTAAATTCGGTAGCAATTTCTGTATTTCATCGTTAATATGAAGGTCCAAGGCATTCAGTAAACCTGAGGTGATGCATCGGAATCCAAAACCGGACTCACAGGAGAGGCTCAAATCATAGAAAGTTAGAGTGTCAGTCCAAATGAACTTAAGTCGGCATTGTGCCTTTTGTATAAACTTCGGATGCAATTTCTGTGTTTAATCGTCAATAAGAAGGTCCAAGGTATACAGTAAACCTGAAGTGAACCATCGGAATCTAAAACTGGACTCACAGGAGAGGTTCAATTCATAGAAAGATAGAGTGCCAGTCCTCTTCTACTTAAGTCGCCATTGTGCCTTTCGTATTAAATTCGGATGCAATTTATGTGTTTCGTCGTCAATAAGAAGGTCCAAGGTATACAGTTAACCTGAAGTGAAGCATCGGAATCTAAAACTGGACTCACAGGAGAGGTTTCAATCAAAGTCTGTTAGAGTGTGTGACCTCTTGTACATAAGTCAGCATTGTGTCTTTTGTATTTAATTCGGATGCAATTTCTGTGTTTCATCGTCAAGAAGAAGGTCCAAGGTATACAGTAAACCTGAAGTGAAGCATCGGAATCTAAAACTACACTCACAGGAGTGGTTCAAATCATAGAAATTTAGAGTGTCAGTCCTCTTCTACTTAAGTCGACATTGTGCCTTTTGTATTAAATTCAGATGCAATACCTGTGTTTCATCGTCAATAAGATGGTATAAGGTATACAGTAAACCTGAAGTGAAGCATCGGAATCTAAAACTGGACTCACAGGAGGGGTTCAAATCATAGAAAGTTAGAGTGTCTGTCCTCTTGTACTTAAGTCTGCATCGTGCCTTTGGATTAAATTCAGATGCAATTTCTGTGTTTCATCGTCAATAAGAAGGTCCAAGGTATACAGTAAACCTGAAGTGAAGCATCGGAATCTAAAACTGGTCTCACAGGACAGGTTTAAATCAAAGGAAGATAGAGTGTCTGTCCTCTTGTAGTTAAGTCGGCATTATGCCTTTTGTAATTAATTCCGATGCAATTTCTGTGATTCATCGTCAATAAGAAGGTCCAAGGTATACAGTAAACCTGAAGTGAAGCATCGGAATCTAAAACCGGACACACAGGAGAGGTTCAAATCATAGAAAGTTAGAGTGTCAGTCCTAATGTACTTAAGTCGGCATTGTGAATTTTGTATTAAATTCGGATGCAATTTCTGTGTTTCATCGTCAATAAGAAGGTCCCAGGTATACAGTAAACCTGAAGTGAACCATCGGAATCTAAAACTGGACTCACAGGAGAGGTTCAAATCATAGAAAGATAGAGTGTCAGTCCTCTTCTACTTAAGTCGGCATTGTGCCTTGTGTATTTAATTCGGATGCAATTTCTGTGTTTCATCGTCAATAAGAAGGGCCAAGGTATACAGTAAACCTGAAGTGAAGCATCGGAATCTAAAACTGGCCTCACACGAGAGTTTTCAATCAAAGAAAGTTAGAGTGTCCGTCTCTTGTACTTAATTCGGCATTGTGCCTTTTGTATTAAATACGGATGCAATTTCTGTGTTTTATCGTCAAGAAGAAGGTACAAAGTATACAGTAAACCTGAAGTGAAGCATCGGAATCTTAATCTGGACTCACAGGAGAGATTCAAATCATAGAAAGTTAGAGTGTAATTTCTCTTCTACTTTAGTCGTCATATTGCCTTTTGTATTAAATTCGGATGCAATTTCTGTGTTTCATCGTCAATAAGAAGGTCCAAGGTATACAGTAAACCTGAAATGAACCATCGGAATCTAAAACTGGACTCACAGGAGAGGTGTAAATCATAGAAAGATAAAGTGTAAGTCCTCTTATAATTAAGTCGGCATTGTGCCTTTTGTATTAAATTCGGATGCAATTTCTGTGTTTCATCGTCAATAAGAAGGTCCAAGGTATACAGTAAAACTGAAGTGAAGCCTCGGAATCTTAATCTGGACTCACAGGAGAGGTTCAAATCATAGAAAGTTAGAGTGTCAGTCCTCTTGTACTTAAGTCGGCATTGTGCCTTTTGTATTAAATTCGGATGCAATTTCTGTGTCCCATCGTCAATAAGAAGGTCCAAGAGATACAGTAAACCTGAAGTGAAGCATCGGAATCTAAAACTGGACTCACAGGAGAGGTTCAAAAGCATAGAAAGTTAGAGTGTCAGTCCTTGTGTACTTAAGTCAGCATTGTCCTTTTGTATTAAATTCGGATGCAATTTCTGTGTTTCATCGTCAATAAGAAGGTCAAAGGAATACAGTAAACCTGAAGTGAAGCATCGGAATCTAAAACTGGACTCACAGGAGAGGTTCAAATCTTAGAAAGTGAGAGTGTCAGTCCTCTTGTACTTCAGTCGGCATTGTGCCTTTTGTATTAAATTCGGATGCAATTTCTGCGTTTGATCATCAATAAGAATGTCCAAGGTATACGGTAAACCTGACGTGAAGCATCGGAATCTACAACTCAACACACAGGAGTGGTTCAAATCATAGAGGGTTATAGTGTCAGTCCTCTTGTACTTAAGACGGCATTGTGCCTTTTGTATTAATTTCGGATGCAATTTCTGTTTTTGATCATCAATAAGAAGGTCCAAGGTATACGGTAAACCTGAAGTGAAGCATCAGAAACTAAAAATAAACTCACAGGAGAGGTTCAAATAATAGAAAGTTAGAGTGTCAGTCCTCTTGTACATAAGTCGGCATTGTGCATTTTGCATTAAATTCGGATGCAATTTCTGTGTCTCATCGTCAATAAGAAGGTCCAAGGGATACAGTAAACCTGAAGTGAAGCATCGGAATCTAAAACTGAACTCACAGGAGAGGTTCAAATCATAGAAAGTTAGAGTGTCAGTCCTCTTGTACTTAAGTCTTCATTGGGCCTTTTGCATTAAATTCGGTAGCAATTTCTGTATTTCATCGTTAATATGAAGGTCCAAGGTATACAGTAAACCTGAAAGGAAGCATCGGAATCCAAAACCGGACTCACAGGAGAGGCTCAAATCATAGAAAGTTAGAGTGTCAGTCCAAATGTACTTAAGTCGGCATTGTGCTTTTGTATTAAATTCGGATGCAATTTCTGTGTTTCATCGTCAATAAGAAGGTCCAAGGGATACAGTAAACCTGAAGTGAAGCATCGGAATCTAAAACTGGAGTCACAGGAGAGGTTCAAATCATAGAAAGTTAGAGTGTCAGTCCTCTTGTACTTAAGTCTGCATCGTGCCTTTTGTATTAAATTCAGATGCATTTTCTGTGTTTCATCGTCAATAAGAAGGTCCAAGGTATACAGTAAACCTGAAGTGAAGCATCAGAATCTAAAACTGGTCTCACAGGACAGGTTTAAATCAAAGGAAGTTAGAGTGTCTGTCCTCTTGTAGTTAAGTCGGCAATGTGCCTTTTGTAATTAATTCGGATGCAATTTCTGTGATTCATCGTCAATAAGAAGGTCCAAGGTATACAGTAATCCTGAAGTGAAGCATCGGAATCTGAACCTGGACTCACAGGAGAGGTTCAAATCATAGAAATTCAGAGTATCAGTCCTCTTGTACTTAAGTCGGCATTGTGCCTTTTGTATTAAATTCGGATGCAATGTCTGTGTTTCGTCGTCAATAAGAAGGTCCAAGGTATACAGTAAACCTGAAGTGAAGCATCGGAATCTAAGACCGGACACACAGGAGAGGTTCAAATCATAGAAAGTTAGAGTGTCAGTCCTAATGTACTTAAGTCGGCATTGTGAATTTTGTATTAAATTCGGATGCAATTTCTGTGTTTCATCGTCAATAAGAAGGCCCCAGGTATACAGTAAACCTGAAGTGAACCATCGGAATCTAAAAATGGACTCACAGGAGAGGTTCAAATCATAGAAAGATAGAGTGTCAGTCCTCTTCTACTTCAGTCGGCATTGTGCCTTTTGTATTAAATTCGGATGCAATTTCTGCGTTTGATCTTCAATAAGAATGTCCAAGGTATACGGTAAACCTGATGAGAAGTATCGGAATCTAAAACTCAACTCACAGGAGTGGTTCAAATCATAGAGGGTTATAGTGTCAGTCCTCTTGTACTTAAGACGGCATTGTGCCTTTTGTATTAAATTCGGATGCAATTTCTGTTTTTGATCATCAATAAGAAGGTCCAAGGTATACGGTAAACCTGAAGTGAAGCATCAGAAATTAAAAATCAACTCACAGGAGAGGTTCAAATAATAGAAAGTTAGAGTGTCAGTCCTCTTGTACTTAAGTCGGCATTGTGAATTTTGTATTAAATTCGGATGCAATTTCTGTGTCTCATCGTCAATAAGAAGGTCCAAGGGATACAGTAAACCTGAAGTGAAGCATCGGAATCTAAAACTGAACTCACAGGAGAGGTTTAAATCATAGAAAGTTAGAGTGACATTTCTGTTCTACTTTAGTCGTCATTGTGCCTTTTGTATTAAATTCGGATGCAATATCTGTGTTTCATCGTCAATAAGAAAGTCCAAAGTATACAGTAAATTTGCAGTGAAGCATCGGAATATTAATCTGGACTCACAGGAGAGGTTCAAATCACAGAAAGTTAGAGTGTCAGTCCTCTTGTACTTAATTCGGCATTGTGCATTTTGTATTAAATTCGGATGCAATTTCTGTGTCTCATCGTCAATAAGAAGGTCCAAGGGATACAGTAAACCTTAAGTGGTGCATCGGAATCTAAAACTGGACTCACAGGAGGGGTTCAAATCATAGAAAGTTAGAGTGTCAGTCCTCTTGTACTTAAGACGGCATTGTGCCTTTTGTATTAAATTCGGATGCAATTTCTGTGTTTCATCGTCATTAAGAAGGTCGAAGGTATACAGTAAATCTGATGTGAAGCATCGGAATCTAAAACTGGACTCACAGGAGAGGTTCACATCATAGAAAGTTAGAGTGTCAGTCCTCTTGTACATAAGTCGGCATTGTGCCTTTTGTATTAAATTCGGGTGCAATTTCTGTGTTGGTCATCAATAAGAAGGTCCAAGGTATACAGTAAACCTGAAGTGAAGCATCGGAATCTGAACCTGGACTCACAGGAGAGGATCAAATCATAGAAAGTTAGAGTGTCAGTCCTCTTGTACTTAAGACGGCATTGTGCCTTTTGTATTAAATTCGGATGCAATTTCTGTGTTTCATCGTCAATATGAAGGTCCAAGGTATACAGTAAACCTGAAGTGAAGCATCGGAATTTAAAACTGGGCTCACAGGAGAGGTTTCAATCAAAGAAAGTTAGAGTGTCTGTCCTCTTGTACTTAAGTCGGCATTGTGCCTTTTGTATTAAATTCGGATGCAATTTCTGTGTTTCATCGTCAATAAGAAGGTCCAAGGTATACAGTAAACCTGAAGTGAAGCATCGGAATCTTAATCTCGACTCACAGGAGCGGTTCAAATCATAGAAAGTTAGAGTGTCAGTCCTCTTGTACTTAAGTCGGCACTGTGCCTTTTGTATTAATTTCTGATGCAATTTCTGTGTTTCATCGTCAATAAGAATGTCCAAGGTATACAGTAAACCTGAAGTAAAGCATCGGAATCTAAAACTGGACTCACACGAGAGGTTCAAATCATAGAAAGTTTGAGTGTCAGTCCTCTTGTACTTAATTCGGCATTGTGCTTTTTGTATTAAATTCGGATGCAATTTCTGTGTTTCATCGTCAATAAGAAGGTCCAAGGTATACTGTAAACCTGAAATGAACCATCGGAATCTAAAACTGGACTCACAGGAAGGGTTCAAATCATAGAAAGTTAGAGTGTCATTCCTCTTGTACTTAAGACGGCATTGTGCCTTTTGTATTAAATTCGGATGCAATTTCTGTGTTTCATCGTCATTAAGAAGGTCGAAGGTATACAGTAAATCTGATGTGAAGCATCGGAATCTAAAACTGGACTCACAGGAGAGGTTCACATCATAGAAAGTTAGAGTGTCAGTCCTCTTGTACTTAAGTCGGCATTGTGCCTTTTGTATTAAATTCGGATGCAATTTCTGTGTTGGTCATCAATAAGAAGGTCCAAGGTATACAGTAAACCTGAAGTGAAGCATCGGAATCTGAACCTGGACTCACAGGAGAGGATCAAATCATAGAAAGTTAGAGTGTCAGTCCTCTTGTACTTAAGACGGCATTGTGCCTTTTGTATTAAATTCGGATGCAATATCTGTGTTTCATCGTCAATAAGAAGGTCCAAGGTATACAGTAAACCTGAAGTGAAGCATCGGAATTTAAAACTGGACTCACAGGAGAGGTTTCAATCAAAGAAAGTTAGAGTGTCTGTCCTCTTGTACTTAAGTCGGCATTGTGCCTTTTGTATTAAATTCGGATGCAATTTCTGTGTTTCATCGTCAATAAGAAGGTCCAAGGTATACAGTAAACCTGAAGTGAAGCATCGGAATCTTAATCTCGACTCACAGGAGCGGTTCAAATCATAGAAAGTTAGAGTGTCAGTCCTCTTGTACTTAAGTCGGCACTGTGCCTTTTGTATTAATTTCTGATGCAATTTCTGTGTTTCATCGTCAATACGAATGTCCAAGGTATACAGTAAACCTGAAGTAAAGCATCGGAATCTAAAACTGGACTCACACGAGAGGTTCAAATCATAGAAAGTTTGAGTGTCAGTTCTCTTGTACTTAATTCGGCATTGTGCTTTTTGTATTAAATTCGGATGCAATTTCTGTGTTTCATCGTCAATAAGAAGGTCCAAGGTATACTGTAAACCTGAAATGAACCATCGGAATCTAAAACTGGACTCACAGGAGAGGTGTAAATCATAGAAAGATAGAGTGTAAGTCCTCTTATACTTAAGTCGGCATTGTGCATTTTGTATTAAATTCGGATGCAATTTCTGTGTCTCATCGTCAATAAGAAGGTCCAAAGGATACAGTAAACCTGAAGTGAAGCATCGGAATCTAAAACTGGACTCACAGGAGAGGTTCAAATCATAGAATGTTAGAGTGTCAGTCCTTGTGTACTTAAGTCAGCATTGTCCTTTTGTATTAAATTCGGATGCAATTTCTGTGTTTCTTCTCCAATAAGAAGGTCAAAGGGATACAGTAAACCTGAAGTGAAGCTTCGGAATCTAAAACTGGACTCACAGGAGAGGTTCAAATCATAGAAAGTGAGAGTGTCAGTCCTCTTGTACTTCAGTCGGCATTGTGCCTTTTGTATTAAATTCGGATGCGATTTCTGCGTTTGATCTTCAATAAGAATGTCCAAGGTATACGGTAAACCTGATGTGAAGTAGCGGAATCTAAAACTCAACTCACAGGAGTGGTTCAAATCATAGAGGGTTATAGTGTCAGTCCTCCTGTACTTAAGACGGCATTGTGCCTTTTGTAATTAATTCGGATGCAATTTCTGTGTCTCATCGTCAATAAGAAGGTCCAAGGGATACAGTAAACCTGAAGTGAAGCATCGGAATCTAAAACTGGACTCACAGGAGAGGTTCAAATCATAGAAAGTTAGAGTGTCAGTCCTCTTGTACTTAAGACGGCATTGTGCCTTTTGTATTAAATTCGGATGCAATTTCTGTGTTTCATCGTCATTAAGAAGGTCGAAGGTATACAGTAAATCTGATGTGTAGCATCGGAATCTAAAACTGGACTCACAGGAGAGGTTCACATCATAGAAAGTTAGAGTGTCAGTCCTCTTGTACTTAAGTCGGCATTGTGCCTTTTGTATTAAATTCGGATGCAATTTCTGTGTTGGTCATCAATAAGAAGGTCCAAGGGATACAGTAAACCTGAAGTGAAGCATCGGAATCTGAACCTGGACTCACAGGAGAGGATCAAATCATAGACAGTTAGAGTGTCACTCCTCTTGTACTTAAGACGGCATTGTGCCTTTTCTATTAAATTCGGATGCAATTTCTGTGTTTCATCGTCAATAAGAAGGTCCAAGGTATACAGTAAACCTGAAGTGAAGCATCGGAATCTAAAACTGGACTCACAGGAGAGGTTTCAATCAAAGAAAGTTAGAGTGTCTGTCATCTTGTACATAAGTCGGCATTGTGCCTTTTGTATTAAATTCGGATGCAATTTCTGTGTTTCATCGTCAATAAGAAGGTCCAAGGTATACAGTAAACCTGAAGTGAAGCATGGCATTCTAAAACTGGACCCACACGAGAGGTTCAAATCATAGAAAGTTAGAGTGTCAGTAGTCTTGTACTTAAGTCGACATTGTGCATTTTGTATTAAATTCGGATGCAATTTCTGCGTTTCATCGTCATTAAGAAGGTCCAAGGGATACAGTAAACCTGAAGTGAATCATCGGATTCTAAAACTGGACTCACAAGAGAGGTTCAAAACATAGAAAGTTAGAGTGTCAGTCCTTGTGTACTTAAGTCAGCATTGTCCTTTTGTATTAAATTCGGATGCGAATTCTGTGTTTCATCGTCAATAAGAAGGTCAAAGGGATACAGTAAACCTGAAGTGAAGCATCGGAATCTAAAACTGGACTCACAGGAGAGGTTCAAATCATAGAAAGTGAGAGTGTCAGTCCTCTTGTACTTCAGTCGGCATTGTGCCTTTTGTATTAAATTCGGATGCAATTTCTGCGTTTGATCATCAATAAGAATGTCCAAGGTATACGGTAAACCTGATGTGAAGCATCGGAATCTAAAACTCAACTCACAGGAGTGGTTCAAATCATAGAGGGTTATAGTGTCAGTCCTCTTGTACTTAAGACGGCATTGTGCCTTTTGTATTAAATTCGGATGCAATTACTGTTTTTGATCATCAATAAGAAGGTCCAAGGTATACGGTAAACCTGAAGTGATGCATCAGAAACTAAAAATCAACTCACAGGAGAGGTTCAAATAATAGAAAGTTAGAGTGTCAGTCCTCTTGTACTTAAGTCGGCATTGTGCATTTTGTATAAATTCGGATGCAATTTCTGTGTCTCATCGTCAATAAGAAGGTCCAAGGGATACAGTAAACCTGAAGTGAAGCATCGGAATCTAAAACTGAACTCATAGGAGAGGTTCAAATCATAGAAAGTTAGAGTGACATTTCTCTTCTACTTTAGTCGTCATTGTGCCTTTTGTATTAAATTCGGAGGCAATATCTGTGTTTCATCGTCAATAAGAAGGTCCAAAGTATACAGTAAAACTGCAGTGAAGCATCGGAATCTTAATCTGGACTCACAGGAGAGGTTCAAATCATAGAAAGTTAGAGTGTCAGTCCTCTTGTACTTAATTCGGCATTGTGCATTTTGTATTAAATTCGGATGCAATTTCTGTGTCTCATCGTCAATAAGAAGGTCCAAGGGATACAGTAAACCTCAAGTGAAGCATCGGAATCTAAAACTGTACTTACAGGAGAGGTTCAAATCATAGAAAGTTAGAGTGTCAGTCCTCATGTACTTAACACGGCATTGTGCCTTTTGTATTGAATTCGGATGCAATTTCTGTGTTTCATCGTCATTAAGAAGGTCGAAGGTATACAGTAAATCTGATGTGAAGCATCGGAATCTAAAACTGGACTCACAGGAGAGGTTCTAATCATAGAAAGTTAGAGTGTCAGTCCTCTTGAACTTAAGTCGGCATTGTGCCTTTTGTATTAAATTCGGATGCAATTTCTGTGTTGGTCATCAATAAGAAGGTCCAAGGTATCCAGTAAACCTGAAGTGAAGCATCGGAATCTGAACCTGGACTCACAGGAGAGGATCAAATCAAAGAAAGTTAGAGTGTCAGTCCTCTTGTACTTTAGTCGGCATTGTACCTTTTGCATTAAATTTGGATGCAATTTCTGTGATTGATCATCATTAGGAAGGTCCAAGGTATACAGTAAACCTGAAGTGAAGCATCGGAATCTAAAACTGGACTCACAGGAGAGGTTAAAACCATAGAAGGTTAGAGTGTCACTCCTCTTCTACTTAAGTCGGCATTGTGCCTTTTGTATTAAATTCGGATGCAATTTCTGTGTTTCATCGTCAATAAGAAAGTCCAAGGTATACAGTAAACCTGAAGTGAACCACCGGAATCTAAAACTGGACTCACAGGAGAGGTTCAAATCATAGAAAGATAGAGTGTCAGTCCTCTTCTACTTAAGTCGGCATTGTGCCTTTTGTATTAAATTCGGATGCAATTTCTGTGTTTCATCGTCAATAAGAAGGTCCAAGGTATACAGTAAACCTGAAGTGAAGCATCGGAATCTAAAACTGGACTCACAGGAGAGGTATCAATCAAAGAAAGTTAGAGTGTCTGTCCCCTTGTACTTAAGTCGGCATTGTGCCTTTTGTATTAAATTCGGATGCAATTTCTGTGTTTCATCGTCAACAAGAAGGTCCAAGGTATACAGTAAACCTGAAGTGAAGCATCGGAATCTTAATCTCGACTCACAGGAGAGGTTCAAATCATAGAAAGTTAGAGTGTCAGTCCTCTTGTACTTAAGTCGGCACTGTGCCTTTTGTATTAATTTCTGATGCAATTTCTGTGTTTCATCGTCAATAAGAGTGTCCAAGGTATACAGTAAACCTGAAGTAAAGCATGGCATTCTAAAACTGGACTCACACGAGAGGTTCAAATCATAGAAAGTTAGAGTGTCAGTAGTCTTGTACTTAAGTCGGCATTGTGCCTTTTGTATTAAATTCGGATGCAATTTCTGCGTTTCATCGTCATTAAGAAGGTCCAAGTTATACAGTAAACCTGAAGTGAAGAATCGGATTCTAAAACTGGACTCACAAGAGAGGTTTAAATCATAGAAAGGTAGAGTGTCAGTCCTCTTGTACTTAAGTCGGCATTGTGCCTTTTGTATTAAATTCGGATGCAATTTTTGTGTTTGATCTTCAATAAGAAGGTCAGAGGTATACAGTAAACCTGAAGTGAAGCATCGGAATCTAAAACTGGACCCACAGGAGAGGTTGAAATCATAAGAAGCTTAGAGTGTCACTCCTCTTCTACTTAAGTCGGCATTGTGCCTTTTGTATTAAATTCGGATGCAATTTCTGTGTGTCATCGTCAATAATAAGGTCCATGGGATACAGAAAACCTGAAGTGAAGCATCGGAATCTAATACTGGACTCACAGGAGAGGTTGAAATCATAAGAAGGTTAGAGTGTCAGTCCTCTTGTACTTAAGTCGGCATTGTGCATTTTGTATTAAATTCGGATGCAATTTCAGTGTTTCATCGTCAATAAGGAGGTCCAAGGTATACAGTAAACCTGAAGTGAAGCATCAGAATCTGAAACTGGTCTCACAGGAGAGGATCAAATCATAGAAAGTTAGAGTGTCAGTCCTCTTGTACTTAAGTCTTCATTGGGCCTTTTGCATTAAATTCGGTAGCAATTTCTGTATTTCATCGTTAATATGAAGGTCCAAGGTATACAGTAAACCTGAAGTGAAGCATCGGAATCCAAAACCGGACTCACAGGAGAGGCTCAAATCATAGAAAGTTAGAGTGTCAGACCAAATGTACTTAAGTCGGCATTGTGCCTATTGTATTAAATTCGGATGCAATATCTGTGTTTCATCGTCAATAAGAAGGTACAAGGTATACAGTAAACCTGAAGTGAAGCATCGGAATCTAAAACTGGACTCACAGGAGAGGTTTCAATCAAAGAAAGTTAGAGTGTCAGTCCTCTTGTACTTAAAACGGCATTGTGCCTTTTGTATTGAATTCGGATGCAATTTCTGTGTTTCATCGTCATTAAGAAGGTCGAAGGTATACAGTAAATCTGATGTGCAGCATCGGAATCTAAAACTGGACTCACAGGAGAGGTTTCAATCAAAGAAAGTTAGAGTGTCAGTCCTCTTGTACTTAAAACGGCATTGTGCCTTTTGTATTGAATTCGGATGCAATTTCTGTGTTTCATCGTCATTAAGAAGGTCGAAGGTATACAGTAAATCTGATGTGCAGCATCGGAATCTAAAACTGGACTCACAGGAGAGGTTTCAATCAAAGAAAGTTAGAGTGTCTGTCCCCATGTACTTAAGTCGGCATTGTACCTTTTGCATTAAATTTGGATGCAATTTCTGTGATTGATCATCATTAGGAAGGTCCAAGGTATACAGTAAACCTGAAGTGAAGCATCGGAATCTAAAACTGGACTCACAGGAGAGGTTAAAACCATAGAAGGTTAGAGTGTCACTCCTCTTCTACTTAAGTCGGCATTGTGCCTTTTGTATTAAATTCGGATGCAATTTCTGCGTTTCATCGTCATTAAGAAGGTCCAAGTTATACAGTAAACCTGAAGTGAAGAATCGGATTCTAAAACTGGACTCACAAGAGAGGTTTAAATCATAGAAAGGTAGAGTGTCAGTCCTCTTGTACTTAAGTCGGCATTGTGCCTTTTGTATTAAATTCGGATGCAATTTTTGTGTTTGATCTTCAATAAGAAGGTCAGAGGTATACAGTAAACCTGAAGTGAAGCATCGGAATCTAAAACTGGACCCACAGGAGAGGTTGAAATCATAAGAAGCTTAGAGTGTCACTCCTCTTCTACTTAAGTCGGCATTGTGCCTTTTGTATTAAATTCGGATGCAATTTCTGTGTGTCATCGTCAATAATAAGGTCCATGGGATACAGAAAACCTGAAGTGAAGCATCGGAATCTAATACTGGACTCACAGGAGAGGTTGAAATCATAAGAAGGTTAGAGTGTCAGTCCTCTTGTACTTAAGTCGGCATTGTGCATTTTGTATTAAATTCGGATGCAATTTCAGTGTTTCATCGTCAATAAGGAGGTCCAAGGTATACAGTAAACCTGAAGTGAAGCATCAGAATCTGAAACTGGTCTCACAGGAGAGGATCAAATCATAGAAAGTTAGAGTGTCAGTCCTCTTGTACTTAAGTCTTCATTGGGCCTTTTGCATTAAATTCGGTAGCAATTTCTGTATTTCATCGTTAATATGAAGGTCCAAGGTATACAGTAAACCTGAAGTGAAGCATCGGAATCCAAAACCGGACTCACAGGAGAGGCTCAAATCATAGAAAGTTAGAGTGTCAGACCAAATGTACTTAAGTCGGCATTGTGCCTATTGTATTAAATTCGGATGCAATATCTGTGTTTCATCGTCAATAAGAAGGTACAAGGTATACAGTAAACCTGAAGTGAAGCATCGGAATCTAAAACTGGACTCACAGGAGAGGTTTCAATCAAAGAAAGTTAGAGTGTCAGTCCTCTTGAACTTAAGTCGGCATTGTGCCTTTTGTATTAAATTCGGATGCAATTTCTGTGTTGGTCATCAATAACAAGGTCCAAGGTATCCAGTAAACCTGAAGTGAAGCATCGGAATCTGAACCTGGACTCACAGGAGAAGATCAAATCAAAGAAAGTTAGAGTGTCAGTCCTCTTGTACTTAAGTCGGCATTGTACCTTTTCATTAAATTCAAATGCAATTTCTGTGTTTCATCGTCAATAAGAAGGTCCAAGGTATACAGTAAACCTGAAGTGAAGCATCGGAATCTAAAACTGGACTCACAGGAGAGGTTTCAATCAAAGAAAGTTAGAGTGTCTGTCCCCATGTACTTAAGTCGGCATTGTGCCTTTTGTATTAAATTCGGATGCAATTTCTGTGTTTCATCGTCAACAAGAAGGTCCAACGTATACTGTAAACCTGAAGTGAAGCATCGGAATCTTAATCTCGACTCACAGGAGGGGTTCAAATCATACAAAGTTAGAGTGTCAGTCCTCTTGTACTTAAGTCGGCACTGTGCCTTTTGTATTAATTTCTGATGCAATTTCTGTGTTTCATCGTCAATAAGAATGTCCAAGGTATACAGTAAACCTGAAGTAAAGCATGGCATTCTACAACTGGACTCACACGAGAGGTTCAAATCATAGAAAGTTAGAGTGTCAGTAGTCTTGTACTTAAGTCGGCATTGTGCCTTTTGTATTAAATTCGGATGCAATTTCTGCGTTTCATCGTCATTAAGAAGGTCCAAAATATACAGTAAACCTGAAGTGAAGAATCGGATACTAAAACTGGACTCACAAGAGAGGTTTAAATCATAGAAAGGTAGAGTGTCAGTCCGCTTGTACTTAAGTCGGCATTGTGCCTTTTGTATTAAATTCGGATGCAATTTTTGTGTTTGATCTTCAATAAGAAGGTCAGAGGTATACAGTAAACCTGAAGTGAAGCATCGGAATCTAAAACTGGACTCACAGGAGAGGTTGAAATCATAAGAAGCTTAGAGTGTCACTCCTCTTCTACTTAAGTCGGCATTGTGCCTTTTGTATTAAATTCGGATGCAATTTCTGTGTCTCATCGTCAATAATAAGGTCCATGGGATACAGAAAACCTGAAGTGAAGCATCGGAATCTAATACTGGACTCACAGGAGAGGTTGAAATCATAAGATGGTTAGAGTGTCAGTCCTCTTGTACTTAAGTCGGCATTGTGCATTTTGTATTAAATTCGGATGCAATTTCAGTGTTTCATCGTCAATAAGGAGGTCCAAGGTATACAGTAAACCTGAAGTGAAGCATCAGAATCTGAAACTGGTCTCACAGGAGAGGATCAAATCATAGAAAGTTAGAGTGTCAGTCCTCTTGTACTTAAGTCTTCATTGGGCCTTTTGCATTAAATTCGGTAGCAATTTCTGAATTTCATCGTTAATATGAAGGTCCAAGGTATACAGTAAACCTGAAGTGAAGCATCGGAATCCAAAACCGGACTCACAGGAGAGGCTCAAATCATAGAAAGTTAGAGTGTCAGTCCAAATGTACTTAAGTCGGCAATGTGCCTATTGTATTAAATTCGGATGCAATATCTGTGTTTCATCGTCAATAAGAAGGTCCAAGGTATACAGTAAAACTGACGTGAACCATCGGAATCTAAAACTGGAGTCACAGGAGAGGTTCAATTCATAGAAAGTTAGAGTGCCAGTCCTCTTCTACTTAAGTCGCCATTGTGCTTTTCGTATTAAATTCGGATGCAATTTATGTGTTTCATCGTCAATAAGAAGGTCCAAGGTATACAGTTAACTTGAAGTAAAGCATCGGAATCTAAAACTGGACTCACAGGAGAGGTTTCAATCAAAGTCTGTTAGAGTGTGTGTCCTCTTGTACTTAAGTCGGCATTGTGACTTTTGTATTTAATTCGGATGCAATTTCTGTGTTTCATCGTCAAGAAGAAGGTCCAAGGTATACAGTAAACCTGAGGTGAAGCATCGGAATCTTAATCTGGACTCACAGGAGAGATTCAAATCATAGAAAGTTAGAGTGTAATTTCTCTTCTACTTTAGTCGTCATTTTGCCTTTTGTATTAAATTCGGATGCAATTTCTGTGTTTCATCGTCAATCAGGAGGTCCAAGGTATACAGTAAACGTGAAGTGAACCATCGGAATCTAAAACTGGACTCACAGGAGAGGTTCAAATCATAGAAAGATAGAGTGTCAGTCCACTTGTACTTAAGTCGGCATTGTGCCTTGTGTATTTAATTCGGATGCAATTTCTGTGTTTCATCGTCAATAAGATGGGCCAAGGTATACAGTAAACCTGAAGTGAAGCATCGGAATCTAAAACTGGACTCACAGGAGAGTTTTCAATCAAAGAAAGTTAGAGTGTCTGTCTCTTGTACTTAATTCGGCATTGTGCCTTTTGTATTAAATACGGATGCAATTTCTGTGTTTTATCGTCAAGAAGAAGGTACAAAGTATACAGTAAACCTGAAGTGAAGCATCGGAATCTTAATCTGGACTCACAGGAGAGATTCAAATCATAGAAAGTTAGAGTGTAATTTCTCTTCTACTTTAGTCGTCATTTTGCCTTTTGTATTAAATTCGGATGCAATTTCTGTGTTTCATCGTCAATACGATGGTCCAAGGGATACAGTAAACCTGAAGTGAAACATCGGAATCTAAAACCGGACTCACAGGACAGGTTTAAATCATAGAAAGTTAGAGTGTCGGTCCTCTGGTACTTAAGTCGGCATTGTGCCTTTTGTAATAAATTCGGATGCAATTTCTGTGATTCATCGTCAATAAGAAGGTCCAAGGTATACAGTAATCCTGAAGTGAAGCATCGGAAGCTGAACCTGGACTCACAGGAGAGGTTCAAATCATAGAAATTCAGAGTGTCAGTCCTCTTGTACTTAAGTCTGCTTTGTGCGTTTTGTATTAAATTCGGATGCAATATCTGTATTTCATCGTCAACAAGAAGGTCCAAGGTATACAGTAAACCTGAAGTGAAGCATCGGAATCTAAAACCGGACACACAGGAGAGGTTCAAATCAAAGAGGGTGTCAGTCCTCCTATACTTAAGTCGGCATTGTGCCAATTGTATTACATTCGGATGCAATTTCTGCATTTCATCGTCAGTAAGAAGGTCCAAAGGATGCAGTAAAGCTGAAGTGAGGCATCGGATTCTAAAACTGGACTCACAAGAGAGGTTCTAATCATAGAAAGTTAGAGTGTCAGTCCTTTTGTACTTAAGTCGGCATTGTGCCTTTTGTATTAAATTCGGATGCAATTTCTGTGTCTCATCGTCAATAAGAAGGTCCAAGGGATACAGTAAACCTGAAGTGAAGCATCGGAATCTAAAACTGGACTCACAGGAGAGGTTCAAATCATAGGAAGTTAGAGTGTCAGTCCTTGTGTACTTAAGTCAGCATTGTCCTTTTGTATTAAATTCGGTTGCAATTTCAGTGTTTCATCGTCAATAAGAAGGTCAAAGGGATACAGTTAACCTGAAGTGAAGCATCGGAATCTAAAACTGGACTCACAGGAGAGGTTCAAATCATAGAAAGTTAGAGTGTCAGTCCAAATGTACTTAAGTCGGCATTGTGCCTTTTGTATTAAATTCGGATGCAATATCTGTGTTTCATCGTCAATAAGAAGGTCCAAGGTACACAGTAAACCTGAAGTGAACCATCGGAATCTAAAACTGGACTCACAGGAGGGGTTCAAATCATAGAAAGATAGAGTGCCAGTCCTCTTCTACTTAAGTCGCCATTGTGCCTTTTGTATTAAATTCGGATGCAATTTATGTGTTTCATCGTCAATAAGAAGGTCCAAGGTATACAGTTAACTTGAAGTGAAGCATCGGAATCTAAAACTGGACTCACAGAAGCGGTTTCAATCAAAGTCTGTTAGAGTGTGTGTCCTCTTGTACTTAAGTCGGCATTGTGACTTTTGTATTTAATTCGGATGCAATTTCTGTGTTTCATCGTCAAGAAGAAGGTCCAAGGTATACAGTAAACCTGAGGTGAAGCATCGGAATTTTAATCTGGACTCACAGGAGAGATTCAAATCATAGAAAGTTAGAGTGTAATTTCTCTTCTACATTAGTCGTCATTTTGCCTTTTGTATTAAATTCGGATGCAATTTCTGTGTTTCATCATCAATCAGAAGGTCCAAGGTATACAGTAAACCTGAAGTGAAGCATCGGAATCTAAAACTGGACTCACAGGAGACGTTAAAACCATAGAAGGTTAGAGTGTCACTCCTCTTCTACTTAAGTCGGCATTGTGCCTTTTGTATTAAATTCGGATGCAATTTCTGTGTTTCATCGTCAATAAGAAAGACCAAGGTATACAGTAAACCTGAAGTGAACCACCGGAATCTAAAACTGGACTCACAGGAGAGGTTCAAATCATAGAAAGATAGAGTGTCAGTCCTCTTCTACTTAAGTCGGCATTGTGCCTTTTGTATTAAATTCGGATGCAATTTCTGTGTTTCATCGTCAATAAGAAGGTCCAAGGTATACAGTAAACCAGAAGTGAAGCATCGGAATCTAAAACTGGACTCACAGGAGAGGTTTCAATCAAAGAAAGTTAGAGTGTCTGTCCCCTTGTACTTAAGTCGGCATTGTGCCTTTTGTATTAAATTCGGATGCAATTTCTGTGTTTCATCGTCAATAAGAAGGTCCAAGGAATGAAGTAAACCTGAAGTGAAGCATCGGAATCTTAATCTCGACTCACAGGAGAGGTTCAAATCATAGAAAGTTAGAGTGTCAGTCCTCTTGTAGTTAAGTCGGCACTGTGCCTTTTGTATTAATTTCTGATGCAATTTCTGTGTTTCATCGTCAATAAGAATGTCCAAGGTATACAGTAAACCTGAAGTAAAGCATGGCATTCTAAAACTGGACTCACACGAGAGGTTCAAATCATAGAAAGTTAGAGTGTCAGTAGTCTTGTACTTAAGTCGGCATTGTGCCTTTTGTATTAAATTCGGATGCAATTTCTGCGTTTCATCGTCATTAAGAAGGTCCAAGTTATACAGTAAACCTGAAGTGAAGAATCGGATTCTAAAACTGGACTCACAAGAGAGGTTTAAATCATAGAAAGGTAGAGTGTCAGTCCTCTTGTACTTAAGTCGGCATTGTGCCTTTTGTATTAAATTCGGATACAATTTTTGTGTTTGATCTTCAATAAGAAGGTCAGAGGTA